>NC_138548.1:359431260-359746260 GCF_964273705.1 Natrix helvetica | reverse complement strand
TCGCCGAGGCTCTGCTCGGCACGCTGAATATCTTAAATATGACGCCGCCACCACCCCAGCTTCTCAAAAGAGGCAGGTAATCATAAAAAAGTAACAATTATAATAAATACTTGGCCTTTTGAGCAATCAAAGCCCTTCACATATATTTATCTTGAAATAAGAGTGTGATCCTCAGAATGGCAATGTTTCTCAACCTCGGGAGGCTTTGCTGGCTGGGGAATTCTGGGAGTTGAAGTCCACACATCTTGAAACCTCCAAGGTTGAGAAACACTGTCGTATATATGGTAAATCGGTACTACTATGCCCATAATGCAAAGCGGGTGGGCTGCAGCCAAGAGAAGATCACATTAGAACTGAAATGACCCAACGGTGGCGTTCTACTTCCTAGCTGGTACATGACAAGCGGATCAAAAGACGAAAGCCAGGCAGTGCTCTCTGGATCTAAATCCCAAAAGGTTTCTCTTCGGTGCAAACAGCCCCCGTCTGCCACCCCCTAAAGGCAGCTGGTACTGGCCATTATGGGCAGCTGGACAGAAGAAGCAATGGTTGCTCTAAATACAAGGACTCCAATCATGGCCGCTTTTAAGACTGGTGGACTTCAACTCCCAGAATTCCTCAGCCAGCCATGCTAGAATTCTGGGAGTTGAAGTCCCCAAGTCTTAAAAGTTGCCAAATTAGGGAGATCCCTGCTCTTAAGGCAGGGGTGTCAAACTCACGTCGTTGTCACATGACGTATCGGGACATCCCCTCCCTTTTGCAACTTCAGTGAGCCAATGAGCGGGGAAACTACGGAGGATCTCATCCAGCACTGGTCATCTGGAGATACTGACAGGGCCCTGAACCCAAACCCAGGAGTGATCATTTCTGTTCCCCACCGCCGCCCTCCCAGATGAGCTGAAAACTGCCGTGGACGCAATTCAGACGAGACGTTTGATGAACTCTCCTCCCCCAGGAAAAGTCCAAGGAGGAGGGGCCGCTAACCGACTCTCGCTTTGCCCCCACTCACTCCCCCGAGTGTGTCTTTTTGTGTGCGATCAGGTAGAGGCCACGGGTGAAGCTTTTCCCGCAGTCCAAGCACTTGTAGGGCTTCTCGCCCCGGTGCGTCCGTTCGTGGGCCGTGAGGTTGGAGCTGCGGCGGAAGGCCTTCCCGCAGTCCGCGCAGCTGTAGGGCTTCTCCCCGGTGTGAGTCCGCTCGTGGACGATGAAATCCGAGCTCCACCGGAAGCTCTTGCCGCAGTCCAAGCACTTGTAGGGTTTCTCACCCGTATGAGTCCGCATGTGGGTGGTGAGGTTGGAGTTCCGGTTGAAGCTCTTCCCGCAGTCAGCGCACTGGAAGGGCTTCTCGCCCGTGTGGATCTTCTTGTGGCGGATGAAGTGGGAACGGTGGTCAAAGCTCTTCCAGCAATCCTGGCACTTGTAGAGACGCTCCTCCGTGTGGATCCGCCGGCGGAGGACGACGCAGCGCTTCTGCCGGGGGCTCTCTTGGATCCTCTCCTGGAAAAGGATCCCACCGAGATCTTTGTAGCCCACTCTGCACGGAATCGCTTCGGAGCCTCTCTTGGTCGGAAGGGAGCCCGAAGACCTTTCGGGCCTCATCAACTCGTTCTCCGAAATTTTGCCCAATCCGGGCCGTGGCAAGAGGCTGTCCTGGTTCTTTGGGAGCGACGTTCTACCGACGGATTCTCGGTAATCTTGGGCCCAGAGAGGTGGCCGCTCCTGTTCATTCAACAGCCTGCCCCCTGCTGGAAGAAGAGTAGAAGGACATGGTGAATGTGTGCATAAAGCTTACAGATAGACTTGACCTGTTCCAAGCTTCCGATGCGCCCCCCCCCGACCACATTGGGGAGCTCAGCAATCAGCCCACATTTACCACTTGTTTGCTGAGTCCCATAGTCGCATGCATGCAATTTACAACATTTTTGCCATTAAGTGGCCCAGGAGTTGGGGACACCTGTTCTAGTCTAACCCCCCCCTCTCAAGCAGGAAATCCTATGCCATTTCAGACAAATGGTTCTCTCCTTTCTGTGAATCATCCTTTAATTAAGTTTCTGCCACTCCTCCAGGCTTTTTCAATAAATCACTTTAGTTTTCACCTCATCTGTGCCTTCATTACCTCTGAGTCCAAGATCTGAATGTTGACTCTGGCAAAACAGCAGGTCCCCAACCTAGGCCAGAATCACATAAAGCAAACAGTCCTTGGTGCTCTCGGAGCTTGCTTTTTTCCTTGCAGAGGTATCATTACCCTAAAAAGTATTACCGTATTTTTCAGAGTATAAGATGCACTTTTTCCTCCCTAAAAGAGGGTGAAAATTTGGGTGCGTCTTATACTCTGAATGTAGCCCCGCCCACCTGCCGCCGCTCCCCCCCCTTCGGCCTCCAGACAGTGGCTTGCGTGTTTGGGCTCTGCGCCTTGCGTTTTCAGCCTCCAGACGCTCTGTTTGAGACCCGTTCAAGGCTGTTGGGTTAGCCAGGGAACATTGCCACCTCTGCGCGTCGTGTTTTCGGGCAGTCACGTGGCTGTCATTTGCAACATTTGTGGCTACCAGCAAAAATCTTATACCAAAGAATGGATTTGTTTAATGACCGCAGGATTCACTTAACTACTGCCTCAAAAAAAAAGTTATAAAATCGGGTGCAGTCACATGGTGATTTGCTTAACGGCTGTAATGACAGAAATAGCAGGCTCAATTAAGTTTTTCTCCTCCCACCACAATCTTTATATATATAAAAATGGCTCTGTGTGTGTGTGTGTGTGTGTGTGTGTATGTTCCAGCATAACTCTGGAACACCTCAAGCAATTTCAACCAAACTTGGTACACGGATGACTTATTCTCTGGAGAAAAATTCTGTGGGGGGTAAGACACCCCTAACACCCCTCAGGGTGTGTGTTCTGTTCAGATACAGCCTGTTGTGCCATATTGGCTTCTACTGTACAGTGCAGTGGAGTTGCCATGGTAACGGCTTCACAGTACTCCACAAGGGGGCTCCCTCTGGTAAGAGGGAAAATCCAACATTAGAAATTATGTTTGGTCTGGATATTTCCCCCCTATAAATAAATAAATACCCAGCATAAAATTGCATAAGGGCAGCCATCTAAGATGGTTGATTTCTGCCCACTCATTGCCTGCCCGCCCAGGCTCCTTAGGGCCCCAACAGGAAGCAGTTGTTGGAGCTAAGCAGCCACCATGAGAAAGAGTTGCCAAAACAGCTGTCTCAGTTCAAACTGGAAGAAGCACCTCACTGAGGACTACGAGCATAGTCTTTCCAAGCAGAGGGAAGACCTGTGGGAGCGCAAGACCAGGTACTGGTGCCTGGAGGCTCAGCGGGCCGAGATGGTCAGCCAGTTCCAGGCCACGATGGAGTCCCACTGGATTGAGGCCCTCTGGCTCTTCGCCACCAGCTGCACAAAACATATGAAGAACGGTTGCAGGAACTGGGTATGTTTAGCTTAAGAGAAAGAAGGACTAGGGGAGACATGATAGCAGTGTTCCAATATCTCAGAGGTTGCCACAAAGAAGAGGGAGTCAAACTGTTCTCCAAGGCACCTGAGGGTAGAACAAGAAGCAATGGGTGGAAACTAATCAAGGAGAGAAGCAACTTAGAACTGAGGAGAAATTTCCTCAGTGAGAACCATTAATCGGTGGAACAGCTTGCCTCCAGAAGTTGTGAATGCCCCAACACTGGAAGTCTTTAAGGAGATGTTGGATAGCCATTTGTCTGAAACGGTATAGGGTTTCCTGCCTAGGCAGGGGGTTGGACTAGAAGACCTCCAAGGTCCCTTCCAACTCTACTATTGTATTGTATTGTACTTCCCTCCAGCCTTTGCCCAAAGCCCCCCACCAGGAGGCTGAAGCAGACCCAAAGTCAGAATTTCTCCCCAACTCCAACCAGCATAAAAAGACCCCAAGGGGGGAGACTCTCTGCAGCAACACAAACATTTCTTGCGTGTATCTGGCCTAGGGGTTTGAGAACCCCTGATTTACTGCAATATAAAAAATGCAAGTAATTTTTCTGCGGACCACCAAAACTTTCTCATGGACCACCAGTTAGTCACCGCTGTTCTAGTCCAACACCCCACCCCACCCCGCTCAAGCAGGAGACCCTGTACCATCCAGCCCAATGGGTGCCCGATCTCTTCTTAAAAAACCTCCACTGAGGGAGCAGCCATTTTGGTTTGTTTAGTTGATTTTTACCGCACCTTTATTCCTACTTCCTGTTTCCCGTAAAACAACAACCCTGCAAGGTGGATCAGGCTGTTCTACCAATAGATTAGAGGACACTGTGGGGGGAGTGGGGGGAACCCATCCTTTACAGTACCTAGCTTTCGAGAGGCCCCCAGGCAGACTTGATGGATCTTTGGAAGATTCACCGTCATTTCCTCAAAGCAAGCCTGACCCTGAAAGAACAAACAAAGCCCATCAGTTCCAAGGAACCCGCGATACTGAAACAAAACAAAAATGGACAATTTGACAATATAACTGTTAGGAATGTAAGCTAACAGTTGGGTTAGCAATATATAAACCAGGATGGTAGTATTATTTAAGTACTACTGTAATGTGATTGGTTGCTGTTACCTCAAGCAGCCATTAAGAGGGAGCCAGAATGACTGTTAGCTCTCTGTTTGTTAGGCGCTGATCGGTGGATGTATCATGAGGTACTGTGTTTTTGCTACTGTTGGCTACTTTGTGTGCTAAACTGATTATTTGATACTGGACTGTGTTCGAAGGATCATTCCTTAACTGAGAACATTGATAACTGACTGACTGAACTGTGTATGACTTGGACTGTAAATTGAACTCTGAATACCTCTATATTTCCACCTAGTAAACTACTATATTTTATACTATTCGGTGTCCCTGTATGCTGGTTTGTCCGTGTTCTTCCATACCACTCTCATTACGCTTCTCTGCACACTGGCTCTCCTAACGGGGAGCTTGCTTACTTAACAATAATATTACAATCCTGTTTTTATTAACATTGGGAGGGTACACTGAATTACAGCAGGCACAGCCATCTAGCCAAGCGAAGCTGAACTTGGAAAACGAAGTGAGTCAGGCCAGGTTAGACTTTGAAGAGGAGACCACAAAGAAATCTCTAGATAGGAAATTAGAAAAAAAAATCATCCCAAAGAAAATGATGGCCAAAAAAAATTCTAATGCAGGTAGTCCTTGACTTAACAACCATTCGTTTAGTGACCTGTTGCAGCAGCCAAATCAGAGGAGGAGGAGGTGTGGGAGTTAGGGTCAGCATCAAGGCAACCTGAGAGCTTTGAGGGATAAGAGCTGGCAGAAACAGAGGTGGAGCTTGGGCCATCCATTAGCCCTCAGATGGAGAGTCAACAGCCCCCAACTCTGGAGGTGGCTTATGAAGAAGAGGAGGAACAGCTGGGTCCAGTGCCTGAGGTTCAGATGGGCAGAAAACAGAGGAGAGGAGAACAGTAGAAATGCATGGGCTGGTCCTTGGGATGGAAGAGCCACTGCTGCTAGCGAAGCCGCAACCTAGCTCTGGGGATAAAAGGCAGGATGCGGAGATGAACAGATGTGACAGAGAGCTATTCATCTCCCTGCCAGACAGACTTATTAGCCTGCGGGGAGAGAGAAACGTTTTGCCAGGGCTGCTGGCATTCCTAATAAAGGAATGATTGCTTCAACTATAGAGGGTTTGCCGTGTTTGGGGAGCTGGGTCAGAACACGACCATTTAAAGTTACAACGACACTGAAATTAGCGTCTTATGATAAGTTTTTCACTTACCACTTTTGCAGCATCCCCAGGGTCACATGATTAAAATTCAAGCACTTGGCAACTGGCATGTATTTATGACGGTTGCAGTGTCCCGGGGTCGTGTCCCTCTTTTGCAAACTTCTGACAAGCAAAGTCAACGGGGAAGCCAGATCTGCTTTCCAACAGGGTTGCTAATTTAACAGCAGCAGCGATTCACTTAACAACGCTGGCAAGAAAGGTCGCAAAATGGGGCAACACTCACTTAAGCCACTGTCTTGCTCAGCCAAATAGAAATGTCAGGCTCGATTGTGGTTGTAAGTCGAAGGCTACATGCATTGCTGTCAAAAAATGTGCTCAAAGCCACCGGGATTCAGATTGTGAGAGATTTTTTTTTATTTAAAAACACTTATGATCTCCAAATATGCAAAGCTGTCCTGAATCAAATTGCTGACAGTGTGGTGGATGAAATTCGTATTAAAGTATTTATATTCACGAGAAGCCTGGTTCAAATATGTTGTCAGGTTTCCTAAAAATGCCTGAATTTATTCATGAGTATGGAGCCAAGTTTCAATAGAAAACTAGTCATTTATTAGGAGCATCATAGGTGAGATCTTTTCGCAGTCATATCTAAGCTTTGTTTGAGTTATAGCTGAATTTTACCCGTTTCTTCCTTCCCCTCAGTCTGTGTCATAAATCACATTTCCCAATGAGGTGCACCCCTCCCAAGCCTGCTGCAGTAATCTGAGATCCTACTTCAGCCGACAGTATGCGTGGAATGCGTTCCCCCGCTTCTCTCACTAAGGCAGTGTTAGGAGTTGACATATGTTCTTGCTGGCTGTTATAACGAGAGCGTGTGGGTCAAAAAACTTCCCAACTTTTTCCGGGAATTACAGATTATGAAATCAGCTCTTCCTTACTACTGGTAAGGCCCTTGAGATGTGTTGCACTACAGTTCTCATCAGCCACAGCCAACAGGGGCCATCCCCAGCTAAGCATGGCGTTGATGGGAGTTGTAGTCCGAGCTACCCAAAAAGCACCCGTTCACAAAAGTTCCTTGGAAATCAAAATCATAGAGCTTTAAAAAAGATCAAACTTTTCTGCCCACCTTTTCCAAAACGAAGGACTCCATTTGTTGTATTAATGGGGCTGCAAAACGGGAGCAGCGAGGATGAAACCTAAATCTGACATCATTTCACATACAATTTGAATTCAATTAAATACATGCACCACCTTGTATTCATTTTATTTACAGATTCCCACCGATGATTTACTAGATTCTCCGCCTGGGCAACTCTAAGATGTGTGGATTTCAACTCCCAGAATCCAGCACGGCTGGCTGGGGAATTCTGGGAGTTGAAGTCCACCCAGCCAAAGCAGTGAACAACACTGCGTCAGTTAGACAATCAGTTTGGTGTAGTACCCTGAGTTACAAAGGAAGAGATCCTGAGTTCTAATCCTGCCTTAAGTATGAAGCCAGATGAATGTCCAGAGAGCAAGTCCCTCTCAGCCCTAGAAAAGAGGAAAGGAAAATTCACTTCCAAAAATCTAGCAAGAAAACTATACGGAATTGTCTATGCCAGAGGTGTCAAACTGGATTTCTTTGAGGGCTGGATCAGCATTGTACTTCTCCTCCGCGGAAGAACAGTGCTACTGGAGGCCGGGAAAGTCGAAAACGGGCCACACGGGGACCTCCGCAAGACTGTTTTTGGCTGGCAGAGGCACCGCAGGCCCGCCCTTTGATATTTCCAGGCAAGATTTAAGCACCCCGCGGCCTGATCTGGCCCATGGGCCATGAGTTTGACACCCCTGGTCTATGCAGTCACCAGGAGTAAAGACTGATTCAAAGGCACAAAAAATGTATTACTGTATTTTTCAGAGTACAAAAGAGCATGGAAATTTTGGTGCGTCTTATACACCAAATACAGCCATTTTTGGCCTCCCAAAGCCCCACCTCCACATCCCATTTTTGCAAAAAAACAGGCCGATTTTTGCAAAAATTGAGCCTTTTTGCCTTCCCTCGGCCCCCAGCAGCCCTCTGCAGCCTTCAGCAGGGCTGGGGCAAGGCAAAAATGCCCCCGTTTTTTAGAAAAATTGGCAAAAATGAGCTGTTTTTCACAAAGACGGAGGCTTTTTTTTGCCTTCCTTCAACCCCCAGCAGCCCTCTGCAGGCTTCAGCAGGGCTGGGGCAAGGCAAAAACGGGGGCCCTGTTGAAGCCTGCAGAGTACTTGCTGGGAGCTGAGGGAAGGCGAAAACTTTTTTTTCTTAATGACCTCTTCGAAATCTTGGTGTATCTTATACTCTGAAAAATACGGTAAATTGCTAGAAATTTAATTAATAATAATAATAATAATAATAACAATAATAATAATAATAATAATAATAACTGTTGTTATAATAATAACTGTCCTATTATTATTATTATTATTATTATTATTATTATTATTATTATTATTATTATTATTATTATTATTATTATTATTATTATTATTATTATTATTATTATTATTATTATTTGTTCCCCAAACAGTCCATCACAACTACAGGAGATTGACACACAAGCTCCATAGGTCAATCCACCAAGACAAGGTGGAAAACAGGAGGTAGGACCAACGCTCACCAACTGGGCCTCCTTCTGCCTTAGGAGGAAGCCCTCAGCAAGGGCCACCGCCTGGGCACAGCTCTCCGGTCCCTGGTCCCTGACGCAGCCTTGGATCTCTGGGGGTAGAATGACTAGGAACTGCTCCAGCACCAGAGTCTCCAAGATCTGCTCCTTGGTGTGCCTCTCCGGCTTCAGCCACCAGTGGCAAAGCTCCCGGAGACGGTTGCAGACTTCGCGGGGTCCTTCGGCATCCTGGTAGCAAAAATGCCGGAACCGCTGCCTCTGGGCCTCCGTGTTCCTGATCTCTTCCTCGCAGACTTCCTCCTTCACTTTCCAGCCAAAGACCTGTGGGGTCGTCCCGCCAGCGGGTTGGATCCGTTTGGAGTCGCTAAAAGCCACCAGCTCTGGCAACGGAGGGGAGCCCCAACCGGGATGTGGGGCCTGTACCATCTTCAGGAAATTCTGCCACTGGGCTTCCCAGCGCTGGGCCAGGCCCTCGTCCGGTTCCTGCTTGATCTGCAATGGGGACCCCCGCCTCGGTACTTCAGTAGGGCCACCGGCCTGGACGACGCAGGATTCTTTCTGGACTCGCTCGGCCAGCTTGGCGCAGGTTGTTTCCTTCTCCTCCATTTTGACTCTCTTTCCTTGAGCAGACTGGACTGGGAGGTGCAGGGACGAGGGAGCGTCCCTTTCTTTCCGGATCGCTTTGCTGGAGGCCATGGGAGGGGTTCTTATCCCATCTCAGGCCCAAACTGGGGTTCCTTCCTTGATGTCCACCAGAGAGCTCTTTTGGGGCGGGGGAGGGCAAACTTCCCCAAAACTCACACCGATACTGCCAATGGGGCACAGCCTTCTCCCCTGTGTCAAAGAAAATAAGAGAATAAATAAATGATGGTCTAAAACAGTGGTTCCCACGCCCCACGGGGGGGGGGGGGGGCAATATGATTTTTAAAGGGGGGCAATTTGATTTTTAATGGGGGGCAATTTGATTTTTAAAGGGGGGCAATTTGATTTTTAATGGGGGGCAATTTGAACCTTGTTTAAACCAAGCTCATGGCCTTTTAGACTTCTTCCACGTGAGTAGAATTCACTTTTTGAGTAAAGTAAGAATTATATAAGAATTATATAAGAATCTAAAGATGTGGAGACCCTAGAAAGAGTGCAGAGAAGAGCAACAAAGATGATTAGGGGACTGGAGACTAAAACATATGAAGAACGGTTGCAGGAACTGGGTATGTTTAGCTTAAGAGAAAGGAGGACTAGGGGAGACATGATAGCAGTGTTCCAATATCTCAGAGGTTGCCACAAAGAAGAGGGAGTCAAACTATTCTCCAAGGCACCTGAGGGCAGAACAAGAAGCAATGGGTGGAAACTAATCAAGGAGAGAAGCAACTTAGAACTGAGGAGAAACTTCCTGACAGTTAGAACAATTAATCCGTGGAACAGAAGTTGCCTCCAGAAGTTGTGAATGCCCCAACACTGGAAGTCTTTAAGAAGATGTTGGATAGCTATTTGTCTGAAATGGTATAGGGTTTCCTGCCTAGGCAGGGGGTTGGACTAGAAGACCTCCAAGGTCCCTTCCAACTCTACTATTGTATTATTGTATATGTCACAGGGGAGGCATCACAATTGTAGAGATGCTTAGTTGGGCATGGCCAAAAAAAAAAAAAGCTTGGGAACCACTGGTCTAAAATCATTGTTTCTCAACCTTGGCCACTTAAAGACCAGCATGGCTGGCTGGGGAATTCTGGGAGTTGAAGTCCACTAGTCTTCAAGTGGCCAAGGTTGAGAAACAATGGCCAACAAACTATCGTTCCACTATCTATATAAGATATATCAGATAAAGCATTTTCTGCAAATGGGGTCCAAAATATTTGGCCGAAAACACCACTCCCCACTTAGCACAACCCTCCCCCGGAGCAGGGGGCTTCCAGCGGGATGGGATTCCAACCCCCATCCTCCCCAGACGGCTGAGCACCATGGGATCGGGATCCAACCCTTTCCCGAAGACCGGTTGCAACCAGATCCCAGCCCTTTGCAAGCCTTTTCTCCGGCGGGGGTCGCTGAGTTTGCCCCACTTGCTACGGAGGGGAGGGAGAGTCGCTTTGCAGCATAAAGGTCTTTTGATAGACGCGTTATCAGCCCCGCGGAGCAATCTTGCAATCTCCCGTTTCTTCGCTTTTGGGGGTGGGGTGGAGGGGGTTCACTCACTTGGGCAGCGGTCCTCTTGCGCCCCTCGATGCCTCCGCCGGGCCCCCTTCGCCCAATTGCAAGGGCGAAGTCCCCAAGAGGCGCTCTCTGCAAAGGAGCAGCAGGAATGGAGGGTGAAGGCGGAAAAGGGAGGGAGGGGGCTGCTCCTTGCCAGGGACCCCCCCACCCCCACACGCCAAGAGCAGGGATGGCCGCTCTAGCAGCCGGCCACTCTATCGGATTAACCCTTCGGGTGGGTCCCTGCAGCGCTGCAAAGCCCTGGAAAAGGGGGGGGGGGATTTGCCTCTGGCAAAGCCGGGGGGGGGGTTGCGGGGAAGGGGCTGAACGGAAAGGAGGGGAGGCCCAAGGGACAATAATACAATACAATACAATACAATACAATACAATACTATACTATAATATAATATAATAATACAATACAATACAATACAATACAACAGCAGAGTTGGAAGGGACCTTGGAGGTCTTCTAGACCAACCCCCTGCCTAGGCAGGAAACCCTATACCGTTTCAGACAAATGGCTATCCAACATCTTCTTAAAGACTTCCAGTGTTGCGGCATTCACAACTTCTGGAGGCAATTTCTGTTCCACTGATTAATTGTTCTAACTGTCAGGAAGTTTCTCCTCAGTTCTAAGTTGCTTCTCTCTTTGATTAGTTTCCACCCATTGCTTCTTGTTCTACCCTCAGGTGCCTTGGAGAATAGTTTGACTCCCTCTTCTTTGTGGCAACCCCTGAGATATTGGAATACTGCTATCATGTCTCCCCTAGTACTTCTTTCTATTAAACTAGACATACCCAGTTTCTGCCACCGTTCTTCATATGTTTTAGTCTCCAGTCCCCTAATCATCTTTGTTGCTCTTCTCTGTACTCTTTCTACATCATGGTGACCACAACTAAATGTAGTATTCCAAGTGTGGCCTTACCAAGGCATAAATAAAGTGGTATTAACACTTCATGTGATCTTGATTCTATCCCTCTGTTTATGCAACCTAGAACTGTGTTGGCTTTTTTGTCAGCTGCTGCACACGGCTGGCTCATAGTTAAATGGTTGTCCACTAGGACTCCAAGATCCCTTTCACAGTTACTACTATAGAGACAGACCTGGATCACTTAAGAATCATCCACAGACGTAGTGTTCCAATATTTGAGAGGCTGCCACAGAGAAGAGGGAGATCAATCTATTTTTCAAGGCACCCAAAGGCCGGACAAGGAATAATGAATGGAAAGTGAACAAGGAGAGATTCAACCTGGAAACAAGGAGAAATTTTCTGACAGTGAGAACAATCAACCCATGGAACAGAGGTTGCCTTCGAAAGTTATGGGAGCTTCATCATTTGAGACTTTCAAGAAGAGATTGGACTGCCGTTTGTCAGAAATGGTATGGGGTCTCCTGCTTGGGCGGAGGGTTTGGACTAGATGACCTATATTAGGTCCCTTCCAACTCTGTTAATCTGTTAAATCTCTCTTTCACCTCAACCTACCTTACAGGGTAGTTGTTGTTGTTTAGGGACAAATTGTTTAGGCTCAAAAACAGTAACTGGGAGAGGGGCCTTGGAGTCCTAGTGGACGATCACTTAAACATGAGCCAGCAGTGTGTGGCAGCTGCTAAAAAAGCTAATAAAATCTTTGGTTGTATAAACAGAGGCACAGGATCAAAATCAGTATTAGCAACAAAGATGATGAGTGGACTGGAGTCTCAAACATATGAAGAACGGTTGCAGGAACTGGGAATGTCTAGTTTAATGGAAAGAAGGACTAGGGGAGACATGATAGCAGTGTTCCAATATCTCAGGGGTTGCCACAAAGAAGAGGGAGTCAAGCTATTCTCCAAGGCACCTGAGGGCAGGACAAGAAGCAATGGGTGGAAAACAATAACAGTGAGAACAAATAACCAGTAGAAAGACTTGCCTCCAGAAGTTGTAAATGCTCCAACACTGGTAGTTTTTAAGAACCATTTGTCTGAGATGGTATGAAGTTTCCTGCCTAAGCAGGGGGTTGGACTGGGAAACCTCCAAGGTCCCTTCCAAATCTGTGACTCTATTCTATTCTATTATTACCACTGTATAAATCCTTAGTAAGGCCACACCTGGAATATTGCATCTAGTTTTGATCACCACATTACAAAAAAGATGTTGAGACTTTTGAGATGTTGAGGAAAAAGTGCAAAGAAGAGCAACTAAGATTATTTAAAGGCCGGAGACTAAAACCTATGAAGAATGGTTGCAAGAATTGGGTATGGCCAGTCTATTTATTTATTTTATTTATTTATTAGCGCTTATAGACCGCCCCCTCTCCCAAAAGGGACTCGGGGCGGTGTACAGTCCATAGCAAAAATACAACAAGTTAAATTTATTAAATAAATAGATATGTGAGGAGGATAACAGATATGCCAAACTGTACAGCTGAATAAATAAATCAGGATATACAAAATTTGAAATCCCAATATCCTGTAAAATTAAATTTAAAAGAGACAATCCCTCTAAAAACCAATAAAAGTGTGTATGCCAGGAGGAAAACGTTATAATTATGCCAGACCAGCCAGTCGGAACAGGTGAGTCTTCAATTTCTGTCGGAAGGAGCGGAGGTCAGTAGTGGTTCTAATGTCGGGGGGGAGGTCATTCCAGAGGGTTGGGCCCATCACAGAGAAGGCCCTACTCCTCGGTGTCGCCTGTTGGCATTGCCTAGTGGACGGCACCAGGAGAAGCCCCTCCCTGTGAGAGCGAATTGGCCGCAGGGATGTGTGTGGGAGGATGTCTAGAGAAAAGAAGGACGAGGGGGGACATGATAGCAGTGTTCCAGTATTTGAGGGCTGCCCCAAAAACGAGGAGGATCAACTTATTTTTCAAAGCACCTAAAGACAGGATAAGAAGCAATGGATGGAAACTAATCAAGGAGAGAAGCAACCTGGAATTAAAGAGAAACTTCCCGACAATGAGGACAATTAACCAATGGAATGCCTTCCGAGGTTGTAGGGGCTTCATCACTGGAGGTTTTTAAAAAGAGACTGGATAGCTACCTGTTGTGGCCCAGCAGGAGCAGTTGGAGTTGCCACCAGACTCCGACAGCGAGGGTCCCTCTGAGTCGGCTCAAGAGGAGGTGGGGGACCCTGGACAGGGTTCTGATGCTGAGCAGGGCGCAGAGAGGCTGGTTGGCCACCAGGGGGCGCCTGAGGCATGGAGCAGTGGTGAAAGCCAAAGGAAGGGGGCTCCTGATGTCATACCTTGGAGCAGTGGGGAGGAGTCACAGGACTGTGATTCAGACATCAGCAGTGAGCTATTAGATGCTCCTAACCGACGTGCTACCCGGCGTAAGGAGCAATTGAGCAATTACAGGAGGTAATGGCTCTCAGCTGCTGATAATTAGACTCCTCTCCAGACTATAAAGGGACTGCTTGTGGACACACCCTTTGCAGGAATCAACTGATCATTGGAGTTGGAGAAGCTCAGATCTGTGTCGTACTTTGCCAAGCTGGATTGCTGCCAAAGGGTGTAGCTGGATTGCTGCCCAGAGTGCTTGACCTTGGCAGGCTGGATTGCTGCCAAGGTGGAACCTGTATGTCAATAAACATCTGGAAGAGACTTTGTGTCGGAGTGTATTGGTATACAAGAGGAGGGGGTCAGAACAGCTACCTGTCAGAAATGGTATCGGCCTCCTTCAGGGGTGGGTTCCGGCAGGCACTACTACTGGTATACTCGTGGCACTATGCGCTCATGCAAAGTGCAAAAAAAAAATTGTTCTGTGCATGCGCAGAAGCCAAAAACAAGATGGTGCCATAGGGAACCTGTTCAGGGTCATGGCAGGCCTGGGTCATTGCCAGTTCCAGCAACCCAGGTCACCAAAACATTACTGGTTCGGCCGAACTGGTCCGAATCAGTAGGAACCCACCACTGGGCCTCCTGTTTGAGAAGAGGCTAGACTAGAAGCCCTCCAAGATCCCTTCTAGCTCTATGATGATGATGATGATATTATGGAAAGTTTGCATGCAGCTCTGAAAAGATGAAGGCAAGGCCTCCCTCTCTCCTCCCCCCTCCCTCCTTTCATACTATCTCCCCCCCCCCCTCTCTTTGAGCCAACTTTTTCCTGAACTGGTGCTTGTTCACATTTTATGGGGGGAAAAAACACAAGAGCTTCTGCTGAACCAGAATGAACCCGATTGAAGTCTTTTGCATGCAGAAATAATAATTAATTGCTTTTTTTGGTTTGTTGCCTTACATACATATGTTGTAAAGAGGAGGCCAAAATTGTCCTCTATTAACGCATCCTTTAAAATAAGCATCCAAAAGAAACAAATCAGGACTGGTGATTTTTTTTTTAATTTGGTAAACATGAGTAGAAAATAGCAGTGGGTTTGGGAATACAGAAATAGCAGGGAGGGTATAAAAATATCAGTGCAGAGAATGTGATTGCCCATTTTTAGAAAGTAGCCTTCCCTTGCCTTCTGGTTGGGGAAAAATGACAACCGAGATCAGAATAGAGAAGGTTGGTTTTGCTATAAGCAATACGAATGCCAATTATCTGTCAACACTGAACCGAAGAAGTGCTTGGGTTCGTTAGTCGGAGCCTTGACATTATACTACAAATAATCTACTTAAAAATAAGAGTTTGCAGCAACTGAAAATGAAAACATTTTAATGAGCATTGGGGAAGCGCCTTCTGGGTAGTGTGGATATATACTGTATTGTTGCCAAGTTTTCCCCAACGTTGGTTCCTTGCCTATTGTCGTGTGGCTTTATTGTTATTTTTCTGTATTTTGTCTCCGAGAATCAGGCAGAGTGGATGAGAGTAAAGCGGTGCACAAATTTAATATACAAATATATTAAATAAAATATATGAAGGAGAATTTCAGCCAGTTTCTATAAGGCATCCTGGACCAAGGAAAGCAGGCATTTGAGCTTAGAGAAATGCTTCCCTGCACTTTCACGTTTTTTTTTTACTATTATAAAAAAATGGATTAGGAGCTTCTGATGAATTACCTCAGAGTATAACAGAATAACAGAGTTGGAAGGGACCCTAGAGGTCCTCTAATCCAACCCCCTGCTCAAGCAGGAGACCCTATACCATTTCAGGCAAATGGCTGGCCAGTCTCTTCTTAAAAACCTCCAGTGACGGAGCACCCCAACTTCTGGAGGCAAGTTGTTCCACTGATTAATTGTAAGTAAAAAAGGAATAATATAAGCTTCCACTTTGGAGTAAAAACTAGAATTCACCAGAATTCTCCTTTGACGCACAAAGGACCAGGCTCAGATTATCCTACTTAAGAGAGGTGATACAAAGACTTTTCAGGAGTCCATAAGATTTGAGGCCTTTGACCTATGGTGCTAGAGAAGACTCCTGCAAGTCCCTTGGACTGCAAGGCTATCAAACCGGTCAGCCCTAGAGGAGATCAACCCTGATTGCTCTTTAGAAGGCCAGATCCTGAAGATGAAGCTCAAATACTCTGGCCACCTAATGAGAAGGAAGGACTCCCTGGAGAAGAGCCTCATGCTGGGAAAGACTGAGGGCAAAAGAAGAAGGGGACGACAGAGAATGAGGTGGCTGGATGGAGTCACCGAAGCAATAGAGGTGAGCTTAAATGGACTCCAGAGGACAGGAAGGTCTGGAGGAACATTGTCCATGGAGTCACAATGGGTTTGCAACTAACAACAACAACAACAAGGTTAGAAGGGTGGAAGGCAAGAGAAGAGGAGGGTCAGCAATAAGGAGCCTGACAGCCCACGGATAGAAACTGTTCTTTAGCCTGTTTGTGCGGCTGGCTGTGCTTCTATATCTCCTTCCCGATGGTAGGAGAATAAAGAGGTGCCCGTCCAGGGTGTGAGTCGTCCCCGAGGGTTTTCCTCACTCTTCTAAGGCAGCGAGCCCTAGCGATCTCATCTAGTGGTATCAGGGGACAGTCAGTTGCCAAGCAGCCGAATTTTGATCCTGGGGATGCTGTGACGGTTGTTAAGTGTGAGGACACCATTGGAACAGCTGAAGGACCAGGTTGGTGGAGAAGATCATGGAGGAATTCCTTCTCTGTGGTTGCTAAGAGTCAACACCAACGTGATGGCACTTAGTTAGTCAGCCAGTTTGCAAGACAAGTGTCTCCCCAAAAAGAAAAGTTTGAGGCATTTTTAAGGTTGGCAGATTTTACAATTTACATTTTTAATAATTGGTCATCCCCCACCCACCCATCACCCGTATAACCGAGTCCATCCCCTTCACTGCTGGTCATCTTCTCTTGCAGTGTTCCAAAATTTGAGGGGCTGCCCCAAAGATGAGGAGATCAAACTATTTCCCCCAAAGCTCCAGAAGGCAAGACAAGAAACAATGGATGGAAACTAATCAAGGAGAGAAGCGACCCGGAACTAAGGAGAAATTTCTTGACAGTGAGAACAATTAAGCAGTGGAACAACTTGCCTCCAGAAGTTGAGTGCAATTAAGGAGTCATTAAGCAGTTAATGACCACTTAACCATGATCACATTGGGGTGGCTTACTAAAACATATTACATCCTAAACCATGGTTTACAAACCAGTAATCATACCCATCGGTGCATGGAGCAATGTTTCTCAGGGTCAACAAATTTAAGCTGTGTGGACTTCATTTCCCAGAGTTCCCCAGCCAGCCATTTGATGTGATTGATTGGTGTTCTGTTTTTCCCCCTAGATAGGTTTGGTACAAAGAGGGTAGTTGGTTCAAAATCCACCTCTTGTATTACTTCCATGTTAGTATTTCTCAGAGTCAACAAATTTAAGCCGTGTGGACTTCATTTCCCAGAATTCCCCCTTGGCTGGCTAATTCCCAGCGTGTCTGGCTAATTCTGGGAAATGAAGTCCACACCACTTTAATTTGTTGACCCCCCCAAGAAACACCATGGGTATGATCGCTGGTTTGTAAACCATGGTTTAGGATGTAATATGTTTTAGCAAGCCACCACAATGTAATCCTGGTTAAGCAGTCATTAACTGCTTTTATAATGCAGGTGGAACTCTGGAATGAATATCAGGCTTAGCCTGGCATCTATTCCTGGGGATGATGGGTCCTTGATCCTGAGAAATACTAGCATGGAGCCAGGACTTGGGTGGATTTTGACCCAGCCACCCTCTTTCTACCAAACCTATCTAGTATCTAGAGGAAAAACGGAGCCCAAATCAATCAATATAGAATATAGAATAAAAGAGTAGGAAGGGACCTAGGAGGTCTTCTAGTCCAACCCCCTGCTTAGGCAGGAAACCCCCATTTGAAATGGTATATAGGGTTATCCAATCTTTTCTTTAAAACTTCCAGTGTTGGCCGGACCTGCCTCGCAGAGGACAATCTCCCAAACCTATTTCCCCAAATCTTTTCTCCCTCTTTTTTTCCATTAACGTGTGAATGGCGTCCCCACCCCTTCCCTTCCAAGGATTTCACTAAGGTTTTAAGTTTTCCCGCCTCCAGAAAAGCTCCTTGCCGGGATCTCACTTTGAACCAGACTTACGTTTCTACGCATCCCCCCCACCCACTCAGGGCGTGGCCAGATAAAGGAGGGGAGGGGATCTTGCAAAAGTTTAAGATGGGCAGGCCCAAATTCGCACCCAGATCTGGCATCGTGCAAAAAAAGAACAAGAGGAAGCCGGCGCGCAGCCTTTCCAGCCCGGTTTTCTTTCCCACTCAAGCGGCATCCGAGGTGAGCATGGGGAGCAACGGGGTTTGCAGCTCACTTGATCATTATCCATTTCTCTGGCGCAGGAGTTTAAAAGCTTGCGGAACTCATCGCTACCCCATTCTTTGGATGCGTTTTGATTCCCTGCTTTGCTTTTGCAGTGCCTTCCCGTTTATATACCCAACGCATCCATATCCCGGGCAAGAAAGCACGGCAATAAAACCCTTTCCGTGGATACACGGGCAGTCTATCTTTTAAAAAAAAGGCTTTTCCCACCGCCGGCAATAAAACCCTTTCCGTGGATACACGGGCAGTCTATCTTTTAAAAAAAAGGCTTTTCCCACCGCCGATGCCATCCTCCCGTTTTTCCACGATTTCACGCGTGGAAAACGGGGTTAGAAAAACGGTTGATCCAGGAGGAGTCTGGGCCCGGTGCAGCATCGCTTTGAATTAGCGAGGCGGGCGTCATATAAATTTAATAAGCCGATCAAGATTGAACTAACGCTCCTATGCGTTTCCTAGACATTTGCAAGTAGTAGTAGCCAAATGCATTCAAACGATTCCCTTCCTCCCTCCCCCGCGTGATTGAATTAAAAATCGCTTTCCCCAATTTTCTCTTCTTTTTTTTTAAGTTTCCTTTCCTGTAGATCATTCGCAGGATCACGTGGCAAGGAGTGCCGTAGGCCCCCCCGCTGCCTGTTTAATGCCGACTGGCTACCAATTGTCCGATTTGAGCCTGGCTGCGTTTACACGTGCTTTATTTAACTCCCATTTCCTGGGCTGTAAAATCGAGTCAGCCAGGCCGGACGAGAAGGTGGGTTAAAAGAGAACAGACAAAGGTGATTAGTGGCTTAGTGTTATCCCCAATTAGTTTAAACCATGATTAGATCAACTGAGGTTTATTGTCGACGGTCAGCTTAAATCGTTGGAAACCTGTGACTTGGGTATGCTATAAAATCCAACTAATGGATGGTTTATAACACTATATTAAATTATGCCATAATCTTTTCTGGCAAGTAACTTCTGCGTTAAATATGCCCTCTGCTCTTAAATGGGGGGAACACGTTTTTTGCAAGATTTAGAGCCAGGTTTCTGCAAAGTGTTACAAATGCTCAGATGGCCCAATAAAAGATATTCCTTAAATTGTGTGTGTATCTCCCAAGAATAAGAATTGTAGGGTCTCCTGCATGAGCAGGGGGTTGGACTAGAAGACCTCTAAGGTCCCTTCCAGCTCTTGATAACACACCCTGCCCCCTGGCTGACCTGCTTGCCAATCTAAACCTATTTAAAAAGGGGAAGACAATCTTTTGTCTTGCTAAACAGCTCCCATCATCATTATCTGGTTTCTTCAGGACTACAAGGAATACAAATAATTTACAAATGGATTAGCTGCGGCCTGGAGGTAGTGGAGGCTCAGGGAAGCAAGCAGTTGAAATGCTAATCCTGAGTCGACAGACTAAATGCCCTTGCCATATATATATTTCCCCACTATTTTTTTCATACTTTCAAATAATTTTTTTCTCTAGTTTTATCTGTATTGTTTGGAATAGGTATAACAATCTTGGTAATATATTCATCTTTACTACCGCTATTCTTCCCGTCAGTGATAATTGTAGGTTTTTCCATCTTTCCAAATCTTATTTCTGTTTGTTTTCTCATCTTATAATAGTTATCCTCCTTTAGTATTCCACATTTTGAAGTCAGTTGAATGCCCAAATATTTCACTTTTTTCACCGCTTGTATGTCCAGTTTCCCCACCAACTCTCTTTTCTGTTTTTCTGTCATAATTTTTTGCCAGAATTTTTGTTTTCTCTTTGTTAAATAAAATAATAAATGTATAAGAATGATAATGTAAAGAAGAATACCAATTATGAGAATGTATACTTAACATGGTAGGTAAGAGAATAAAAAAATAAAACTTCTTTGAAAAAAAAAGACAGATAAATGCCCAGATAAATAGGTTAGGCATTTAAAAAATTAATATTTTTGATTCTGGCTCTTAATGAGATTCCTTTTTACTTAGAGGATCAAACTGAGGAGTAAGATTACTTATCTGGCTCCAGGTTTGGAGAAGCTTTTTTCCAACCACTTGGGTGCATAAAATGAAATTAAGAGTTAAATACAGTATATTTTAATAAATAAAACAATTAAAGGTAGTCCTCAAGTTACAACGGTTCATTTAGTGACCGTTCAAAGTTACAACATCACTGAAAAAAGTGACTTATTACCGTTTTTCATACTTACGACCTTTGTTATCAACCCTGTGGATCAACATTCAGAGGCTTGGCAAGTGGTTCATACTTATGACCGTTGCTGTGTCCCAAGGTCATGTGATCACCTTTTGGTCAGCCAAATCAACGGGGAAACCGGATTCACTTAACAACTGTGGTACAAACGTACGAACTGCGGTGATTCGCTTAACAACTTTGGCAAGAAATGTCATAAAGTGGGGCTTAACCTGCTTAATGTCTCACTTAACAGAAATTTTAGGCTCAAGGGTGGGTGTAAGTTGAGGATTACCTGTGTTGTGGTGTGTTCCTGTAGTGAACAAGGGGTGATCCCTTAGACCAGGGGTGTCCAAACTTGGGAACTTTAAGACTTGTGGACTTCAACTCCCAGAATTCTCCAGCCAGCATGGCTGGGGAATTCTGGGAGTTGAAGTCCACAAGTCTTAAAGTTCCCAAGTTTGGACACCCCTGCCTTAGACAGTAGCCTAAACTAGTGTTTCCCAACCTTGAAAATATTAACACAGGTGGACTTCAACTCCCAGAATTCCTCAGCCAGCTGGGGAGTTCTGGGAGTTGAAGTCCACACATCTTAAAGTTTCCAAGGTTGAGAAACACTGCGCTAGTCCATAATGTGTATTTATTGTTTGCTTTTGGCTTGATGTGGTTTTACTTAATAATTGTGGTAATTGCAAATCGAAGCTTTAGGTGAAGGGTGAAAAAGCCTATATAGATAGTCCTTGACTTACAACCACAATTGAGCCCAAAATTGATGTTGCTAAGTGAGACATTTGTGAAGTCCCCCCCCCCCCCAATTTTACAACCTTGCTACAGTTGTTAAATGAATCATTACATTTGTTAGAAGCCAGGTTGTTAACTGAATCCCGCTTCCTCGTTGACTTTGCTTGTCAGAAGGTCGCAAAATAGGCGCTCATGACCTTGGGACACAGCAATGGCCATAAGTTACTTTTTTCAGTGCCGTCGTAACTTGGAATGGTCACTAAATGAACTGCTGTAAGTTGAAGACCACCTGTTTTCGAATTTCCTGGTGGAGTTCCATTCGATTAGCTCCATGAAACACCTTAATTTTGATCCCCGTGGGAATCGTATTGCTTTTTTCTTTTGGCAGCAAAGCAAATCCTTTTGCGAGAGTCCTTTGCTTCGCAAATTGGACTTCGCAATTTCTTTGCAAGTGTTTTTCCACATCCCTCAAAAATCTGCAAGCAATAATTGCATTTTCCTTCTTCTTCTTCCTGGAAGCTTGCTTCCCTGCGCCACAACCCTCCAGACAGACAGCGTAGAAGTTATTTGCTGCGGTCGCCATTTTCAACGGCTGTTTCCAAGGGTTGTGCGAGGCGGCCAAATGAGAAGAGCAAAGCTGCGGAAGGAGAAAAGTGGCCTCCGGTACGGGCCCGAAAACAAGATGGAGCTGGCGAAGAAACAAGGGCTACGGGACAACACTCCAAGTTTCAAAACTGATCTGGGCTTAGGAGCGGGCCCCCGGCCCTCTCTCGCCCTCCAAGCTGGAGGAATGGGGGGATTCTTGGAAATGCCCCACCACCAAGAGGACCAGAGCATGCATAATCTGTGGGAAACGCAGTTCCAGGAGTTCCTGAAGGACACCGTTTTCGAGAAGCAGCTGCTGGATGATCTGACCCCTTGGGAGGATCCTCGGGCCTTCCTGGCCTCCTTCGAGAAAGTCGCTGTGGCTTGCCGCTGGCCGAGAAAAGAGTGGGTGACGCGGCTGCTGCCAGCTCTCAGCGAGGAGGCCGAGAAGGCTTTCATCGCCCTGTCTGCCAAGGATCGGGAAGATTACTGGAAGGTGAAGTCAGCCGTCCTGCACCAGGAGGCCGCCATCAGGGAGAAGCAACGTCAAGAGTTCCGCCGGTTCTGCTTTCAAGAAGCTGAGGGCCCGCGGCAAGTCCTCGGCCGGCTCCGGGAGCTCTTCTGCCAGTGGCTGCGGGCCGAGAGGAGCAGCAAAGAGCAGATTCTGGAACTCCTGCTTCTGGAACAGTTCCTGAACATCCTGCCATGGGAAATGCAAAACTGGGTTAAGGAACGTACTCCGGACACGTGCCTGGAAGCTGTTGGTCTGGCCGAGGAGTTTCTGAGACGGCTCCAAGCAGCCGAAAAGATGGGAGAGCAGGTAAGGAAGTCCCTCTTTCTCCTGGTTGGTTGTGGAAATGCTGTACAGATAGTCCTCATTTAATGACAATTGGGATCTGTAACCCCATTGCTTAGCAGTGAGACATTGCTTAATGACCCTGTTAAGTGAGCCAAGGTGGCACAGTGGTTAGAGTGCAATACTGCAGGCTACTTCTGACTGCCGGCTGCCAGCAATTCGGCAGTTCGAATCTCACCAGGCTCAAGGTTGACTCAGCCTTCCATCCTTCTGAGGTTGGTAAAATGAGGCCCCAAATTGTTGGGGGGCAATAGGCAGACTCTGTAAACCGCTGTGAATATAAGTCTAAGTGCTATTGCTAAGTGCTATCGCAAGGCCATGATGAATTTTGGACCTCATTTCTGCGCCTGTTGTGGTCAGATTTCTTATTACATATGCAAACTTCCCTGTGTGAATTTTTGTGAACTGTCACCACGGAGTTCTAATATAGCAGTAGCATTTAAGATTTATATACCGCTCCATAGCCATAGCATTTGGACTTATATACCGCTTCACAGTGCATCACAGCCTTCTCTAAGCAGTTTACAGAGTCAGCCTATTGCCCCCAACATTCTGGGTCCTCATTTTACCCACCTCGGAAGGATGGAAAGGATGAGCCAACCTTGAGCCGGTTAGGATCGAACTCCTGGCAGTGGGCAGAGTTAGCTCAGCAATACTGCACTCCAGCCACTGTGCCACTAACGGCTCATTACGCCATTGAAACTCTTCTGTTTGTCTCTTTGTAATTTTTATTTGAGCAAAAGGATGTGTCATAGGTCAACAATTTTGAATCAATGTGGATACTTTAGCGGCATATGGTTTCCCGCCCCCCCCCCCTCCATTTCAGGAGACAGAAGAAATAAAGGCTCAGCCGGAGATGGTATCAATGCAGAGACCAACCAACGCAGGCAGTCAGCAGCAGCAAATCCTGCCATTATCACCACAACTTTATCCTGGTAAGAAGCTTTTTATTACTATTCCGCCCCCCCCCCCCTTCAGGGTAGTTTTTGACCTCGGGGGGGGGGGAGTGCGCAGGATGAGCATGGCCTGCTCAACATCATAGGGATAGAATCAAGATCACGTGAAGTGTGAATACCACTTTATAATGCCTTGGTAAGGCCACACTTGGAATACTACATTCAGTTTTGGTCGCCACGATATGGAAAAGATGTGGAGACTCTAGAAAGAGTGCAGAGAAGAGCAACAAAGAGGATTAGGGGACTGGAGACTAAAACATGAAGAACGGTTGCAGGAACTGGGTATGTTTAGCTTAAGAGAAAGAAGGACTAGGGGAGACATGATAGCATTGTTCCAATATCTCAGGGGTCGCCACAAAGAAGAGGGAGTCAAACTATTCTCCAAGGCACCTGAGGGTAGAACAAGAAGCAATGGGTGGAAACTAATCAAGGAGAGAAGCAACTTGGAACTGAGGAGAAACTTCCTGACAGAACAATTAATCAGTGGAAAAGCTTGCCTCCAGAAGTTGTGAATGCCCCAACACTGGAAGTCTTTAAGAAGATGTTGGATAGCCATTTGTCTGAAGTGGTTGTAGGGTTTCCTGCCTAGGCAGGGGGTTGGACTAGAAGACCTCCAAGATCCCTTCCAACTCTGCTGCTGTATTGTATTGTATTATTGTATCACGTAGTCATGATGTTATTTCGCATTCAGGAGTCTGACAGCCCACGGATAGAAACTGTTCTTCAGCCTGTTTGTGCGGCTGGCTGTGCTTCTATATCTCCTTCCCGATGGTAGGAGAATAAAGAGGTGCCCGTCCAGGATGTGAGTTGTCCCCGAGGATTTTCCTCACTCTTCTAAGGCAGCAAGCCCTAGCGATCTCATCTAGTGGTATCAGGGGACAGTCAGTTGCAAAGCAGCCTAATTTTGATCATGGGGATGCTAAGTGTGAAAAACGCTCATTGGTCACTTTTTTCACTGCTGTTGTAACTTCGGTCACTAAATGAACTGTTGCTAGTCTATCCTGAGTATATTCCTACTCTACCTTTCAGCAAGTTCCAAGCAGACCAATGTGAGCAAGAAGAAAAAAGTCCAGTGGGGACATTTTGGAGACGTGAAACTCGGAGCGGTATTTCCGGGAAGAGCCAATTCTTGCCGTCGGAAGCAAGGAAGAAACGTCGTCATCCTCCAGCCGCGCCGTCAGTCCGAAAGGCTGCGGAAGAGCCACCTGCCTATCCAGGTGGAAATTCTGTCTTCAACTCTCCGCAAAGTGAAACCTAAACCGAAAGAGCATCCGCCTCCTGCTTCGCAGAACCCCAAGGACCAGAAAGAGCGGCCGTCTCCTGCTTTGCGGATCCCCAAGGACCAGATCCAGCACTGCGAGGAATGTGGCAAAGATTTCAGCGGAATGGCGAGTTTCTTCCGACACCGTATACGCCACACGGGGGAGAAACGCTACGAGTGCTGTTTTTGCGGGAGAGGCTTCTGCTGGAGGTCAGACCTGGTCCGCCACGAATGCCAACACACCGGGAAGAAGCCGCACGAGTGCTCCTACTGCGGGGAAGGCTTCGATCGCAAGTGGCTACGCGTCCAGCATCAACAGACCCACCTGCGAAACAAGGTGAATCTCTGACCAATGGAAACGACAACCAGGAAAAAAATTGCTTCGCAGCTTTGAATTCAAACAGGAATCGGCAATAGCGTCTCATCCGATTTTTAACGTTAGCGTTCTCTAAAGTAAAAAAAAAAGGCATAGGAGAATAAACAGGCCGGAAATCACCTACTCTTGTGAGATTTCAATAATCTCCCTCTGAGTTGGCAGAATTTTGAAATGTCCTGAGATTTCAGCTGTCTAATATATATTTTTTTAATCTGGGGAGAAACTTGGAGGGCATATTTTATCACAGAGCCATAAGGGGTCCAATATCTGTCGCAGCTGGTTGCAGATTCCTGGGGTGATTTTTTTTTTTTAATTCCACACAAAGTTGGCTGTCTCGTTACTTTTTCCCAATGCTTTTTATTCAGCCAGCTTTTCATTTAAAAAAAAACCCAAAGAAGCTACTCTTGTGTTGCAATCAAGAGCAAACAAAACTTCCCAATTTTGCGCTCGTTGCTTTATGGACAAAAAAAATTATCGGATCTCCTTCCTGGGTGCCACAAGATTAAGAAAAGCTTGGGGACTCATTTTTTGGAGTTTAATGAGAAAGAGACAGTCCTTGATTTACGACCAGAATTACAGTTGTAGATCGCGCTGTGTCATTAAGCAGCTGGAAACTGGTCGTAGGTTGAGGACCTATCTGTATATTCTGTTCTCTCCTGGATTTCCCAAAGGCTGCTTTCCAGATGCTGCTTGTGTAAGTACCGTATTTTTCAGAGTATAAGATGCACTTTCTCCCCCTTCCCCCACCCCTTAAAAGTGGGTGAAAATTTCATTGCGTCTTATAGACCGAATACAGGCCTCCTTTGGCCTCCCAAACCCTCTGTGCATCATGTTTTCGCCCTCACTGTCCTTCAGAAGCACTCTGCAGTGTTCCACACGTCCCGTTTTCACCAAAAACAGACCCGTTTTTGGGCTCTCAAACCCTCTGCACATCGCCTTTTCGCCCTCCCTGGCCCCCAGAAGCACTCTGCAGGCCAAAAATGGGCCTGTTTTTGCCAAAAATGGGCCTGTTTTTGCCAAAAATGGGATGTGCGGAGCACTGCAGCGTGCTTCGGGGGGAGGGGGGCAGGGAGGGCGAAAGCACGATGCACTGAGGCCAAAACCCTTATTTTTCTTGTTTTCTTCCTGTAAATCTAGGTGCGCTGTATAGTCCAGTGCGTCTTCTAGTCTGAAAAATACGGTACTTAGTTTTACAGGTAGCTTTATCTTAAGAATGCTTGCCTACTAGGGAGACCGAGTTATTTGCAATTTACCAATTGAATAAATTGCTGCTTAATAACCAATCAAAGGAAGGAGTCATTAGTCCTCTTAATAGGATCAGCAGTCTCGCGCCCCCCGGTCTTTTATCCCCTGTACATGTTAACTTTTCGTTTCCCCAAATGGCTACCCCGCGTGGCTTATGGGATTTGGGGAAATGAAACCTACCTGCCCAGGATTGGTTAAAGGACTTTATAAAAGAGCTTTATAAAAGGTGTGAAGCTCTTTAGATATATTAAAGCATATGGCATAACATTGGTTGTGGTTTCATCTTTTTAGAGCAGTGTTCTCAATCTTGACAAGGTCCTTTTTCGTAATGTTGATAGCCATTTGGAGGTTTTGCAGAAGTCCCCAAAGGAAGGTAGAAAACGTACAGGATGGTAAGAATCCAGATCACAACGACGGGAAGGCTTTTTATAAAGGTTCTCCAGCTTAGAAATGCCCACCGTGCGTGAATCATATGAGAACAACGCAATTGCCTTCTGTAATGCTCAAGTCCTGCTCAGATCTTAAAGAGAAAATTACAATGTATGTGAATGGAAAGAGTATCGGTACTCGTGGGCGTTATACAAAATTGTATTTTTTTCTCTGTGTTTTGTAAGCCTCCCTTTAAGGTTCCCTGTTCTGTAACAGGGCTGTTTTCAAACTGAACGTAATTAGCATCTTGGTGTTAATTAAACATTTCTGGTTTCCACTTGGTCAACTGCTTTAAAATGCTATATATGTGCTGGTTCTTCTCTAAGGCAACAGTCTGTTTCAAATTTGTTGATTAGCTTACATGCTAGTTCGTAATTTTTTCCCCCCAAACACCCTAAAGTTTTAGAGTCTCAACCGATAATTGCACCATTTTATCGATAGAGATGATTTGTCACCCCTCAAGTTAAAATAAAAAATTTAAAAATACCTTCGTGTGGGCAAATTGTTTTATTTTACTAAGATTCTGTGAGCTAGCAACTTTGGGGGGGGGGGGATTTGTTTTTGATTTCCTTTTCTCTTGGTTGCTAGTTCAGCTCTGTTTGGTGTTTGTACTATGGAACAGACAAGAAGATTTTAAAAAAGATACAGAATAATAAAGTTGAAAGGGACCTTTGACGTCTTCTAGTCCAACTCCATATACCGGTGACGGTGAACATTTTTCTGCTCGGGTGCCAAAAGGGTGCGTGTATCCACACCCATAACACAATGCCCTCCCCCCCCCCAGGCGAATGGACAAACAAAACCCCGCACGCGCACGCACACAGGCCTTACTGAAGCCTCCGGACTTCCGTTAGGCCCATTGGGCCGTTTTTCGCCCTCCCCGGATTTCAGGAAAGCCTGCAGAACCTGTGGGTGGCAAAAATCAAGGGTAGGCCCATTGGGCCCATTTTCCGCCATCCACAGGCTCCGGAGGCTATCCTGAAGCTCGGGAAGAGTGAAAACGGCCTCCCCCTGCCCTCCGGAAGGCCATAAATCAGCTGGCCTGTGTGCACATGCGAGCTGGAGCTGTTATAGGGCAACCTCTCATGTGCCCTCAGATATGGCTCCACATCGCACCGATACCATTTCTGACAAGTGGTTGCCCGGTCTCTTCATAAAAGCCTCCAGTATTGGGAGCACCCACAACTTCTTTCTTTTTTTTTGTTTTTTTGTTTTACAGGATATTATTATTATTATGTGGTTAATCTTTGGTGAGATTCACAGCCTTTGAGGCTGGTTGGTAGCCTAACAGTTGAGTCCTTAATTATTATTATTATTGTTATTGTTATTATTATTATTAATAATAATAATAACTGCTGTAAAAAAATCACGCAGACTGATTATAAATTGCGGCACAATTCAGCAGCACAAATGATCCACTGGAATTTGTGCAAAAATTATAATATTAAAACAATAAACTGGTGGGAACATAGGCCTGAAAAAGTCACCGAAAATCAGATGGTCAAGATCCTATAGGATTTCCGTATACAAACGGACAAAATACTGGCGCATAACACGCCAGACATCACACTGGTTGAGAAAAATAAGGATACAATCAGACATCGCAATACCAGGTGATAGTAGGGTTGATGAGAAGGAACATGAAAAAATTGTGAAATACCAGGACCTAAAAATTGAAATTCAATGATTATGGCACAAACCAGCAGTGGTAATTCCAGTGGTAATTGGCACACTGGGTGCTGTTCCAAAAGCACTGGAATTACATTTAAAACAGTTAAAACTTGACAAAATCACCATCAATCAAATGCAAAAAGCTGCACTGCTTGGATCCGCACGTATATGACGAAAATACGTTACGACGTCCTAGGCCCCCGGGTGGGGCCCGACTAGTAATCAATGCCAAATCCGGCGAAACAACTGGCCCCTGTGATACAGTTTAATAATAATAATAATAATAATAATAATAATAATAATAATAATAATAATAATAATAATAATAATTGGAGCCCTTGGAGCAATACCTAAAGGACTACCTCGCTATTTGGAAATTTTAAATTTATCAGATTTGAACATTCTGATTCTGCAAAAAACCGCCCTACTTGGAACAGCTTATATCCTTCGACGTTACCTAACAGTTCCTAGGTCCTTGGTTAGGACTCGAGCTGTTGAGCTACCAATCAGCCCCAAAGGCTGTGAATCTCACCAAAGATTAACCATGATATGATAATGATAATGATAATAATAATGATAACGATAATGATGGTAATAATAATAATAATAATAATAATAATAAT
Organism: Natrix helvetica; assembly: GCF_964273705.1. NCBI lineage: Eukaryota > Metazoa > Chordata > Lepidosauria > Squamata > Natricidae > Natrix > Natrix helvetica. The sequence continues at coordinate 359,717,138 of NC_138548.1, read as the reverse complement.
AATAATAATAATAATAATAATAATTCTATTATGCATTTTCCTTTACATCACATTTCCATTTTTGCAACAACAGAGTGCTGGCTGTATCAAATCCTTTTAAAATATGCATAGTATTATACACCCTGCTCAAAACCATTATTCTCATGATCATACAGCATGATACCTAATATTATTGTATGGCATAGTTATGTCCCTTATTTTCATAGTTGTACAGTAATGCTGTACAATTTCTGGAGGGAAGTTGTTCCACTGGCTACTTGTCCTCACTGTTAGGAAGTTTCTCCTTAGTTCTAGGTTGCTTCTTTCCTTGATTAGTTTCCGTCCATTGTTTTTTTGTCTTGCCCTGCTTAACTTACAGGATTTCTAACTTACAGGTCGTCCTTGACTTACAAACATTTGTTTAGTGACCGTTCTAAGTCACAGTAGCATCGAAAAAAAAGATTTATGATCATTTTTTTTCTCACGACCATGGCAGCGTCCCCATGCTCACTGTACAAAATCCGGGTGCTTGGCAACGGCTTCATACTTACGACGGTTGCAGTGTTCTGGGGTCCGGTGGTTCCCCTTTTGTGACTTTCTGACAAGCAAAGTCAACGAGGAAGCCAGAGTCACTTAACTGTGTTAATTAACGCACTTAACCACTGTGTGAATTAACCACTGCACTGATCCACTTAACAACCGTGGCAAGAAAAGTCATCAAATGGGACAAAACTCACGTAACAAATTTCTCATTTAGCAACATAAATCGCCTGAAACATGGAGGGAAGCTTCACAGGTGACACCTTTTGGCCTTCAAAGAACCTAACCAGTTCTAAAACTATAAAAAAATGCACTTCTACGGGATAGAATTCTTTCTATGCCAAGAATTCTCCCGAGAGTAAATCCTTAAAATACAGGACAACTTCCAGCAAAGAACACCGTTCTTCACAATGTGTGAACTTACTACCTGCCCAACCCTTTTGAAAGCATCAGAGGAAAATGACTTGCCACAAGAAGATAAGCCATAGTTAAACTAGCCAAAGTTAATACTTGGTTAGGGTTTCTACATCTGCCCTGCAAGCCGGCCTGGCCTGTTAATTTTAACTTATTTTAAATGTATTGTCTTTTAAATTAGGTTTGTTTTGGGGTTTTTTTGGATATGGATTTAATTTTTTTTTTAACTTCTGGGATGTGTGTTTTTTAATGTTGTACGCCGCCCTGAGTCCTTTTGGAGAAGGGCGGCATATAAATCCAAATAAACAAACAAACAAAAAAATGCAGACAGCCACTAGACTCTAGAGGGCTTAAATGGTTGAGTATCTGTTGCCACCTAATGGGCATTTTGGCCCTATTAAATAAAAGCCAGCAGGAGGTGGGAAGGTAGTAAAATAATCAAGATAATAGCTATGATCAAAGCCTGACCACCTTTTTTAAAAACATGCATTATATGTTTTTAAAAGGTGAATGACTGTAAACAATTCCCACAACATGATCAAACTATTTACTAAGACTATTCCTATTATTATTATTCTCATCCTATTACCTATCTCCTTTCTACTTACGGCTATAATCTTGTTGCTTGTATCTTTACGATTTATATCGTGTTATTTAGTTTCCTAGTATGATTTTGATTGCTTATTTAGTATCCTATGACTATCACCAAGTGTTGTATCAGGATTCATGATGAATGTATTTATGATGACTAATCATGATTCATCACTTGTATCTTTTTATGCACACTGAGAGCTTATGCAGCGAAGACAAATTCCTTGTGTGTTCCAATCACATTTGGCCAATAAAGAATTCTATCGCAACCCTGGAATGCCACATTATGGCTTGGCATGTTGTTTGATGACAAAAGGGCATAAGAACTAAGATTCTGAGAACGGTCTTAATCTATATATATATAAACGGATGTGTCTGTGTGTTCCAGCATAATTCTGGAACGCCTCGAGCAATTTCAACCAAACTTGGTACACAGATGACTTATTCTCTGGAGAAAAATACTGTGGGGGTAAGACACCCCTAACACCCCTGGGGGGGGTGTTCTGTTAAGATACAGCCTGTTGTGCCATACTGTACTGGCTTCTACTGTACAGTGCAGTGGAGTTGCTATGGTAACGGCTTCACAGTACTCCACAAGGAGCTCCCTTTGGTAAGGGGGAAAATCCAACATTAGAAATTATGTTTGGTCCTGGGAGGAGGAGCCAACATCGCAACGATACGGACGTGCGGTCTCGATGCTCCGAGACCGCAGCCAATACTTTTGCCGCTGATGGTCACATTTTATTAGCAATATCATTGATAACACTACCGACAATTAAAGATAAGCTGATTAAGGAAACAGAAGAAGGGCATCGAAACTACATGAGAGACTTAATAAGCAATGAGTTGCAAAGAGGAGTCCATACAAATTTGATTAAGGAGATGATTAGAGGACTGATACCACAAATGGCAAAAGACATGAGGTTGTTTTGCTACTGGAAAGATACAGGTTGATAGATGAAAGGGTATAATCTAAAACTAGTTAAACTTAGTGAAATTTAGTGACAATAGATATAGTTAAATAAATAATTGATAATGATAATGTATACATGTGTATTGCTATGATAAGTAATAATTGGATATGAATATTGAATGGTACCTATGAAAGGAAGATTAGAAATATTGGGGGCTTACTGTATATATAAAGATAAATAAAAAAGAACTAAGTTAAATTTAGTTAAGTTTATTAGGGGGAAATGTTATGATAAAGGACACAGTCAAATAAAGGAGGGATAATGATAACAATGTATATGTATATGCATGGGTACAACATAAGGAAAGTGAAAGTAAATTGTAAACTGATTTGGAAAGGAGGATTAGAAATTTTTTGTTACTAAATATTATGGATGTTTAGCCAGAATAGGCCATAAGGATTCAGTGTTATTGGAGGATATTAGAAATAGCAAATGAAATGCCAGAGTGTGGTTATGTTTTAAATCTTGATATATTTTATGATGAAGGACGTTTAAACAATTATAGTCAAATGAAAATAGAGGTATGATGATGGTAATATGTATAAATATATCTGAGTCAAAATACTTGAGTTAATATTAATTATGGTTGATGACTGTGGAAGAGATGCACGAAAGACTTTTGTAACCAACTGATACACTTTCTACAGTATGTAAAGAAGGAGGATTCTTTGTGTTGTGTCTGTTTTGAATATATATATATATATATATATATATATATATATATATATATATATATATATATATATATATATATATATATATACCGTGTTTCCCCGAAAATACAACATGTCCTGAAACCTTGCGACATTTTTCGCGTGCGCAAAAATATAAGCCCACCCTCGAAAATAAACCCTCTGGACAATCCCTCCCCTCCGACCAGGCAGAGCACCGCTCGCCGACCTAGCGGTATCCCGAAGGCACCAAGCCACGGGAATGAGGTGGGGGCAAAGGCGCTTGCGTTGCTTGGTGCTTTCGGGGTACCACTAGGTCAGTCAGCGGCGCTGTGCCCAGCTGAAGAGGGGGGGGGTTGCTGGGCAGCTGCTCTCTTGCGAGCGGGCTTCCGAAGAGCCGGGCACAGCCTCAGGGTCGAATGGCTGTGTTGCGCTGTCGCAGCAGCAACGCAGCAGCCATGAGGTGACCAAGCTTATGAGCAGCCGCCCGGCAACCTTCCTTTCCAGCCGTGTATAGCGCCGCTGACCGACCTAGCAGTACCCGGAAGGCACCAAGCAACGTGAGCGCCTGTTCGCCACCCTCCGCCTCCCGCGGCTCGGTGCCTTCGGAATGCCCCTAGGTGAGTGAATGGGGCTCTGCATGGCTGGAGGGGAGTTCGCAGCGGCTTTTCCTCTCCCCGCTCGCGCGAAGGGCATCTGCGCTGCTGGCGCCGTCCGCCGCTTGGTTTTTTTTTTCAAAGCACGGAGGATGGATGCCGCTCTGGAAGTACGCTCTATGGTTGTACAATCTGCAGCCCACAACCATATCTACAAAATACCATGCAAAATCTGCCCAGCAATATACATAGGACAAACAAACAGAAGGATAAATGCACGCATCACAGAACACAAGAACGCAGTAAGAAAAAAAGAAAAAACTTCCTCCCTTTTCCAGCACCTTAAAGCTACAGGACATGAAATCAACTTTGAAGGAGCCAGGTTAATCTCCAAAACAGAACACCTCCACAAGAGAATAATCATGGAAGCCATCGAAATAGAGAAACACCCCCACAACATGAACAAACGTGATGATACCTCCCGCCACCAAACATCTGGAAACCAGCCCTAGCCAGCAAACGAACACCACCCACCACCCAAGCCGTTAAAATACAAAACAACAATGCACACACAGCCTGCACCAATCAGCACCAATCTACCAATCATGATACAACCACACAACCAATCATTCCACTTACTGAAACAAACCCAGCACCCCATCCCCTCCCACCAAGACTTACAGAAAGACGGCAGCTCCGGTCACATTTTAAGCCCACAGCTTGAAGATGGCAGGTGAGATCCTGCCGAAACGTTGCAAAGACAATCTCAACCTTACACGGGAAAAGACCCGAATACAACAAAACCAGCATACCTACACCCGTGAAAATCTACGGAAACAAATAATATATATATATATATAGCGAAAACCTCAGAAAACAAATATATATATATAAATAAATAAATACCTGGGCAACACTGGGTTATCTGCTAGTGAATCAAATAAAAATATCCCTTTTTTTAAGGAAGGGGACAAGGAGACAGCAGTCCCTTGTCTTAGTCTTGCTTCACAGGAATGGATGCTCACTGGCAGAATTATTTTGATCCCTATAACCTTCAAAACACTTTTATCATCTCCATCCTGTTTGAAAGATAGCCAGGCTATTCACAATCACCCTCTCTTATAGCAGTGAGTTCCGTAAGATAATAAATGCATTCTTTGAAGTCATAAGTTTAATTTGGTTCGAAAAGCAGGTCAAATCCCCCAGTTCTTGGTAATATGGACTATGGTCTTTAGACACTAGGGTCTCCTGCTTGGGCGGCGGGGGCAGCGGGGGGGGGAGGCATTGGACTAGATAACCTGCAAGGTTTAACAGACTAACAGAGTTGGAAGGGACCTTGTAGGTCATCTAATCCAACCTTCTTGAAAGCTTCCAGTGATGAAGCTCCCACAACTTTTGGAGGCAGAGCTGTTCCATTGGTTGATTTTTCTCACTGCCGGAAAATTTCTCCTTATTTCTAGATTGAATCTCTCCTTGACCAGTTTCCATCCATTATTCCTTGTCAGGTGCTTTGGAAAATAGCTTGAGCCCTTCCTCTCTGTGGCAGCCTCTCAAATATTGGAAGACTGCTGTCATGTCTCCCCTGGTCCTTCTCTCCACTAGAGTAGCCATGCCCAGTTCCTGCCACCGTTCATCGTATGTTTTAGTCTCCAGTCCCACTAATCATCCTGGTTGCTCTTCTCTGCACTTTTTCTAGTGTCTCAACTAGATAGCGGTGTCCTACTGCTATCTCAATGATAGCAATAACTCAATGATAACTCAATGATAGCAGTGTTCCAATATTTGAGAGGCTGCCACAGAGAGGGAGGGGGTCAAGCTATTTTCCAAAGCACCTGAAGGGCAGATAAGGAATAATGGATGGAAGCTGACCAAAGAGAGATTCAACCTAGAAATAAGGAGAAATTCTCTGACAGTGAGAACAATCAACCAATGGAACAGAAGCTGCCTTCGGACGTTGCGGGGGGGGGGGGGCTTCATCATTTGAGATGCTCAAGAAGAGATTGGACTGCCATTTGTCAGAAATGGTGTAGGGTCTCCTGCCTGAGTGGGGGGTGGTGGACTAGATGGCTTATAAGGTCCCTTCCAACTCTGTTAATCTGTTAATCCACATCTTTTTTATAGTGTGGTGACCAGAACTGAATGCAGTATTCCAGGTGTGTGGTCTTACTAAGGCTTTCTAGAGGAGGAGGAGGAGGGGGAGTACCTCCCTTGATCTTGGTCCCTTCCAACTCCTCTGTGAACCTGTGAATCCTCCACGCGAAGCATAAAAGGGAACCGATGCAAATAAATAAATAAAAATCAACCTCCGCAGAAAAGAAAACCCTTCACTGCCTTTCCCTCTGGCGCTCCATGGGTTAAAGGAAAAGAAGGGGCCATTCCTAGAGGGGCTCCGGAAGATGAAAGGGGCTGCGAGTTTAGAGGCATTTAACAAAAAAAAAAAACCAAGGGGGAAAAAAAAAGGATAAAAGTTCCTTCCTGTTTTAATTTCCTGCAGAAGCTGCTGAATGGAAGATGGGAGAAGCCGCTGATGCTGATGCTGATGCTGGGAGCCCGCAGAGGGAATGGGGTAAGCGCAGCAATGGGCTGGATGGAAGAAAGGGGGGCAGGCAGGCCGCCTTCCCTCTGCATGGCTGGGGCTTTGAAGAGATGCAGGGCAGGCAGAAACCCAACAGGGGTAGCTTTTCCAGCATTCCAGGCAATAGTTGGGGGGAGAATCCTCCCTGCAGCATTTCTGCCTTGTCTTTTCCCTTTTAGGAAAGCGAAGTGGGGGGGGGGGCAAGGAGACAAGCCAACGGAGGTGGAGGCTGGGGGAGGGGGGCATATAAGGATGCCCTAAAATCACAAAGCAGGTTGCTAGACCTCAGTTAATCAAAGGACAGAGTGAAGGGAAGAGCCACAGAGAGAGAGAGAGAAAGGAAGAGAGCTGCAGGATCCAACCGCACAGAGATGCTTTATCCCAGGGCAGCCTACCTTAAGGAAGCAGAGGAGGGGTGATGCATTTGGGAGCGTTGTGGGACATTTCAAAGCTCACTCTGGTGACTCTCAAGCTTGTCCTGAGCCTTTTGTCCTGTGTGTGTGAGAGAGAGAGGGGGGAGAGAGAGAGAGACGGAGAAAGAGACGAGACACAGAGAGACAGACAGACAGACACAGAGAGAAAGAGAGAGACAGAGAAAGAGACAAGACAGAGAGACAGATAGAGACAGAGAGAGAGACAGACAGACAGAGAAAGAGAGAGACAGAGAAAGAGACAAGACAGAAAGACAGACAGAGACAGACAGACAGAGAAAGAGAGAGACAGAAAGAGACAAGACAGAGAGACAGATAGAGACAGAGAGAGAGAGACGGACAGACAGAGAGAGAGAGAGAGAGAGACAGAGAAAGAGACAAGACAGAGAGACAGACAGAGACAGAGAGACAGACAGAGACGGACAGACAGAGAGAGAGAGAGACAGAGAAAGAGACAAGACAGAGAGACAGATAGAGACAGAGAGACAGACAGAGACGGACAGACAGAGAGAGAGAGAGAGAGACAGAGAAAGAGACAAGACAGAGAGACAGATAGAGACAGAGAGACAGACAGAGGCGGACAGACAGAGAGAGAAAGAGAGACAGAGAAAGAGACAAGACAGAGAGACAGATAGAGACAGACAGACAGACAGACAGAGAGAAAGAGAGAGACAGAGAGAGAGAGACGGACAGACAGAGAGAGAAAGAGAGAGACAGAGAAAGAGGCAAGACAGACAGATAGAGACAGACAGAGACAGACAGACAGAGAAAAAGAGAGAGACAGACAGACAGAGACAGACAGAGAGAGAGAGAAAGAGAGAGACAGAGAAAGAGACAGAAAGACAGACCTGGGTTGGCTTCATGTTTTTTATAATACAAGTAGTCCTCGACTTACGGCCAAAAGAGCAATAGCTGTCAGGCGTTCCTCATTCAACATCCAAGAAAGGAAACCCCCAACTCCATTTATTTAGAGAAAAGGTACTTTTACTGGATATGATCTGGGCCCTCATTTAACCCACCTCGGAAGGATGGAAGGCTGAGTCAACCTTCATCCTGGTGAGGTTTGAGCTGTCAAACTACTGGCAGTCAGCAGAAGTAGCCTGCAGTACTGCTTTCTAACCACTGCGCCGCCTGGGCTCTTAGGGAGCCCAAATTTATGTTATGAAGTGAGTTTTACACCATTTTGCAGCCTTTCTTGCCATGGTTGCTAAGCAAATCACGACGGTTGTTAAGTGAATCTGGCTTCCCCATTGACCATGCTCATCAGAAGGTAGCAGAAAAAGGGGATCCCATGACCCTGGGACACAGCAACCGTCGTAAGTATGAACCAGTTGCCAAGCATCTGAATTTTGATCAAGGGAGCATGGGGATGCTTCAAAGGTCATAACTGTGAAACTGTGGTCTTGGACTTACAACCATTCATTTAGCATCCATTTGAATTGACAACGGCCCTGGCAAAAAGTGACTCACAACCATTTTTCACCCTTGTGCAGCACATGGTCAAAATTCAGGGGCTTAGCAACTGACTCATATTTATGACGGTTTCAGTGTCCCAGGGTCACGTGTTCCTCTTTGACGACCTTCTGACGATGGGGAAGCCAGATTCATTTAACAACCGGTTTACTAACTTAACCACTGCAGGAAAGGTGGCAGGAAAGGTCTTAAAATGGGGCAAGGCTCACTGAACAAATGTCTCACTTAGCAACAGAAATGTTGGGCTCAATTGCGGTCGTACGCCGAGGACTACCTGTATTTGTGTGCACCTGCAGGCGGAGGAGAGTGGGCTGAAGGTGCTCCCTCTGCCTTTTAATTGTGCAGTGGTTCCTTTAACTTCGTTTTAATCTGGTTTTTCACTTTAGCTTTGCCTGTTTTAAGCGTAAATCCTCCAGAAGCATGCAGGTGAGATGGGCAGTGTAGAAATTTGATAAAATACCCTGTTTTCCCCCAAAATAAGACCTCCCCGGATAATAAGCCCAATCGGGCTTTCGACCGCATGCACTCAAATAAGCCCTTCCCGAAAATATTTAAATGCCTGCGCGGCCTATCCCTGCCATTTCCTGGTGGAGGAAACTTGCCCCATGCATCCTACATGCCCCTGCCATCCACGCAGAGTGGCCTCACAGAGGCCGCTCCCGCAAACCCTAGCTAATGCGTCCTTAGCGGCAGCCGCAAAAAGAGCGGCAGGCTGAGTGATATTAGGGCTGGCAAGAGTGTACCGGAAACAGACAGAACGTCCGGCCCTCTCTGGATCAGCTGATCCGCGGGCCGAGGTTAAAGGGCCTCCTGCACCTCAAAAATAATAAGACCTCCCTGAAAATAAGGCCAAACATTTATTTTGGGGGTGACAAGGGGAAAGATGGGTAAATACAGTAAAGATCTACTTCACCCACTCTAATACTGCTTGTTTCCTTGGATTTGGAGTTTTCAGATGGAGAGAAAACAACACCAGGAAAACTGGATTAAAGTTGTGCACTGGGGACAATGATCACACAGCTCAGAGGTCTCCAAACTTAGCAACTTTAAGACTTGTGGACTACAACGCCCAGAGGTCCCCAGTCAGCATGGGTCCACAAGTCTTAAAATGGCCAAGTTTGGAGACCCCTGGCAGAGAGCACTTAAATCTTGGCCCCTTTAAGACGTGTGGACTACAACTCCCAGAATTCCCTAGCAAAATGGTTCAAGTTGACAGACCATAGAGGTTTGAATATTAATACTTATTAACATTGCTGGCCAAATGTGTTTGTGTGTCCCTATTAAGTTATCTCCTTCAATTTCCTTAGTTCTTATTTTGCCATCCATTTCTACAAATATTAAGGCTTGCAGTTGATTGTTTTAGCAATTGCTGGACGGCCTGCGTTGGATCAGAGTGTAATCAAGCTGGTTTAAAAATCTAATTGTACAATTAGTTGGCATCAGCAACTTAATCTCGGCCCTTATTCCCCAAATTCTAAGTGAAGCAACATCCTAAACATTTAATGAAAAAGAAGGACATCATAGCAGTGTTCCAATATCTCAGGGGCTGCCACAAAGAAGAGGGAGTCAAACTATTCTCCAAGGCACCTGAGGGTAGAACAAGAAGCAATGAGTGGAAACTAATCAAGGAGAGAAGCAACTTAGAACTGAGGAGAAACTTCCTGACAGTTAGAACAATTAATCAGTGGAACAGCTTGCCTCCAGGAGTTGTGAATGCCCCAACACTGGAAGTCTTTAAGAAGATGTTGGATAGCTATTTGTCTGAAACGGTATAGGGTTTCCTGCCTAGGCAGGGGGTTGGACTAGAAGACCTCCAAGTGAAATTTCCTGACAGTTAGAACAACAGTGGAACAATTTTCCTCCTGAAGTTGTGAATGCTCCAACACTGGAAGTTTTTAAGAAGAGATTGGACAACCTTCTGACCCTGGGGATGCAGCAATGGTTGTAAGTCTGAAAAATGGTCATAAGTCACTTTTTACAGTGCCATTGTAACTTTTAACTGGTCACTAAACGAACTGATGAAAGCAGTTATGCGCAAAGAATTTTTTTTAAAATAAGAATTTACGGCGGAAAGAAAGGCAAAATATGGAGAGACCAGGAATTTCTGCTGTTGTAGCCTTCAAGAATAGAATAGAATAACAGAGTTGGAAGGGACTTTGGAGGTCTTCTAGTCCCACCCACTGCTTAGGCAGGAAACCCTATACTGTTTCAGACAAATGGCTATCCAGCATCTTCTTAAAAACTTCCAGCGTTGGAGCCTTCACAACTTCTGGAGGCAAGGAGTTCCACTGGTTAATTGTTCTAACTGTTCTAACTGAAAAAAAGTGATTGTGATCGATCCTTGCCCTTATGATTATCTCAGCAACCCCACAGTCACAGAATCAAAAATTGGGCATTTGGCAACCAGCATCTATTTTACGATCGTTGCTGCATCTCCCAAGTCATGCGATCGCCCTTTGTGATCCTCCCCTGCTGTCTCCTGACAAGCAAAGCCGGTGGGAGGTGCCAGATTCATTTAACGACCACATGATTCACTTAAGAACTGCAATGATTCACTTAACCGTGCCCCCCCAAAAAAGGTCATCAAACGGGGCGTCACTCACTTAACAACCAGCTGCTTGGCAGTGGCTGTCAGGGCAGAGATGGGCAGATGTTTGGTGTGTCAGATTCCTTTTCTCAGCGGTCCAGCAGATGTCGCCAAGATAGCGCAAGACGGCAATCAAAGAACGTTTGATTGAAGGGTTGCAAGCTCCTACTATCTGCATCTGGAAGAATATAGGACAGTGATGGCGAACCTTTGGTGGCTCGCATGCCAAAAGTGGAAGGAGCGCAGGGTGATGGTACACGGGCGTGCCACACCCATAATGCTATGCGCACGACTAATGCCCCCCCCCCATTTTGGGAGTGTTTTTTTCGCACTCTCCAGGTTTCAAAGGCTTTATAGGAGCCTGGAGAGGTCGAAAACAGCCCCCCCCCCCCCACTGGAGGCGTGAAAAACCGGAACTATGGGCAAACCAGAAGTTCGGGAACGTACTTCCGGTTTGCTCGTAGGGTCATATTTTGCCCTCCGGATCCTTCAGGGAACCCTCTGGAAGGCCCCTGAAGGCTCTGGAGGGCTAAAACCGGCCCTACGAGCAAACCGAAAGTCCGTTCCTGAATTTCCAGTTTGCCTGTAAGGCCGGGTTTTCGCAGACTTCGTGAAGCCTCCGGAGGGTGAAAAATGTCCTCAAAAAAACAGGTGACGGGGCAACGCCTCGCGTGCCAGGACAAATAGCTGTGGCACACGTGCCATGGGTTCACCATCACAGATATAGGATAACAGAGTTGGAAAGGACCTTGGAGGTCTTCTAGTCCAACCCCTTGCTCAAGCAGGAGACCCCCATAACTGCGATGGGGAACCTATGGCACCCGTGCCACAGGTGGCACGCAGAGCCATTTCTGAGGGCACGTGAGGCGTTACCCTGTCAGCTCGAGCATGCATGATTTTTGGCCTTGATTTTTGGCCATTTTTCGCTCTCCAGAGACTTCCCTCAAGCCTCCGGAGGGCGAAAAACCGCCCAACGCACAAACCGGACGTTCGGGAACAGACTTCCGGTTTGTGCGTTGGACTGTTTTTCACCCTCCGGAGGCTTCAGGGAAAGCCTCTAGAGCAGTGTTTCTCAACCTTGGCAACTTGAAGATGTCCAGACTTCAACTCCCAGAATTCCCCAGCCAGCTGGCTGGGGAATTCTGGGAGTTGTAGTCCGGACATCTTCAAGTTGCCAAGGTTGAGAAACACTGCTCTAGAGCCTAGGGAGGGCGAAAAACAGACTCACCGGAAGTTGGAAAAACGGGCCGTTTCGGACTTCCGGGGGGGGGGCGTTTTCGCCCTCCCCAGGTTCCAAGAAAGCTATGCGCGGGGCAGCAGGGGGGGTCAGAAGCTCATGTGCGGGGGTGGGTGGGATTAAATTATGGGGGTGGGCACACGAGTGCATAGGAGCTTTGGCACCCGAGGCAAAAAAGTCCACCATCAGTGCCCTATACCAGTGGTGGGCAACCCGCGGCTCGGGAGCCACATGCGACTCTTTACACCCTTTAATGCGGCTCTTCTGTGTGCCGGGTGCCCGCTCCCCTCCCTCCTCTCGGGCTTCGGAGGGAAGCTTCTGCAAAAGCCCGGGCGAGTGACAACCAATTTTGGTCCTATGACTGCAGAATGCTGCAAAATACCATAAATGCAGGCCAGTTGTTGAGTGTTTCAAATGTGATTGGAACACTCAACAAGGTGACCACAGTGTGTGTGTGTGTGTGTGTGTGTGAGTGAGAAAGACAGACAGAGAGAGGGAGTGAGGGAGGGAATCAGAGAGAGACTGACAGACAGACAGACAGACACACACACAGACAAAGAGAGACAGAGAGGGGGAGGGAGGGAGAGAAAGATAGACAGACAGAGAGACACACACAGAGTGAGTGATTAAGTGAATGAGTGAGAGACAGACACACCCACATACACAGAGTGACAGAGAGAGAGGAAGGGAGGGGAGAGAGACAGAGGGAGAGACAGAGACAGACACACACACACACACACAGAGTGAGTGAGAGACAGACAGACGCACACACACACAGAGTGACAGAGATGGGGGAGGGAGGGAGAGAGAGACAAAGAGCCAGAGAGAGAGAGAGAAAGAAAAGAAAAAAAGAAAAAAAGTGGGAGACAGAGATGAAATTAAAAACAACAACATACAAACCTGACTTACTCAAACTATCCAAGGAAATGCAAGGCCAATGTTCACATTAGTGGTTGTGACTTTGTCAGTCAATGTCAGGATGTAATTTTCTCTACATTGTAAGGCAAATTTTACGGAATTTAACGTTATCGATAAATAATATCGTTCTAAAGTTTTTGTTTTATTAGTTGTGTTATTTGTATCCTCCCGACCTATGTGGATACTTGCATGCAGAATATTCTCAATAAAAACTTATTGAAACTAAAAACAGTGTACCATCCTATGTATTTTCGGTTTTAAAAATGTGGCTCTCAAAGTAAATTTCAATCGTGGTTTTGGCGAGATTTGGCTCAGTTGAAAAAAAAGGTTGCCCACCACTGCCCTATACCATTTCAGGCCAATGGCTGTCCAATCTCTTCTCTTCGAAGCCCCGCAATGTCTGAAGGCAACCCGTCCCACTGATTAATTGTCCTCTCTGCTCCTCCTTAGTTCTACGTTGGTTCTCTCCTTGATCAATTTCCATGCATTGTTTCTTGTCTGGCCTTTTGGAAAAATAGATTGTTTCCCTCCTCTCTGTGGCAGCCCCTCAAATATTGGAACACTGCTATCAAGAGCCCCCGGTGGTTAGAGTGCAGTACTGCAAGCTACCTCTGCTGACTGCTGGCTGCCTGTAATTTGGCAGTTCAAATCTCAGCAGGATGAAGGTTGACCCATCCTTTCCATCCTTCCGAGGTGGGTAAAATGAGTGAGCCAAAATTGTTGGGGAAAATATGCTGACTCTGTAAAACTGCTTACAGAGGGCTGTAAAGACCTGTGAAGCGGTATATAAGTTTCTTTGTTTGTTTCTTTGTTTGGATTTATATGCCGCCCTTCTCCAAAAGGACTCAGGGCGGCGTACAACATTAAAAAAAAAACATCCCAAAAGTTAAAAAAAATTAAATACATATCCAAAAAACAAACCGAATTTAAAAGACAATACATTTAAAATAAGTTAAAATTAACAGGGCAGGCCGGCTTGCTGGAAAAGCCAACTTTTTAGGGCGCGTCGGAAGGACCCTAAAAAGTTGGCTTTTCCAGCAAGCCGGCCTGGCCTGTTAATTTTAACTTATTTTAAATGTATTGTCTTTTAAATTCGGTTTGTTTTTTGGATAAAGTCTAGGTGCTACTGTCACCCGTGATCCTTCTTTTCAGACTGGACTTCTCTTCACGAGACCATGCCCAGTTCTTGCAAGCATTCTTCACAGTCAAAACTACAGATGAATGATTGATAACACTAAACAGTTCTCAAATTATGGTTCGGGGGGTGTGTCTCGGCATATACAAGCAATTTTTAAGCCAATCAGATTTTCCCCAGCAAAGCCGGAATGAAGTCAGTACTTGCTCACTGTTTAGCGAGCAGGTGATTTAATATTATTTATTGGGGGGAACATGCAAATTCATTTGTCTTTTTAGGGTTTGCGGTCTTATACAATCTTCCTGGGTTCAAACCCCAAACGTTATTTTTTTTCAAAGCAAATACAGGTAACCCTTGACTTATGACCCACAATTGAGCCCAAAATTTCTGTTGTTAAGTGAGACATTTGTTGAGGTTCACTCCCTTTTATGACCTCGTTCGGTGCATTACTGCAGTTGTAGATAACGCAGTCGTTATGGCTTCCTTGTTGACTTTGCTCATCGGAAGGTCTCAAAAGTGGATCACACCACACACACACACACACGGATGGACGGACGGACGGACGGGACACTGCAACCGTTGTAAATATGAGCCAGTTGCCAAGTGCCTGAATTTTGATCGTGTGAACGTGAGGATATTGCAATGGTGATCAGCATGAAAAACGATCAAAAGTCACTGATCGCTGGAATTTCAAATCGTCACTCAATGAACGGTTGAAAGCCAAGGACTACCTGTCATTTTATTTCATTTTTAAATCTGCGTGCAGAATGGAATTAGGAGTTCTGTAAACGCTTGTTTAATATTGAGGTTCCTTCTTTTTTACCATTCATTCCTGCTTCGTCTTTCTTCCAGCTCCTGTGCAGAGACGGCTTATCTGACTAAACTTAGAGTCGATGGCATAACCAGGGAAGCCATTCAGGAATTGACCGACTCATCCAGATGTCTGATCCAGCTGAGGACTGGGAAGTCTCCTAGGACAAAGGGGCTGGCTGACCACGGATGAGGCCCAACCAGACTTGGGACAAAATGGCTGCCAAGGAGGGGACCCAGTCAAGCTTCGGCCTCCGGTTTCATGCCGAGCTGGAGCAAGGAATGCATCAGCGGATTAAAATGGAGGAGGAAGAGCCGTGGGGTTCCACGTCTGGAGAAGGCTCGGAGGAAGCTCCTCACCTCCTGCAGGCTGGAAGCTTTCGGGAGTTCTGGCCAAGGCCACCCGGGGACCAGGAAGGCAGAGATGGGCTCCTCCAGCGGTGGGAGGCCCAGTGGCAGGAGTTTCTGCAGAAACTGGAGTACCCTCACTCAGAATGGGAGGCGCCCCAGTTGCTGGAGGAACCCACCCCCTGGGATAACACCAAGGCCTTCTTGGCATCTTTTGAACAAGTGGCCCAGGCCTGTCAGTGGCCCAGAGAAGACTGGATGGGCCGTCTCTTGCCTGCCCTGAGCGGGGAAGCAGAGCAGATCTTCAGCAACCTGGACACTAGAGACCGGGTGGACTATGACAAGGTGAAAGCGGCGATCATGAGGGGGGACGCTCTTTCCAGGGAGCGGCAGCGGCAGAACTTCCGCCGGTTCTGCTACCAGGAGGCTGAAGGCCCCAGGGGCGTCTACAGCCAGCTCCAGAAACTTTGTCATCGTTGGCTGAAGGTGGAGAGACACTCCAAGGAGCAGATTTTGGAGCTGCTGATCCTGGAGCAGTTCCTGGCCATCCTGCCCCCAGAGATGCAAAGTTGGGTCCGGGAACACGGTCCGGAGACGTGCTCCCAGGCGGTTTCCCTGGCCGAGGATTTCCTGCAAAGGCAACCCACCGAGGCAGGTTGGGAAGAAGAGGTGAGCTTTGGAGTTCTCCAGGTAGGAGTGGGCTTCAAATATTGCAGCAATGGGTTCGCTGCCCGCTGCTGGCCATGGTGGGCGTGGCCTAGTTGGCCTCCAGCATGACGGCAGGTGGGGGGCTTTCCTCGAGCCTCTGGGAGGGCGAAAACTGTTTCCCCAGGCTCTGGAGGCCAGAAATAGACTCGTTTTTGGACTTCCAGAACTTCCGGAAGGCCCATTTCTCTCCCTCCCAGAGCCTCCGCGCGGGCCCTGCTCTTACTGGCATGATGAACAGGTCACGAGGAGACTCCTTGGAGGGGCGGGGTGGGGTGGGAGGGAGTGGCCAGCCAGGGAATTTGGGTTTTTGCCAAACTGGGCAGAATCCTAGCTAGAAGATCGCCTGAACTCGTGTGAAACCCCAGCAGTCCACCCCTGCTTCCGTCCCTTCTTTGCAGCAAGGTGCCTGTGGCTCAGTTCACACAATAGGCTGAGGCCCAAATCTGGATTAACAGTCCAATTCCTTAATGTACGATGGTGTGAACGCTGAGGTTTTGCGGCTTGCTGAAATACAACCCTGTTGTGCAGGAGCTCTCAAACATTGTGAGAACACAAACCCCTAAATTATACCAAGAGTATAAGACCCACCTTTTCCCCTCAAAAATGAGGGTGAAAATCTGGGTGCGTCTTATACAATGAATACAGCATTTTTTTTGTGCCTCCCAAAACCCCACCCCTTTGCAAAAATGGCTGTGCATAGCTTTTAGGAGGTTCCTGGGGGCTGGAGAGGATAAAAAGGAGCAAAAAAAGGGCCGTTTTTTGCTCGTTTTTGTGGGCCGCCCCCAGGAGCACTCTACAAGCCTCCTAAAGGCTACGCATGCCCTTTTTTTTGAGAAAAAAACCTGGCCCATTTTTGCGAAAAACAGGCCGTTTTGGGGAGGTCTGCAGAGTGCGAAAACTTTTTTTTTTAATTTGCCTCTTCAAAATCTTGGTGCATCTTATACTCTGAAAAATACGGTAAATGAATGTTGTGACCCTCCCTCTCGCCTCATCCAGGAACAATGAATGTATTTGTGTGGGGTTATGGGTTGGGAAGAAATTGAGTGGCGCGGTAGCCTAGAGGTGGAGCTCTCATCTCACAATCGGGAGGCTATGAGTTCGATCCTAGGTATTTCTCTCTCTCTGGGCACAGTGGGGATATATCTGCTGCACAAAACTCCGCATTGGTAACAGGAAGGGCATCTGGCCAGCTGCTGCAATTTTTGAAGCAATTGATGCTTGTGGGTGTGTCCTTTAAGTGTCAACCCAGCTCCACCTTAGTGTGAACCAGAGGGGGTTCCTACAAGTTTGGCCGAATAGGTAGTAACTCGGCCACCTACGCATCCAAACTGGTTCTATTGGCGGCGCCATAGGTGGCACCATCTTGTTTTTTCCTTCTGCACATGCGCAGAAGCAATTTTTTTACCCACTGCGCACGCGCACTAAGCATGTCCCTGAGCAAATCGGCAATAAAAGAATCCGGAACCCACCCCTGCTGTGCACTTTAGTTTCATCCCCATTCCTGTCATTTAAGCCAGGGAGTTCCAATTTTATGATGTGTGGACTTCAACTCCCAGAATTCCTTAGCCGGCATGCGCTGACTGAGGAATTCTGGGACTTGAAGTCCCCACGTCGTAAAGTTGCAAAGGTTGGAGACTCCTGATTTAGACCCAGTTCGATGCAATCGCTTGTTATAAAATGGATTTGTGTGTCACCGTTCCAAATATCATGCAGAATTAAATCAGAGTCCAAGGCAAAACTATCCTTAAAGTTCCAATTTAATAAGACAGACATGTTGGCACAAACTGTGGAATCCCAAATCTAAAAGCTTCCTGGGATTCCACCCAGTTGAAAGTTCATGATCTTATCCCCACACCTATAAATCCATCACATGGTCCAATCTTCTTCGGCCACGCTGGCATTTCCACCCATCTGGTTCCGGTCAGGTGCAGAGGTGCGGAGACAAAAGATGACCTTGGGCTTCTAGAAAGGAATGACAACAACACATTCCACAATTCTACTCCTTACTATTCCCCCCCCCCCCCCCAATTACTACACTAATGAAACAGCATAGGAAAATAATAGAGAGTGTGGCAGGCCAAAGATCCTAAAAGGAATAGAACTGCAGGCCTGACATTATGGTCCAGCTAAGACTCAGGGGTCGAAGATAGCTGTAGTTCCAGTTCTTTGATGCCCCCGCTTGGAGCCCGACAAATACCACCATTTTCTTCTCTTTCCCCTTAGCGCCTGTCTTTCCAAATCTTTCCTTAAAGTGACATCCTCCCTTTTCCTTCCAGGAGTTGGGACCCATTGAAGAGATTTCGCTGGACTTCTCCGAGGGAGAAGACTCACCATCGAACGAGGCTGATGGCGATGTTCATGAGAGAGATATTGATTCCTTGGGTGAGAATAAAGGAATTTTGCCTTCCTCTCCTCCCCCCCCCCCTGTAATAATCCATAAGGGATTTGCAGGGATACAGATCCTCGATTTATCACCATAATTGAGCCTGGAATTATGATGATAAGAGGGGCTGTTTGTTAAGCAGGTCATCATGTCATTCACAATATACAGCAGTCTATGACACAATGGAACCCAAGAATTCTGTTGTTAAGCGAGACAGTTGCTAAGTGAATTGTGCCCCATTTTACGACCTTCCTTGCCACAGTTGTTAAGGGAATCACTGTTAGTAACACAGCTGTTAAGGGAATCTGGCTTCTTCCTTGACTTTGCCCTTCAGAAGGTCGCGGAAAGCGATCGCGTGACACCAAAATACTGCAACCGTCATAAATATGAGTCATAAATATGAGTCAATTGTCAAGTTGAATTTTGAATTGAATTTTGATCATGTGACCATGGGGATGCCGCAACGGTCGTAAGTGTGAAAAAATGGTCATAAGTCACTTTGCTCATGCTGTTATAACTTTGAATGGTCACTAAATGAACTGTTGTAAATTGAGGACTACCTGAAGTTAGAGCGGTGGTGGACTAGCATAATCTAGCATGCAGATTAATTAACCTAGTTTGAAATTTGATCGTAGAGAAAGTTAATCTAGTGTCGCAGCCTGCTGAGCTACCTATCCAGCTACCGGAACAGTTTTGCCTAGTAGTTGGAGTGGTGGACTCAGATGTGGGAAATAAGATTCAATTCCATGCTCAGTGCAAAGCTCCTTGGAAGAATCTGAGCCAGAGATCTGTTAATTAGGTAACAGGGAAAGGGAAAAGATCCATACACTCTTATCTTGAATGCATGCAGCTAGTCCTCAATTTATGACCACTTGGCAATTGGCATCTGTTTACGACAGTTGCAGCTTTCTGGGTCATGTGATTCCCCATGTTTTACCTTTTCATCTGGCTTCCAACAAGCACAGTCCATAAGAGACTATGTAGTTCACTTAACAACTGCAATATTTGCTTAACAACAATGGCAAAAACGTCATCAAATCACTCCCAACTCACTCTCCCACCTTCCTTGGCAACAGACATTCTGGCCATAAGTAAAGGATGACATGTACAATTTATTAGATAGGTTAGATTAGGTGGGTAGGTAGAGATAAGAGATAGATAGATAGATAGATAGATAGATAGATAGATAGATAGATAATAGATAGATAGATAGATAGATAGATAGATAGATAGATAGATAGATAGATAGATAGATAATGATGGGTAGATAGATAGCTAGATGGATGGATGGATGGATAGATAGATAGATAGATAGATAGATAGATAGATAGATAGATAGATAGAATATAGATGAGAGATATGATAAATATAGATAGGATGATATGTAAGATATGAGATAAATATGATAGGTAGGTAGGTAGGTAGGTAGGTAGGTAGGTAGGTAGGTAGGTAGGTAGAATGATAGATAGATAGATAGATAGATAGATAGATAGATAGATAGATAGATAGATAGATAGATAGATAGATAGATGATAGATAGATAAGAGATATGATAAATATAGATAGATAGGATGATAGGTAAGATATGATAGATGAATATGATAGGTAGATATAATAGATAGATAGATATGATAGATATGATAGATATGATAGATATGATAGATATGATAGATTAGATAGACAGACAGACAGACATGATAGATAAGATATGATAAATATAGATAGGATGATATGTAAGATATGAGATAAAAATGATAGATAAATAGATAGATAGATAGATGATAGATAGATAGATAGATAGATGATAGATAGATAGATAGATAGATAGATAGATAGATAGATAGATGATAGATAGATAGATATAAGATAGATATAAGATAGATGAGAGATATGATAAATACAGTGACGTGCGGTGAGGTTTATGGCTGGCGAGGCTGGTGACATCATCAGGAAGGCAGGGAATGGGACCATGTGTGCAGGAGGCTGAGGCAGCCTCAGCCTCCTGCACACATGGTCCCATTACCCCGCCTTCCTGAGTCAACATGAAGGGGACCGCAGAGCGTGAGCCACGGGACCGCAGAGCGCGAGCCGCGGTCCCCTTCATGTTGACTCAGGAAGGCAGGGAATCGGACCACGTGTGCCTTTTCCCTTTTCCCTTTTTTTTTCTTTTCATGATGAGAGCAGTGAGGCTCTGCCTCCCCTGACCGCACGTCCCTGGATAAATATAGATAGGATGATATGTAAGATATGAGATAAATATGATAGATAGATAGATAGATAGATAGATAGATAGATAGATAGAAGATAGATAGATAGATAGATAGATAGATAGATAGATAGATAGATAATGATAGGTAGATATGATAGGTAGATATGATAGGTAGATATGATAGATAAGAGATATGATAAATATTGATAGATAGGATGATAGGTAAGATATGATAGATAAATATGATAGATAGATAGATGATAGATAGATAGATAGATAGATAGATAGATAGATAGATAGATGATAGATAGAAAATGGTAGATATGATAGGTAGATAGATAAGAGATATGATAAATATAGATAGATAGGATGATAGGTAAGATATGATAGATAGATATAATAGATAGATAGATATGATAGATTAGATAGATAAATAGATATGATAGATTAGATAGATAGACACAGACAGACATGATAGATAAGATAGAGATAGATAAGATAGATAAGAGATATGATAAATATAGATATATAGGATGATAGGTAAGATATGATAGATAAATATGATAGATAGATATGATAGATAGAGAGATAGAGAGATATGATAGATAGATATGTAGGTAGATAAATGTGATAGATTAGATTAGATAGATAGATGATAGATAGATAGATAGATAGATAGATAGATAGATTAGATAGATAGACACAGACAGACATGATAGATAAGATAGAGATAGATAAGATAGATAAGAGATATGATAAATATAGATATATAGGATGATAGGTAAGATATGATAGGTAAGATATGATAGATAAATATGATAGATAGAGAGATAGAGAGATATGATAGATAGATATGTAGGTAGATAAATGTGATAGATTAGATTAGATATTATTTATTTATTTTATTTATTTATTATTAGCGTTTATATACCGCCCCCTCTCCCGAAAGGGACTTGATAGATAGATGATAGATAGATAGATAGATAGATAGATAGATAGATAGATAGATAGATAGATAGATAGATAGATAAAGATAAGATAGATGAGAGATATGATAAATATAGATAGGATGATATGTAAGATGTGAGATAAATATGATAGATGGATATGATAGGTAGGTAGGTAGGTAGATTGATAGATAGATGTGATAGATTAGATAGATTAGATAGATAGATAGATAGATAGATAGATAGATAGATAGATAGATAGATAGATAGATAGATGATAGATAGATAATGGTAGGTAGGTAGGTAGGTAGGTAGGTAGGTAGATGATAGATAGATAGATAGATAGATAGATAGATAGATAGATAGATAGATAGATAGATAGATAGATAGATAGATATAAGATAGATGAGAGATATGATAAATATAGATATATAGGATGATAGGTAAGATATGATAGATAAATATGATAGATATGATAGAGAGATATAATAGGTAGGTAGACAGACAGACAGACAGAAAGACATGTTAGATAAGATAGATAAGAGATATGATAAAGATAGATGATAGATAGATAGATAGATAGATAGATAGATGATAGATAGATAGATAGATGATAGGTAGGTAGGTAGGTAGGTAGGTAGGATAGATAGGTAGGTAGGATAGATAGGATAGATAAGGTAGGTAGGTAGGTAGAAAAACAGATAGAAAAATAAATAGATTAATCAAATGGTAGATAGATGATGGATGGATGGATGGATGGATGGATGGATGGATGGATGGAGAAGAAGCCATGCTGGATGCCTAATGCTATTCCTCTTTCTATTATTTTTTTATGTGATTGCCTTATTGTATATTTCCTCTTGGTTTTTGTGGGTGCAGGATGGTCATGCATAAATGAGAAGATGGCCCATGCCGAAAGTTTTGACCAAGTTTTCAACAGGACCCTGAGACGGGGGAGACTGGAGAACAAAGTGTCCCACTTTGGGCAGGAGGATGATGTCCTGCAGGGGTGGTACCGAGCCGAGAGGAAGAAAGCAAGTGGCCTGCCAGACAGGGAGGATTCTGGCTCCCCCCCATGGGAGGGCGAGGAATTGCTGGATGGTCCCAGGGATGACGAGCAATTCCATGAAGGAAAAGACGCCTATCTGGCAGGTGGGTGGAACTTCAGGCAAAGAGCCGACCTGATTAAACACGAGAAAAACGATCTTTACAAATTCTCTGACGGTGGGAGGAGCTTCAAAGCGATTTCCCCGTGCCTGTCCGGCAACGAGAACGACGAAGAGAAGAAGCCGCACCAATGCCCCGAGTGTGGCAAGTCCTTTATTGCGAAAGCCCACCTGATCATCCATCAGCGGATCCACACCGGAGAGCGGCCCTTTAAATGTCTGTCCTGTGGGAAGACCTTCACCCAGCGCTCGAACCTCACCGTCCATCAGCGCATCCATACAGGTGTGAAACCCTTCCAGTGCTCAGACTGCGGGAAAAGTTTCTGCTCCAGCACCAACCTCAGCAAACACCAGAGCGTCCACGTAAAAGGGGCCCCGTACAAATGCTTAGCCTGCGGGAAAAACTTCAAGATCCACGCCCACTTTATCGCCCACAAAAGGATCCACGCCAGGCGGAAGCTTCACTCCTGTCCGGACTGCGGGAAATCTTTCCTCGCCGCATTGCATCTCATCATCCACCAGCGAATTCATACCGGAGAGAAACCCTACAAATGCTTGGAGTGCGGGAAAACCTTTAGCCAGAACGCACACCTCAAAGTGCACCAGAAAATCCACAAAAAAGGCAAACGGTTTCAGTGCGCCGACTGCGGCGATAGCTTCCATTCCCGGCTCAGCCTCAGCCAGCATCAAACTCTCCACTCCGCCCAAAACCCTTACAAGTGCACCGAATGCGACAAGTCCTTCCGCCTCAACTCTCACCTGATGGCGCACAAGCGGAATCACGCTGCCAAAAAACCACACAAGTGCTCCTACTGCGGGAAAGCTTTCTTCACCAAATCCTACTTCATCATCCACCAGAGGATCCACACCGGGGAGAGGCCGTTCAAGTGCTTGACGTGCGGGAAATGCTTCAGCCAAAGCTCCCACCTGAACGTCCACAAGCGCACCCACACCGGGGTGAAGCCCTTCCCGTGTTCTCACTGCGGGCAGAGTTTCAGCTCCAGCACCAACCTGCTGAAGCACCAGAGAATCCACACGGGAGAAAACCTGTACATCTGCTCAGACTGCGGGAAAAGCTTCAAGGTGCACTCCCACCTGATTGCCCACAAGAGAATGCACGCGGCCAAGAAG
The DNA here is from genome assembly GCF_964273705.1 of Natrix helvetica. NCBI lineage: Eukaryota > Metazoa > Chordata > Lepidosauria > Squamata > Natricidae > Natrix > Natrix helvetica. Next base: position 359,693,315 of record NC_138548.1, on the reverse strand, counting down.
CCGCACAAGTGCTCCTATTGCGGGAAGTCCTTCTTCGCCAAGTCCTACCTCATCATCCACCAGAGGATCCACACCGGGGAGAGGCCCTACAAGTGCTTGGCTTGCGGCAAGAGCTTCACACAGAGCTCCAACCTGACGGTGCACGAGCGCACCCACGCGGGCAAGAACCCATTCCAGTGCTCGGACTGCGGGAAGAGCTTCAAGGTGAGCTCGCACCTGCTGGCCCACAAAAAAATCCACGAAACGAAGAAGCCGCACAAGTGCTCCTACTGCAACAAGTCCTTCGTTTTCAAGTCGTACCTGATCATCCATGAGCGGATGCACACGGGCGAGCGGCCGTTCAAGTGCCTGGCCTGCGGGAAAAGCTTCAGTCAAAGTTCCCACCTCAATGTCCACAAAAGGACGCACTTGGGGAAGAAGCCCTACCAGTGTTCCGAATGCGGAAAAAGTTTCCGCGTGAGTTCCCAGCTCCTGGCCCACAAAACCATCCACACGGCTAAAAAGGCCTACCCCGACCCGACTAGCAACGCCAACAGCAACACCAACAGCAGTAACAACAACAACGGCAATAGCAATAAATGCCTGGATTGCGGGAAAACCTTCATTTCCAAGTCCTACCTGATCATCCATCAGAGGATCCACACCGGGGAGAGACCCTACAAATGCCTGGTGTGCGGGAAATGTTTCAGCCAGAGCTCGCACTTGACGGTCCACCAGAAGACCCACCGGCGGGTGAAGATGTTCCCCTGCTCCGAGTGCGAGGAGAGCTTCAATTCCCACATGAAGTTGTTGAAGCACCAGAGGATTCACATGAAAGGGAATCCCTTCCAGTGCCTGGATTGTGGGAAATCGTTTGTCACCAAATCCCAACTCATCATCCATCAGAGGAGCCACACGGGGGAGAGGCCGTACAAGTGCTTGGACTGTGGGAAAGGGTTCAGCCAGAGCTCCAACCTGATCCGGCATCAGCGGATTCACTCGGGGGAGAACCCCTATAAATGCTCAGACTGTGGGAAAAGCTTCTGCTCGCACGAGAATCTGATTAAACACCAGAGAATCCACACCTAACGTGCTGTTGATAAAAGAGGGGGCCGGTATTTCTCAACCTTGAGGACTTTTAAGATGCGTGGACTTCAACTCCCAGAATTCCCCAGCCCGCTTTGCGTCTGAATTTTGAATTCTTAAAAGTCTTAAAGTCATCGCAGTTGAGAAACACTATTATGGATCATTAGCCCAGTGTCTGCCAGGAAGACCCTACTACGAGAAAATGCGGTTTTGCTGTCACAACATGACAATTTGCTGCTCATCAGAGCATCGAGATGTATCATGTCAAGGCAGAGAAAAGGAGGACGTCTCCTGGAAGGGGGGGGGGTTGTTTCTCCCATGTATTTGGAAGCCTTTACTCAGAATTTGAACTGGGTACTGTCTTTAAACTGAGGAGCTAAGAGGGTTCAGAGGGTGTGATTCTGCATCCATCAGCCAGCTTCAGAGGGCCTCTTAAGGACCATCAGCCAAGCTGTTTCTTGGCATCCAGTTCACCTCCGTTAAGTAGTCACTGCAGAGGAGTTTCTTTTGAATTAGACTTAATCTCCCATCTTTTCTTCAGGCCTACAAAGGGATCTCCTTTTATTTTATCTTAGCTGCACGAACGATGACTCTACCACGGAAGGGACAGTCCCGGTCCCTCAAGGGCCTTCCAAGCCTATAAGGATGGACCCGAAGTTGGATCTCCCATCGTCCTGCTCTGCTCCACGATCACCTTTGCCACACTGATATTGGAATCTCTTCTGCTAGCTAGAAATTTTCATGAAGGTTTGTTTACCTTAAAGAAAGGCAACGCAGCATCCTCCTCCATATGGATTCCTGTCTCCACATGTACAAAGATTGTGTGGGGGGTAGTTTAAAGCATGTCAAAGATAGGGGGTTGGGGGTGTTGGAGCCTAGCCTTGATTCCTTCCGACTAGCATCGCTCCCTAGATCAGGGGTGTCAAACTCGATTTCATTGAGGGTCACATCAGGGTTGTGTTTGACCTCGGGGGGGGGGGTTGTGACCAGGTGGGCATGGCCAGCTTGACATCACTCATGTCGGGGGCACTTGTGGTGGCCAAGTGCTAAGGCAGAACTTCCCTCAGACCCTCCCTCACTCTCTGTCAGCGTAAATGAGAGTTGAAATAATGTCAGCGTTCCAAATATCATGCAGAATTAAATCAAAGTCCAAGGCAAAGTTATCCTTAAAGCTCCAATTTAATAAGACAGACATGTTGGCATTATGCTATGAAATTTCAACTCTATTTTACATCCTGTGGGTTCACCCAGTTGACAGTTCATGATCTATCCCCACACCCCATAATTCATCACATGTTCCAATCATCATCTTCCACGCTGGCATCTACACCCCTCTGCTTCCGGTCAGGTGTCGAGGTGCGGAGACAAAAGATGACCTTGAGCTTCTAGAAAAGAATGACAACCATACATACCACAATCCTACTCCTTTCTATCCCCCCTCCTAATTACTACACTAATGAAACACATAGGAAATTATAAGAAAGTGTGACAGGCCAAAGATTCTTAAAGGAACCTCTACAGGCCTGACAGGCGACCTCTCTCCAAAAAACCCATGTTGTCTGCAAAAGAAATAAAAGTATAAATTACTATACACATTTAACCACCTCTGCCTTCCCCAGGGGACCCTTTGGCTTATCAGGGAACTTCTCATGGAATTGTTTCACTAATTTATCCGCTTTCAGACTCTCATTATAACCTTCCCTTCTTCCCTCCCTCCCTCCCTCTTCTTTTTCCTTCCCTCTTCATTCATTCTTCATTCCCCTTTCCATATTTTTTCTTTCCTTGCTCTCTTCCCATCTTTCCTTCTTTTTCTTTGTCTTTCCTCTTTCCCTTCCTCCTTTCCTGCCCACTTCTTGCATGCTCAAATGCAAAAGGGGAAACATTTCTCCTTTTATTTTATTTTTTTAGTTTGTTTTGATAGCCCTCTGCCCGTGAAAAGGGAGCTCGGGAGGGCTGTACGCAGCCCTCCCAAACTCTATGGGAGAGGCACCATGGGCCGGTCCTTTGCTGTTTCCAGGGTGGCCCCATGGGCCAGATCTGGCACATGGGCCTTGAGTTTGACACACCTGCTCTAGATCTTAGGTTGACCAAGTCTTTCCGGTCATCTTATCTGCTGCCTTTTGTTATTAAAAAAAAAAAAAGGGATTCAGTTTGGGTCATCTTCATGAAAACATTCCTAACCCAAGCACTAAGGGCATTCTTTTTTTATGATCTTGAAAAATGGAAAGACTGTCTCCTAAGCCTGGGACTTACTTCCTGAAGCTCCTATAAAAAGGGAAAAATAGAGGTGTTAGGATCAGGCCAGGAAAAAAAACCACAAAAATACTTCGTTGGTGACTCTCGGTGGATTTTCAGGTGCTATGAGATCTCGCGTTTTTGGTTAGATGTCTTAGAATCGGTGCAGAGGACTTTGAGACAAGACATTTATTGGGGAAATGTCCTTCCTCCTCTACCAATGGGGAAAGAGGTCTTCCATTTGGGACATGTAAGTAACACCATTACTGTTTTTTTGGTCCTTTCCAGGATATAAAAAAAAAAAACCATTTTGAGATGGAAAGGTAGATCGTGTCTTGGTAAGGACAACGCTCTTCAATGTCCACCAGACAAGAACCAAAGAGGAAAAAATGTATTAATATGGTCATCGTAGGCAGCAAAATATGAATAATAGAGGGAATTAGGTAAATAGGGATAGAGGGGGAGGGAATTGGTAAAAAGGAAGGGAACATTAAGAGTAGGAATTGTGGCAACCCTCAACAATATTGACATGCCTTTGGAGTAGATGTTTGAAATGGAAATGTTGGGTTTGTTTCAATGTGGATGCTGGAAGGAAGTGACTGTTTAAGAACAAAAATGGACGCTGGAAGGAAGCGACCGTGAAGGAGAATTCGAAGAAATACCGAAAAATACCATAAAAGTGTAGGAAATGCAGTTCAGTTCCTCCATTAGAATCGTTTTGCCTTTCCTGAACTTACCTTAGACACAGGCCTTTAAGAAGGGCCGTGTTGCCTCCGTTACTTTGAATAAAGTGTTTCTTAAAATGCTGTGTGGAACAGAAAAGGGGCAGCTGAAAAAGTGGGAGACTCCGAAACGGACAGTTTTTTTTTTAACGGACGCGCGAGAAAAGGACAAACGCTTCCGTGTAAGTTATACCACCTTGTGTTTCTGCAAAGAAAGAACAATATGCAACTAAAACGAGACTCCCGTTGCCGTGCCCCCCCCCCCCAAATAGGAAAGAAAAATCTCTTCACACTTTGCCAAAATGAAAGAAGTGTAACTTCTTCGTACATTTCTTGTAAGTATGAAAAATGATAATAAAATATATATCTATACAAAACGTTGGAAGTGTTGAGTGCTTGTGACCTGCCCAGGCAAACATCACTGGTTTGGGGGGCGGGGGGGGAATCTCATCCAATTTTTTTTTTCAGGGAAGCCAAAATAGATCTTTTCAAATACCGTTCAGACGTCCCTAAGATTGTTGCCATGGTTTTAATATTTTTAGAGAACTGAATCAGGGTTGAAATCTAAATTCAGCCATAAATTTGCTCAGTAAGGTGGTCTGCTTTCATTCTAAGCCAGGGGTGTCAAACTCGATTTCATTGAGGGCCACATCAGGGTTGGGTTTGACCTCAGAGGGCTGGGGAGGGGGGGTGGCTCAGGTGGGCGTGGCCAGCTTGACATCACTCATGTCGGGGGCACCTGTGATGGCCAAGTGCTAAGGCAGGACTTCCCTCAGACCCTCCCACACTCTCATTATAATCTTCCTTCCTTCCCTTCCTCCCTCCCTTCCCTTTTCTTCTTTTTCCTTCTCTCTTCATTCTCCTTCCTTCTTCCTTTCCCTCGTTCCTTATTTTTCCTTCCTTGCTCTATTCCCATCTTTCCTTTTCTTTGTCTTTCCTCTTTCTCCTTTCCTGTCGCTTCTTGCACGCTCAAATGCAAAAGGGGAAACATTTCTCCTTTAGTTTTGTTTTTAGTGTGTTTTGCTAGACCTCTGCCAGCGAAAGTGGAACTTGTGGGGGCGTGTCAAGCTTAGTTTTCACTGGCTGAGGGCTGCCGGATGTCGTCGCGGCCGAAAACATAGTCCGGGAGGGCCATATACAGCCCCTCACCCCAGCTCTTTTCGCTGGCAGAGGCACCACCGGCTATTTCCAGGCCATCCTTGTGGACCAGATCTAAGCACCCCATTTGACACCCTTGTTCTAGGCCAGTGATGGTGAACCTATGGCACACGTGCCACAGGTTGCACGTGGAGCCATTTGTCAGGGCACGCGAGGTGCTGCCCTGTCAGCTGGCCAGCGCGCATGCGTGGACTGCCAGCTGAGCTCACCCCTTTTTAAAGCCATTTTTTGCCCTCCCCAGGCTCCAGAGGCTTTATAGGAGCCTGAGGAGGGCAAAAAGAGCCTCCCCTGCCTCCCCCGGAGGCTTGAGCTTCCCTGAAGCCTCTGGAGCGCAAAAACCCAGCCCTACGGGCAAACCGGAAGTTCGGGAACAGACTTCCGGTTTGCTCGGAGGGTCGTTTTGACTGCTCCGGAGGCTTCAGGGAGGCCTCCTGAAGGTCCCTGAAGCCTCCAGAGGGCTTCCAGGGGGGCAGGGGAGGCTCTTTTCGCTCTCCCCAGGCTCCTATAAAGCCTCTGGAGCCTGGGGAGGGCGAAAAAAGCATGCAAAAAATGGGGGGTCGCGCCTGTCATGCGCGCATGCGCACTGGGGGGTGTCGCGCATTGCATTATGGGTGCGGCATGCCCGCGCACGACCCCCCCCCTGCACTCCCCCCACTTATGGCACGCAAGCCAAAAAAGATTCGCCATCACTGTTCTAGGCTGATTTATTGTTTTGTTTAAAACATTTACACTGGTAACCTTCAACATATCATGAGAACTGAGCCTGGAATTCTGCTTGTAAGTCACCATTGTCATATGTTGAGGCATCATACAGTTAGATTCGAAATTATGGCTTTTTTTTTTTTAATGACAGGTTTTCTCAAATTTTAGTTTATTCAGCGAAAGTTAAAACAGGAAACACCAACATTGTTCCAATATCTCAGAGGTTGCCACAAAGAGGGAGTCAAACTATTCTCCAAAGCACCTGAGGGTAGAACAAGAAGCAATGGGTGGAAACTAATCAAGGAGAGAAGCAGAACTGAGGAGAAATTTCCTGACAGTTAGAACAATTAATCAGTGGAACAGCTTGCCTCCAGAAGTTGTGAATGCCCCAACACTGGAAGTCTTTAAGAAGATGTTGGATAGCTATTTGTCTGAAACGGTATAGGGTTTCCTGACTAGGCAGGGGGTTGGACTAGAAGACCTCCAAGGTCCCTTCCAACTCTACTATTGTATTGTATTGTATTGTATTGTAACATATTTTTTGAACAGGTGGACAAAAGAAGAAGAAAAATACAACAAAAAGGACATTAAAAAGTGTCTTTTAAAAAAAGACTTAACACACATAACGTCCTTCCTAGCTGAACGCTGATTACGGTAATATAAACACAACAATGTTAGTTTCCCACCACTTGCGAAACGGGCCAAAAGAATTTTAAACGACTAAATCTGCTTATGGTTTTTATGACAGTTGTTAAGCAATCGCCATGGCTTTGGTGCAAATCTATTTTCTCTGATGATTGGGGACTTGGGTGGTTGTTGTTGTTTTTGCCAAAAAACAGAAATAGACACCAGAAACAGCAGAAAATGTTGCAAATTACGGTGGTTCTACTGAGGGGCCACTGCAAACAGCCGTAAAGATTGCCAAGCACCCAAAATGCAATTGGGATCACAGGATGTGTGTTGTGGCCTTGGTAACTCCAAAAATGGATCATAAGTAACTCTGGGGAGGTCCATTATAACTATGAACAGTTTTGAAGTGGCCAGTTGTAAATCGAAGGCTACTTACCGTATTTTTCGGACTATAAATCTCACCTAAATTTAGAGGAGAAAAACAAGAAAAAAATAGTTTTTGGCCTCCGCATGTCCCATTTTTGCCTTCCTCGGCCCCCAGAAGCACTTTGCAGGCCAAACACAGGGCCGTTTTTGGGCCCTCGAACCCTCCACACGTCCCAATTTCACCAAAAATAGCCCTGTTTTTGGCCTCCCAAACCTTCCGCACATCCTATTTTTGCCAAAAACTGGCCCATTTTTGGCCTGCAGAGTGCTTCCGGGGTCCAGGGAGGACAAAAACGGGACACACGGAGGGATTGGAAGGCCAAAAGTGGACCCGTTTTTGGCAAAAACGGGACACGCAGAGAGTTCAAAAACGGTCCTGATTTTAGCCTGCAAAGTGCTTCTGGGGGTTGGGGAGGGCAGAAACGGGACACATGGAGGGTTCGGGAGGCCAAAAACAGGCTTGTATTTGGTCTATAAGACAAACAGACATTTTCACCAACTTTTTTTTTGGGGGGGGGAGTGCGTCTTACAGTCCAAAAAATATATAGCTTCCCATTTTATATAAAATTTTGGGCAGTTCCCAAACAATAATTATTCTAATAAACCAGTGGTGGGTTTCGGATCCTGTTGCAACCGATACGGTGCAATGGGGCCGGGCGTCCACCATATGAACGTGCACAGCGCGCGCAGGCGTACTTACCGCCCGCGACGCCTCCGTGACACTCCAGCTGCTCAGCGAAGCTTTGCGCAGGTGCTGTACCCGCCGTGCGCGGAAGCCCCGTAAACCTCAAATACCAGTAAGGAGCACGGCAGGCGGGTGGGCCCTCCGGAGCACTGTACCGGAACGGTACCTGGTGCTCCTGGCAGGCACTAGTACGCCCCGGCGTACCAGTCGTAACCCACCACTGTAATAAACCTTTATTGCCTGGATTCACACAACATATAGAGCCATGATACTGGTTTACAGTTAAAGCGGCTGGATCTCGCACTGTTATGCTAACATCCGTTAACTTTAAACCAATTTTAGCCTGTTGTGTGAAACTAGACGCAGAATGGGTTTGCCTACCTGAAAAGGGGGGAATAAGGAAAGCAGAGTCATTTCAAGCATATCTTCTTTTGGGGGGGGGGGTTGAGAGGAATAGAGCAATAAAAAGAACATGTTTCTCCATCTGCTAATATAAGGGAACCTATTGAATTAACCCATTTTCCAAGGTAGTTTAGGAGCAATTTAGGAGCCCATAGGTGACCAAAATGAGTGATGTTGTTTTTGTAGAAATGGAGCATTTCAAGCACAAATCCCTGCTTCCCTAAAGTACAATCGTGTTTTCTTTCAATGGTTCTCAGGTAAGTAATTTCTGCTGATTTCTAATGCTTTTAGCTTGACCAATTTTACAGGCCTTTTAATACAAATATTTCTATACACAGCTCCATCAATCTCCCAGCTCTCCCTCTACATGCAGCTTATATCCTTAACTTTCACTCTTCCCTTTACAAGTTGTCCTTGACTTATGGACCGGTCATCAGGACAGAACTACCTGGGGCTACAGGTACTGTATTTTTCAGAGTATAAGACGCACCTTTTTCCTCCCTAAAAGAGTGTGGAAATGTTAGTGCATCTTATACACTGAATACAGCCATTTTTGCCTCCCGAAGCCTGCCCCTGAATCCCATTTTTGCGAAAAACAGGCTGTTTTTTGCAAAACTGGAGGCTTTTTTGCCTTCCCGCAGCCCCCAACAGCACTCTGCAGGCTTCAGCAGGACTGGGACAAGGCAGAAATGCCAGTTTTTGCAAAAAAACAAGCACAAAGGGCCGTTTTTTGCAAAACTGGAGGCTTTTTTGCCTTCCCGCAGCCCCCTCAGCAGCACTCTGCAGGCTTCAGTAGGGCTGGGGCAATGCAAAAACGCCCCCAGGGCAAAAATAGGGGCATTTTTGCCTTGCCCCAGCCCTGCTGAAGCCTGCAGAGTGCTGCTGGAGGCTGAGGGAAGGGAAAAACTTTTTTTTCTTACTTACCTCTTTGAAATCTTGGTGTGTCTTATACACGGGTGCATCTTATAGTCCGAAGAATACGGTAATCCTGGAAGTACAACAGATCATTTAGCAACTGTCCAAAGCTACAACAGACCTCTCAAAAGCCATGTATGACCATGATTCGGAGGTATGAATTTTACAAAAGGTATCCGGTCATTTGCACTTACAAATGACCGGGCAGCTTCATCACTTTGCAGAGATGCTGAAACATCCCCCACTCATCTCTAACCCCCCAGCCCTTCTTGCCCTGCTGGGTCCCTGGGAGACTTTTGCCCCCATGTTCCACCTCAATGCCTTGTTTACCTTCTGGATATCTGAATTCAGTTATCACGGGCCATTCTTACTGGGCCATGTGGAGCAGACATTTGCAAACTGAGCTTGGCCAAGCAGCCTTTCGCCCGCCTTCTGCCTCTCTGCATGGCCTCTTTAATTCCAAACAAAGAGAATGAGCCCCCGTTTGTGCTTTGCAGTTTTGATATTTCGTGGAGGAAAAAAATTAAAAGGAAGAGGGAGAAACAAGAGCAGGGAGATGGAGAACAGACAATGAAGGGTTATTGTTCTGTCCCGGGATTCCATTGAATATGCAGACACAGACTTGGCTGTCTGCCACAACTAATTACAGAGAGAAAACCACCCCTTGGCTAGGAGCCTAGAAAGCTATCTTCAAGAACCAAGATTAAACTTACGGAATGCTTTCTCAAAGGCTAGTAAAATGGACTGTTGTTTCCTGCAAAGATTCCCCTCCCGTCGCTCCACCTATAAACTCTTTGGGAGGGGCCACAATCTTAGCCAGCTGTCCCTACTTCCTTCTATGACGTCTTCTCCACAGCTGTTCCTTTCTCCTATCAATTCTATGCATACGCACATCAGGGACAATCTCCCTCTGTTCCTCCTCACTGCTCCCTGACTCAGATGCCACCTGGTGACCAACAGGCCTCTCTAGTTCCTGCTCTGACTCCAAACACCCTCCAGAGTCTTCCTCATCCTCCAGAGCAGTTCCACAATGGTCTGAGCTGTCAGAGTCCACCAACAGCTCAGCCGGCCGCTGCTGGGCCACAACAGGTTAAGTGTTAAAAGGGCAATGTAGAGGGAGGGGAATGGGCAGCTTTTCCTGCTTGAGCAGAGGGTTGAACTAGGTCCCTTTCCCAACTCTTGTTATTCTGCTATTCATTCATTTGTTTGCTTGTTCGTGCTCCATCACTGGAGGCTTTTAAGAAGAGACTGGACAACCACTCATCTGGAATGGTATGGGGCCCTGATGGCAAACCTATGGCATGCGTGCTGGAAGTGGCACGCACAGCTATCTCTCCGGGCACACCAGCTGTTGCCCGTTGCTCTTCCGGGTTCTGGCCATCTGGTCTTCACGCATGTGGGAGCGCCAGAAAACAGAAGAGCAGCTCCCTGGCACGCATGCATGCGTGCGCCAGCCAGCTGGTCTTTGCGCGCACATGTGTGCCAGAAACCAGAAGACCAGGTAACCAGTGCACATGAACAGAGAAGAGCAACCAAGATGATTAGGGGACTGGAGACTAAAACATACGATGAACAGCTGCAGAAACTGGCCATGGCTAGTCTAGAGAAGAGAAGGACTAACGATGACATGACAGCAGTCTTCCAATATTTGAGGGGCTGCCACAGAGAGGAGGGAGACAACCTATTTTCCAAAGCACCCGAAGGCCAGACAAGGAGTAACGGATGGAAACTGACCAAGGAGAAATTCAACTTGGAAACAAGGAAGAACTTTCTGACAGTGAAAACAATCAACCCATGGAACAGAAGTTGCCTTCAGAAGTTGTGGGAGCTTCATCACTGGAGGCTTTCAAGAAGAGATTGGACTGCAGTTTGTCAGAAATGGTATAGGTCTCCTGCTTGGGCGGGGGGTTGGACTAGATGGCCTACAAGGTCCCTTCCAACTCTGTTAATCTAATCTTCCCATCTCGCTATCTTTCCTTCTGGCATGGTTTCTAGTGGGAAGAGACCCTTTGGGATCCCCACTGGCTCCTTCTGCTCTCCTATTTCATAAAACCAGGATGTTTGTCCCAGTTTGTGGACCCCTGTCCTCCAGTTATGTCTGCGCACTCAGTGACGTTGTAGAAATACTCTGAATGATACGCTGAGCCTACGTGTCTATACCAAACCTGCCCTTGGATTTTTTTAACACTACGTCAGTTGCGCCCCTTCCTGGATCGGATGATCTGTGCACAGTCACTCATGCCCTCGTCCTTTCTCGCCTGGACTGCTGTAACACTCTACATGGGATTGCCCTTGAAGAGCACCCGGAGGCTTCAGCTGGTCCAGAATGTGGCCGCGTGGGTTGTCATGGGGGTACCTAGGTGCTCCCATGTTACACCCCTTTTAGGCGGCCTGCAGTGGTTGCCGGTTGTTTTCCGGGTGCGATTCAACCTTTAAAGCGCTCCATGGCTTAGGCCCAGTGTACCTCCGGGACTACCTACTGCCACCAGTAGCCTCCCACCATCCAGTGCGATCCCACAGAGTTGGCCTCCTTAGGGTGCCGTCGGCCAGACAATGTCAGCTAGTGACCCCCATGGGGAGAGCCTTCTCTGTGGGAGCACCTTCCCTCTGGAATGAGCTGCCCCAAGAGCTTCGCATAATCCCCGACCTCCGGTCCTTCCGATGTGCCCTAAAAAGTTGGCTTTTCCAGCAAGCCGGCCTGGCCTGAATAATAAAATAAATGATTGATTTAATTGTTAATTTTGATCCAATTTTTAAAATGTTATTGTTCATATTAATTGGGTTTGTTGTTGGATACGCTATTTAATTCTTTTTAATTTTTGTAATATGTTTTCTTTTTTTTTAATGTTGTATGCCGCCCTGAGTCCTTTGGGAGAAGGGCGGCATATAAATCCAATAAACACAAACACAAACCCATACAATACAATACAATACAATACAATACAATACAATACAATACAATACAAGGGACCTTGGAGGTCTTCTAGTCCAACCCTCTGCCTGGGCAGGAAACCCTATACCGTTTCAGACAAATGGCTATCCAACATCTTCTTAAAGACTTCCAGTGTTGGGGCATTCACAACTTCTGGAGGCAAGCTGTTGATACAATCACGGACTTGCTTAAACAGCGCGATCCCACGGCCAGCAGAGCCCTGGATATACGAGTAGTCCTCAGATTATGGCCACGACCGGGCCCCCAAAATTTCTGCGGCTAAGCAAGGCAGTTTGTGCCCAATTTTATGTCCGCTGTTAAGTACAATCACACTGATTGTAAAGCCAATCTGGCTTCCTCCATTAACTTTAACAAGCAACTTAGAACTGAGGAGAAATTTCCTGACAGTGAGAACAATTAATCAGTGGAACAGCTTGCCTCCAGAAGTTGTGAATGCCCCAACACTGGAAGTCTTTAAGAAGATGTTGGATAGCCATTTGCCTGGAACGGTATAGGGTTTCCTGCCTAGGCAGGGGGTTGGACTAGAAGACCTCCAAGGTCCCTTCCCACTCTACTATTGTATTATTGTATTGTATTGTAACTTTGATGGCAGAAGCCAGCCTGCGAAGATCATAAATGGCTACCCTGTGACCCCAAATGTTGCAACCGTCATAAATATGAGTTGGTGGTCAAGCACCCGAATTTTAATCATGTGACCCTGGGCATGCTGCAAAGGTCATAAGTGTGACGACTGCAGCAGTCTTCGACTTCCATTCATTTAGGGACAATTCAAAGTGGCACCGAAAATAATAATAATAATAATAATAATAATAATAATAACTTTTATTTCTAGACCGCACCCTTTCCTAGGCAGGACTCGGGGTGGTGTACAGTCATGTTAAAACCATATACAAATACATAGACATGAACATAGACATAGACATAGACGTGGACGTAGACGGAGGAGGTAAAAAATATACTGTACAATTCTTAGTTAAAATAGTGACCTATGATTGTTTTTCACACTTACCAACATTGTAGCATCCCCATGGTCACCTGATCATAATTTGGATGCTTGGCCACTGGCTCATATTTACGGCGGTTTCCCATGTTCCGGGGGGGTCATGTGACTCCTGTTTCTGATGAGCAAAGTTGATGGGGAAGCCAGCTTCGCTTAACAACCGTGTTGCTAGCTTAACAACTGCAGTGATTCACTTAACAACTGTGGCAAAAGGTAGATCATCAAACACGGCAAAACTCACAATTGTCTCCCTTGGCAACAGAAATTCTGGAATCAACGGCAGTCGTTAAGTCTAGGACTTATACCGTTGTAACTCCGAATGATCGCTAAACAAATGGTTGTAAGCCAAGGACAATCTGGAGTTATAGCATGATTCATCCTCAAATCCTTTGGGCCAAAAATCATAGAAACATAGAATAGTTGGAAGGGACCTTGGAGGTCTTCTAGTCCAACCCCCTGCTTAGGCAGGAAACCCTACAACCACTACAGACAAATGGCTATCCAACATCTTCTTAAAGACTTCCAGTGTTGGGGCATTCACAACTTCTGGAGGCAACTTCTGTTCCACTGATTAATTGTTCTAACTGTCAGGAAGTTCCTCCTCAGTTCTAAGTTGCTTCTCTCCTTGATTAGTTTCCACCCATTGCTTCTTGTTCTACCCTCAGGTATTTTGGAGAATAGTTTGACTCCCTCTCCTTTGTGGCAACCCCTGAGAAAGTTCTCTCATCTTCTGGTTTGTTTGTTTTTTCCGATGGGAAAACGTGATTTAAATAACAGTTCCAATGTCAGAAACAGTTCTTTAATGAGTTTTTACTCAGTTAATTGTTAAAAACATATAATTATAAAAGGAGAGGAAAAAAACAAGTAACAACCGAGGAAATACCATGCAAAGCATAAATACACTAAAGGAATATCTTTTTTCTCAAAATATTCGGAAGAAAGCTACAGGAGATGGTTAGGAGCCACCATGCAAGCAGAACAGAAAATAACAAATGCTTTATTTTAAACCGTATGTTTTAAATGCCTTCGTTAGGCCTTCCTAATAACTTAATTAAGTACTTCCAGAAAAATAAGAAATCACATTATGTGGATAAAGTAGAAGCCAATGGACTATCATTCCTATATACTGTTGATGTACAGAACAAATCTCTTTTAAGATTTATCACATTTATCCTACAGCGGTATTTCTCAACCGTAGCGATTTTAGGTTGCGTGGACTTCAATTCCCAGAATTCCCCAGACAGATTGCATGGCTGGCTGGGGAATTCTGGGAGTTGAAGTCCACACAATTTAAAGCTTTCAAGGTGGGGAAAAAATACTACGCTAGGGAGATCCAAGCAAGAAAATGCAGTTTCCTGTTCGGCCTTCAAGAGGGATAATCAACCAGATTTACAGATCCTGAAAAGATTATCTGGTATCCCACATAAGCCCCTAGCTCAGGGATGTCAAACTCAAGGCCCGGGGCTGGATCCGGCCTGTGGGGTGTTTAGATCTGGTATGTGGGACAGCCCTGGAAATAGCAAAGGACCAGCCCGCGGTGCCTCTTCCAGCAAAAACGGAGCTCGCGAGGGCCGCAGGCAGCGTCTCCCAAGTTCCGTTTTCTCTGGCAGAGGGTTGCAGGAGGCTGCCACAGCCAAAAATGGAGCTCAGGCGGCCATTTTTGCTGGCAGAGCATTTGGGCTGCCATAGGCGCCCCCCAACATGGGCTGAGGTCGAACTGGCCATGTTCACCCTGGCCCCTCAGCATCAAACACAACCCCGATGTGGCCCTCACTGAAATCGAGTTTGACACCCCTGTTAGCCAATGTAAACGAATAAAGAAATCTTTAGTCCAATGTTTTAAGAGCTATGTTCCCCACTTCCTTTTTAAGAAAAATGTGAAATCTCTTCAAGGTCTCCTTGACAGAGAGGAAATCTAACAAGGGTCAGCCAGCAGAAGGGGTCTCTATGCAAGGACATAAGCGCCTTCGACAAAAACATACCCCCTTTCCCTGAAAATACCGTATAAAAATAAACATAATCACATTCATAATTCCATATCAAAGGAGCAAATATTCCTGATGTAAACGTTAGATTGTTTTCCCAAACAACTGGAAGGGCAAGTTGTGCGTGTTTTTTTTAAAAAAAAAAACATCGTCCATAAAATAAATTGTAGGGCAGGGATCTCCAAACTTGCCAACTTTTAAGACTTGTGGACTTCAACTCCCAGAATTCCCCAATCTGCAGATCTGGCTTGAGGACTTCAATTCCCACAATTCCACATGTGGACTTCAACTCCCAGAATTCCCCAGGTAGCAAATCTGGCTTGAGAACTTCAATTCCCACAAACCTGTGAACCTCAACACCCAGAATTCAATTTGTGGGCTTCAACGTCCACAGCTGGCTGCAGAAATCTGGGAATTGAAATCCACAAGTCTTAAAAGTTGCCCAGTTTGGAGACCCCCGTTGTAGAGGAAGAAAAACAAGGAAGAAAATCAGCCGTAGGGACAATCAACAGTTCTACAAAGGGGTGGATGGCATCACCAAATGCTTTATGGCCCAAACTGGATGATTTCAAAGAATTCTTGAAAATCTCAAGTTTGTTCTGGATGGTCTATTTTTCCTTTGCCACACACTCATGCCCTCCTGCCTCTATTCATGCCTGATTCCCAGTTCGCTGGTTGTTTTCTCGTGAGCAGGATCCTCCTGAGTGTCCCCCGTCAAAATGTTGACATTTTTCTCCCCTGCGTGAACCGTGTAATGCCGGTGAAGTTCCGATTTCGACCGGAAGTTCTTCCCACAGTCAGTACACAGGAACGGTTTGGCCCCTGTGTGAGTCCTCTGGTGGGAAATGAGGTTGGAGTTACGGTTGAAGCTTTTCCCGCACTCCAGACAGGCGTATGGTTTTTCCCCCGTGTGGATCTTTTGGTGCCGGGTGAGGCTGGTGCTGTCGCAGAAACTTTTCCCGCAGTCCGAACAGATGTACGGGGTGCCTCCGGTATGGACCCGCTGATGTCGGACGAGGCTCATGTTGGAGTAGTAACTCTTCCCGCACTCGGCGCATTTGAACGGCTTCACGCCGGTGTGGGTTTTCTGGTGCGTGATGAGATTGGAGCTCCAGCGAAACCCTTTCCCGCATTCCAAGCACGTGTAAGGCATTTCCCCCGTGTGGATTCTCTGATGGAGCGTCAGATCCGCTTTCCGGCAAAAGTTTTTCCCGCAGTCGGTACAGTGATAGGGTTTTTCTCCCGTGTGGATCCTCTGGTGGATCCGAAGCTCCGATCGTTCGCAGAAGCTGACGCCGCATTCCGGGCACTTGTACGGCTTCTCTCCTTTGTGGATGATGGAATGCCTGATCAAGTGCGACTTCACGCGGAAACTCTTCCCGCAATCCAAGCACTGGTAGGCCTTCTCCCCTGCGTGGATCCTCTGATGAATTGTGAGGCCCGAGCTCTGGCAGAAACATTTGCCGCAATCCAAACATTTATATGGTTTTTCTCCCGTATGGATTCTCTGGTGTCTGACCAAGCTGGTGTTGTAATTAAAACTCTTCCCACAATCCGGACATTTATAAGACATGTTCCCTGTGTGGGTGACCTGAAATTCGATGATATCTGCGTTATCGTCGGCTACTCCGACAGCCTCACTGTTCACCAAATGGACTTTCTTCGGATCTGTGCTTTCTCCAATTAGCTCAATGCCTTCGCAACGAACGGCCTTCCCAATGTTCTTCTCTGGTTCCCCTTCAAATCCCTGCCAAATTCTCGGAACGTCTTGCAGCTCTCCGTTCTGGGAATCCTTCAGCTCCAAGTTCCCCGTCACTACCCCGTTGGCGCTTTCTCCTGCGACGTCTGGCAGATCGGTGGCTTTATCGGCGCGCCTCAAAGATTCACCTGGAGAAGGAATAAGAGATTAAAAAGGGGGAAATCTGGCGTTTCCATTTGACTTCCCACTTCCAAACTATTCCCCGGAATTTTAAACTCACTTTCTGAGAAATCACATGCTCACTTTGGCTATATTTCAATGTTGGGGAACTCTAGGCTTATTTACCTACCGTATTATTCGGAATATAAGACGCACCATGATTTTGAAGAGGTAAATTTTTTAAAAAAAGTTTTTGCACTCTGCAGGCTTCCCAAACCCTCTGCACACCTCGTTTTTTTGCAAAAAAAAAAAAAAAAGTCATGCAGAGGGTTTGGGAGGCTTGTAGAGTACTCCCGGGGGCTGGGGAAACGAGCAAAAACGGCCCGGTTTTTGCTCGCTTTTGCCCTCCCCAGCCCCCCAGGAGCAACTTTGCAAGCCTCCGAAACCTTCTGCACGTCCATTTTTGCAAAAGGGGCAGGGTTTCAGTAGGCCAAAAATGCTGTATTCAGTGTATAAGATGCACCCAGATTTTCACCTTCTTTTTTCGGGGGAGGGGTGGAGTTGCGTCTTATACTCCCAAAAATACGGTATATCAGGGGTGTCGAACTTGATTTCATTGGGGGCCGCATCAGGGTTGTGTTTGGGGCGTCGGGCACGCCTGTGGTGGCCCCGATCGCTCTGCCAGCGAAAACAGGCTCCTGAGCTCCATTTACAGCTGCAGCAGCTTCCTGCAACCCTCTGGCAGGGTCCCGTTTTCACTGGTGGAGGCACTGCGGGTCAGTCATTTGCTGTTTCCAGCAATGCCCAGAATTCAAGTTGTGGTCTTCAACTCCAACAGCTGGTTGGGGAATTCTGGGAGTTGAAGTCCACAAGTCTTAAAGTTGCTAAGTTTGGAGACTCTTTTTTTTTTTAATTAAAATTTTAATGAGTTTTACAATTGTTTTCTCCATCCCCTCCCTCTCCCCCCAACCCTACCCCGTCTCCATCCCTCCCTCCCCCTGACCTCCCAGAGCAAATTACAGGGTGAAATCATTTGACAAACATATGCTAACATAAGCTAACTAATTTTAACATTTGACCATTCTTGTGCTTTAACTCCCGCTTTCTCCTGCTAACTTTGAATAATTTGTAATATTTCTTATGCCTTCATTCATAAGCTAATTGAAGCTTTTTTGTCTGGTATTTCTTTTGAATATAATCAATCCATTTTTTCCAGTCCAGCTTATATTTCTCATCTGAGTGGTCCTTCAAATACGTTGATATTTTGGCCATCTTGGCTAGGTTTACTACTTTTAATGTCCATTCTTGTTTAGTAGGCAACTCTTCCTTCTTCCAATATTGCGCCACCAACAATCTTGCTGCCGTCGTTAGATTCAAAATCAAGTTAGTTTCTATAACAGTAGAATCTGGAACTATACCTAACAAGAACAACTGGGGCAGGAATTTTATCCTCTTTTTCAAGAAATTTTGAATGATCCACCATATTTTTATCCAGAATGCTTTAACTTTTTTACAGGTCCACCAAATGTGGTAATACGTGGCATCAGCACTATCACATCTCCAACACTTGGATTGTAAGTTTGGGTACATACACGCTAGTTTTTTTGGATCAAGGTGCCATCTATAAAACATTTGGGACGTGCCCGGAGACTGCAGTTAGTCCAGAACGCGGCCGCGCAGGTTATCATGGGGAGGTCTAGATACTCCCACGTAACACCACTCCTGCGCGAGCTGCACTGGCTACCTGTGGTTTTTCGGGTGCGTTTCAAGGTCCTGATTACTATCTTTAAAGCGCTCCATGGCTCAGGACCTAGTTACTTGCGGGATCGCATCCTCCCACATACATCCCTGCGGCCAATCCGCTCTCACAGGGAGGGCCTTCTCCAAGTGCCGTCCACTAGGCAATGCCAGCGGGCGGCGCCAAGGAGTAGAGCCTTCTCTGTGATGGGCCCAACCCTCTGGAATGACCTCCCCCCCGACATTAGAACCACCTCGGACTTCCGCTCCTTCCGACAAAAATTGAAGACTCACCTGTTCCGACTAGCTGGCCTGGCATGATTATAAATGTTACATCTATGAACTCCTGGTAGTATATTCTCATCTGGTTATTTTAAGGGTAATGTTTTAGTTTTAATTGTTTTTAGGGCTTTTAGCCTCATATTTATTCTTCTGTACAGTACTCTTAATTTTAACCTCCTCCACATACATACATATATTTATAGTTCTATTTATATTTGTATTTTATTTGTGATTTATTGTGGACTGTACACCGCCCCGAGTCCCTTTTTGGGAGAGGGGGCGGTTTAGAAATGTGAATAAATAATAATAATATAAAAATTTTCTCTCAAATTCTGAGCTTGTGTGAATTTTACATTTTTTTACCCAGATCTTTTCCCATGTTTCCATCATTATTGGTTCCTCAAAGTTTTGTGCCCACTTTATCATGCAATCTTTGACTAACTCTGTTTCGGAGTCTATTTCTATTAATACAAAGTTTGGATACTCTTGATATAGGTCAGGGGTGTCAAACTCAAGGCCTATGGGCTGGATCCGACCCATGGGGTGCTTAGATCTGGCCCGCGTGCCATTGTAACTTTGGCTGGAGCCTCTTTTTCCCATCCACTCTCCAAAGCGAAACATAGTTGGGCCTGGTTAGTATTTGATGAGAGACCACAAGGAGATCTAGTTTGTAAAGCCTCCTCATATACTAACTGGGAATGGTGGGGGGCTGTAGTCTCAAGCTGGGGGGGGCTGGGGGGGATTCGCAGGGGTTCAATTCAAGTCCATATACTTTTCTGAGAGCAATTCAAGTACAGTAGTCCTTGACTAAGATCAGTTCATTTAGTGACGGTTCAAAGTTACAACGGCACTGAACAAAATGACTTATGACCACTTTTCAGAGTTACAACCTCTGCGGCTTCCTCACGACCATGTGATCAAAATTCAGACGCTTGGCAACTGGTTCGCATTTATGACCATGCCTGTGTCCCAAAGTCACGTGATCATTTTTTGCATCCTTCTGACAAAGGCGGATTCACTTAACAACAACAGGATTACTATCTTAACCACCTCCGTGATTCACTTAACAACCGTGGCAAGAAAGGTCGTAAAATGGGGCAAAGCTCACTTAATAAATGTCTCACTTAACCACAGAAATTTGGGGCTCCATTGTGGTCATACGTCGAGGACTACCTGTACAGTATGGAAGAAATTTGCCATTGCCTGGTTCCGGGGTTGTTTTAATGTCTCAGTTTAGTTCACATCTTTTGGATTTCCTGGTGGTCTCCCATCCCCATAGGCTTGACTTGCTTAGCTTTTTTCTAGATAACTCGGGGCTGGCTAAATCCCAATACTTAAAAAAAGAGTAACAAATACCATCGGCTATTTTCTGCAACGGACAATCTGTTTTATCTGTACGATTATTTCCAAATCTGTTTTGAACCCCGAGGCGCTTCTCAAGTCAACCGTACAAAGTGAAAATTTGAAGGCATTGTGCACCACAAAAGGCAGAAGGAGGGGTGTGTGTGTGTGAGAAATTGACTTGGCAAAATTATGCCCCCCCTCCCCCAAAATCCCCATTTAGTTTTTGTGCTGCTGCCTGTTTATTTCTGCTCCTGGCAGTTATTGCTGGTTGATCTTTGTGCTAAGATCTACTGCTGGGATCTTCTCCCTTTTAGAGGTGGGATAAAAAGGCACCGATCTGCCCCAGAATACCACGGAGACAGGCAGCAGCAGCCTGGTTTAAAAACCTGATCACTCTCTTGCAAGCGAAGCGTGAAGACTGATCCAAACCATCTCAAATCCAGACCAAGTCAGGACATCCTTCATGCTTTGCCGGTGAAAAAGTTTAAACTTCCCCATCAAATAACTTACCACGGATGTTGGAAACTCCATTGTCATTTCCCCGTAGACAATCCGAGGGCTCCTGCTCAGGCCCAGAAAAATTCAGGGCTGGCTCTCTCCCCAACACCTGAAAACAGAAAAGGAAGTGCTAAGGTCAAAGAAGCGGAGACGCCTTAAAGGGCATCTACCATATTTTTTGAAGTATAAGACGCAGCAAGGTTTTGAAGAGGAAAATTAAAAAAAAAGTTTTTGCACTCTGCAAACCTCCCAAAACCAGCCAGTTCCCCCCCCCCCCCAAAAAGACATGAATAGCCTTTAGGGAGCTTGCAGAGTGCTCCGGGGGGGGGGACGAGCAAAAACGGGCCAGTTTTTCGTTAAAAAAGAGGGCATGGATAGTCTTTAGGAAGCTTATAGAGTGCTCCTGGAGGCTGGGGGAGGGGGTAAAAGTGAGCAAAAGACAGACCATTTATTGCTCATCTCTGCCCTCCCCAGCCCCCAGGAGCTCTCTAAAAGCTTCCTAGAGGCTCTGCACGCCCATTTTGGTGAAGGAGGTGGGGTTTCGGGAGGCAAAAAATGCTGTATTCAATGTATAAGATGCACCTAGATTTTCAGACTCTTTTTTGAGGGAAAAAGGGGATAGACTTAACATGGGGGGTTCCAGTTAGGACCTTTGTGATTCTTTGAGTGATTAAGCTAGGGAATTCTGGGCATTGCTTTACTATTTTAAAAGTTGCCGAGGTCGAGAATGAAATCTAAAAGCTCTTAGAGAATTCCTCTACGCAATTCTAGCGAGGGCCACAGCCTCCGATCCCTCATCCCAAACCACGCGTCCTCCTCACCTGCTCATCCAACGCCTCAGGTACCCATTCCTTCTGCTGGAAGCCCTCGGCCAGAGCCACTGCCTGGGCACAGGTTTGGGGGCAACCCTCCAACACCCAGCTCTGGAGATCGGAGGGCAGGATGGCCAGGAACTGCTCCAGGATCAGCAGCTCCAGGATCTGCTCCTTGGTGTGCCTCTCCGGCTTCAGCCACCGGCAGCAGAGGAACCAGAGACGGCTGCAAGCCTCACGGGGACCCGCGGCCTCCCGGTAGCGGAACTGGCGGAAGTGCTGGCGCTGAATTTCCGAAACGACAGTGTCCGCCTCTGGAAGCTCTTCTTTCGGCGGCTCGGAGGGTTTCGGGTTTCGGTGGGGCTCTTGGGATTCCCCACTGAAATCAGGCTGGGTTTGTGTCTCCCGTTCTTCTGTGGACTGGGTGCTTTCGGCCTTCACCTTGACGGAGGCTGGAAGTATGGCAGAAGTATTGTGGGAGGAGCTCAGTTCTTGTAGATTTGAGCAGCTGAGTCCGGGAGCCTCCACTGTCTTAAGGAAGTCTTTCCACCGGCTCTCCTCAGAGTTGGGAATACCCAGGTCCAACTCTTTACCGAAGTCTCTTGGGGAGCTCATCAGAAAAGCACTGGTACTTCCAGGCGGGAAGGCTCCAGCACGTTCACTCCTCTTCGCTCCTGCTCCGGCATCTGTGATCTCCTCCCAGGCGTCCTCCCATCCCACCATCTCCTCCTCAGCTGGCACATCTGTCTCCTCTTCTTCCTGCTCCTCCACGTCTTCATCCAAGGTCACCTCTGGCTTTGGCCTGGCCTGGATTGCGGGGCCCAAATCCAACAGGGCTCCCTCTTCCATCGCCATTCTGCACCAAGGTTAATGGCCAATCATCAGCCTTGCCTTTCAAAGCATCCCAGTGTGCCTTTCGAGATTACAGGAAACGTGCAAGGTGACCAGTAATTAGAGGAAGGGGCATTAGTTGCCCAATGCCAACGAGCTTCTTTCTAAAAAGGGGGAAGAGTGTGGGGGAATAGAAATTAAAACGAGAAGAAAACGACAGGCAGTTCTCGACTTAAGACCACAACTGAACCCCAATGTTTTTGTTGCTAAGTATTGTTAAATGAGCTGTGCCCTGTTTTACAACCTTGCTTGCCATGTTTGCGTGAATCACCACAGTTGTGAAATGATTCCTCATTGTCTTTGCTAGTCAGGAGGTGCCGTTTGTAACTTCAAACGATAACTAAATGAACTATTGTAAATAGAAAATTATCCATACTTCCTACCGTCCGATCCCCTTTTTAACTGTCAATCTTTCCAGATACACCAGACTGAAAATCCATCCAGATAAGCTAATTCTATTTTATTAGAAGATAAAGATAAAGGTTCCCTGCACACTTATGTGCTAGTTTTTCCCGACTCTAGGGGGCGGTGCTCATCAAAACCAAAGAGCCAGCGCTGTTCAAAGACGTCTCCATGGTCATGTGGCCAGCATAACTAAACGCTAAAGGCGCACGGAACACTGTTCCCTTCCCACCGAAGGTGCTTCCTATTTTTCTACTTGCATTTTTTACATGCTTTCGAACTGCTAGGTTGGCAGAAGCTGGGACAAGTCATGGGAGCTCACTCCATTATGCGGCACTGAGGATTCAAACCGCCAAACTGCCAATCTGATCGACAACTCTGAAAGTACAAATCTCTTGGCATCTTTTTTTTTAACAGCTGGTAAACTAAAGGAGGTTCTTTTTGGAGTTTCTTTCTCTGCTGGCTGTTTTTCAGCTTGGGCTCCCCAAGATCCTTTATCTCATTATTCCTTAGGCAGCATCTCTTCCCCCTCAGCCAATATTTTCTACCATCACCATTTAAATGTATAGACGTGTTCATACATACATAGGTATGTATTTATACACACACACACACATACACATAACACACACATACATATTCACAAACGTGTGTGTGTGCGCGCGTGTGCGTTTGTGTGTATAAGGTAAAGGTTCCCCTCGCATATATGTACTAGTCATTCCTGACTCTAGGGGGCGGTGCTCATCTCAGTTTCAAAGCCGAAGAGCCTGCGCTGTCCGAAGACGTCTCCGTGGTCATGTGGCTGGCGTGACTAAACGTCAAAGGCGCACGGAACGCTATTACCTTCCCACCAAAAGTGGTTCCTATTTTTCTTCTTGCATTTGTTATGTGCTTTTGAGCTTCTAGGTTGGCAGGAGCTGGGACTAGGAACGGGAGCTCACTCCGTTACGCAGCGCTAGGGATTTGAACCTCTGAAATGCCGACCTTTCCGATTGACAAGCTCAGTGTCTTAGCCACTGAGCCGCCATGTCCCTTCGTGTATTTATACACACACACACACACATATATATATACACGTACAACGCATGCACACACATATACACAAACACGTGTACGTATGTATATGTATGTAGCATGTGCATATGTGCGTGAGATGGATGTTTATGGGTAGATAGATATCTACCTTCTTTTGAGAGCAGGCAACACGACTTCATTTTTACTGTGAGCCAGTCTGCTCATAGTAAAACAATGACAATAAAGCTGATCTTATCTTATCTTGTGATATAGCAGGGAAGACTGCTGGGGAGCATGGGGTTGGTGATTATCTGAAAGCGAAGGGGAGGGAGGATGGGGCTTAAAGGGCGCTCCCGCCGCTTCTGCGCGTGCACAGCCTTGCAGCCCACCGCCCCCTTTCGCATTACCGGCGCCTTCTCCCGGCTCCCGTCCCCCCCCCCCACCCCTTACCACGCGGCCTCCATTCATCTCTTGCCGTGCAGGGCTCAACGTTCCAACCGGAAGGAACCTTCATGTTTTCTCCCCCTCTTTCGCGTTCCATTTACCTCTCCCCCCCCCCACTCCTCTTCTTATACCACCCAGCCGGATTTTGAGCTTTGCTGCCGCTCTAGGAGACCCCTTCCAGGCGCGTCTCTAAGGTTTTAACCCAGTGTTTCTCAACCTTGGCGAGTTTAAGATGAGTGGACTTCAACTCCCAGAATTCCCCAGCCAGCTGGGAGTTGAAGTCCACTCATCTTAAACTCGCCAAGGTTGAGAAACGCTGTTTTAACCCCTTAAATGCTTAACCCCTTTAAACACAAGACTCATCCCCAACAGCCTGCGCCTATCTTCCAACAGGGAAGGGACACAGGGCAGCCAAACACCCTGCAGCCAAGAAGGTGACCCTGAGGACACAGATAAACCTCCAACAATTCTAGTCCAAACGAACGCAAATGACCAGCTGGTCTGCAAGGAATAAAAATCTTTCCTTTCCCTACCATCCAGTTAGAGCTGAAGAAGCTTCTTGGATGAGAAGTGAAATATCTTCAAAACAAAAAAAAACCCAACAGTCTAGTTGCCTCCTGAAAAAGCACCTTAAATGCTTAAGCGGGGACTTACGGAATGGTACAGCCTATTGTTTAGAGCACTGCTCCTCAAACCTGGCGACTTTGAGACATGTAGACTTCAACTCCCAGAATTCCCCAGCAAAGCCAGCCGATGGACTGGCTGATTGATTATCTCAATCAAGTGGGTGTTGACTCCTATTGACCCCCGTGGATCACTGTTTCTCACCCTTGGTAACTTTAAGATATGCGGGCTTCTATTCACAGAATCCTCCAGCCAGCCATGCTGGCTGGGGAATTCTGGGAGTTGAAGTCCCTATGTCTCAAGGCAGCCCCAGGGTTTATCATTTATTATCTGCCTACGCTCAAGGAAAGAAATTGATAACTTGGACAACTATGGCCTGGATGATTGAGAATATCCATAGACATAACCTGGATATTTTTCCCCAGATTAAATCCCATTCTCTTTAGCTAGCAGGCCTAACCCTCTGCACTCTAAATTTGTCTTGATTCTACCCCCCCCCCCCAACTTTCTGCATTAAAAGTCCAAGTGGTGAAAAAGGCAAGCATTTCTGGATTGTTTTTTTTTTCTTAACTAAAAAAATGGACCCCAAAAGTTTGCTATTTCTCCCTGTTCCTTTTTAGGGACAACCTTTTCTCAATCACCTGTGAGGTCATCTAGTCCAGCCCCCACCCAAGCAGGAGACCCCATACCATTTCTGACAAATGGCAGTCCAATCTCTTCTTGAGCATCTCAAGTGATAAAACTCCCACAACCTCTGAAGGCAACTTCTGTTCCATTGATTGATTGTTCTGTCAGAAAGTCCCTCCTTATTTCTAGATTGAATCTCTCCTTGATCAGTTTCCATCCATTATTCCTTGTCTGGCCTTCGGATGCTTTGGAAAATAGATTGACCCCTTCCTCTCTGTGGCAGCCCCTCAAGTATTGAGACACTGCTACCATGGTCCTTCTTTTCACTAGACTAGATATACTCAATTCCAGGAATTGTTCTTCATGTTTTAGCTTCCAGATCTCTAATCATCTTTGTTCCCCTTCTCTGCACACTTCCTAGAGTCTCAACATCTTTTTTGTAGTGTGGCCAACCAAACTTAGATGCAGTATTCTAGGTGTGGCCTTACTAAGGCTTTATAGAAGGGTACTAGCAACTCATGTGATCTTGATTCAATCCTTCTGTTAATAAAATTTACGATTGCATTGGCATTTTTAGCTGCTTTCTTCTTGTGGCTGAGAAGGAGAGACTGGCACTAAGACGGGACATAAAGCGAGATTTGGACATAACATGAAACGGGGTCAAACTATAAGATCTCCTGGGGGCCCCCGTCTATCTTGTTATACATTTACTGAGTCTTGAAGTAAAACAGGAAGTTTGAACTCTGGAAACTTGAATGTCAATCCACAACATCTGTGTAGATCAGGTCAGCTGGAGGTCTCGCTTGCGAATCAAATGTTATAGCTTAACAGGGGTGGGTTACTGCCAGTTCTAACCTCTTCTATAGAAGAGGTTCCACAAATCTACAGTGCCTTTTAGAACCGGTTCCAGCTCCCTCCCCCCGCCCGTCCGCACATCATCAAGATGAAGAGCGAGAGGAGGAATTCTGGGAGTTGAAGTCCACAAGTCTTAAAGCTGTCAAGGGGCTTTTTTTTCTAAAGGGTTAAGGGTGCAAGGGTCTTGTATCTTGACAGCTTTAAGACTTGCACACTTCAATGCCAGAGTTCCTGAGCCAACATGACTGGAGGAGGAATTCTGGGAGTTGAAGTCCACAAGTCTTAAAGCTGTCAAGTTTGATCACCCCTGGGTTTTTTTTCTAAAGGGTTAGGGGTGCGAGGGTCTTGTAACTTGATGGCTTTAAGACTTGCACACTTCAATGCCAGAGTTTCTGAGCCAACATTTTGGTTGCTAAGCAAGAGCGTTGTTAAGTGAGTTTCACCACATTTTACAAGTTGGCCATGCCCACCCGGTCACATGGTCAGCAAGCCACGCCCACCCGGTCACATGGTCAGCAAGCCACTCCCACAAAGCAGGCCACACCTACAGAAGAGGTTCTAAAAAAATTTGAAACCCACCACTGGTGCGGGCATGCGAATGCACGCTTCGGGCACGCAATGACAACAAGTTTAGCCACCTGTGCCCAAAGGGAAGCGCTAATCGTCTGTGCTGACACGGGGCCAGATGGCTAACCAGATTGAGGGGAGCTTTTTTCAGACCCCCACCCCTCCACCAGGAAAGGGGTCAGCGGAGGGCTTTGCCTGTCAAATCTTCTCCCTCCCCCCCTGTAAAGATCTTCCTCATTAGAGGAAGGGTTGGGGAGGAAGACTCAAAGAAGTCAAGCAGTTGCTCTTCTGAATCCCCCTTTATCCTTCATTCATTTGCAAAACTTTTTTTTTTGCATATTTATTATTTATTATTTATTTTATTTGATTTCTAGACCGCCCCCTCTCCCCAAAGGGACTCGGGGCGGTGTGGGTTTTTTATTTTTATTTTTTTTCCAGTGAATAAACATACATATTTCTGAAATCTATGGGCCAACTCGGTGTCGCTTTGATTATGAAACAATGGAACCGTCTTGACTTTCCACCCAGGACTGGGGGTGAGCAAATACGAAGCAATTAAGCAAAATGAACAGAGTGAAACGAATACAGGCAGTCCTCAACTTACAAGAGTTCGTTTAGTGACCGTTCAAAGTTACAACAGCACTGGGGAAAAAATGACTTCAAAAAAAAAGTTATGATCTTTTCAGCATTCCTATGGCCGTGTGGTCAAAATTCAGATCCTTGGCAACTGACTCACATTTATGACCGTTGCTGTGTCCAGGAAGGTCATGTGATCCCCCTTTACGACCTTCTGACAAGCAAAGTCAATGGGGAAGCCAGATTCACTTAACAACCAGGTTATTAAGTGATCAACTGCAGTGATTCACTTAGCAACTGAGGAAAGAAAGGCCATGAAACCGGGCAAAATTCACTTTAACAAAGGTCTCACTTAACAACAGAAATGTTGGCCTCAATTGTGGCCATACGTCGAGGACTACCTGAAGTGGAAGCAGAGTCTTTACACATCTTTTGGAATAGGCAATTTCTTGTCTGAATGTCCCTTCCCTTCATTAGATATATATTTTTTCCCCAGGCCAACTCAGAGTCCTCCAGAGGTTGGACTACAATGAAAATAATCCCCAGGAAACAAACATATTCTTTCCTTTCTTGGAAATCTAAAGCAATATTTCTCAACCTTGGCAACTTTTAAGATGGGTGGATGAATTCCCAGCCAGGGAATTCTGGGTGTTGAAGTCCCCTCCCCCCCCCCAATCTCAAAATACTGCACTAAATATATGAGGTCTCTTGTGATATGAGAATCCAGCCCACAGATTGTACTTGCACATCTGGATGTTAGGATATCCAGGAAGGCTGATATATTTGGTAATGTTACCTACTTTTAAAATTATTATTATATACTTTATTCATTAAACATTAAACATTAAACAAACTTTATTCATAAAACAGCCAACTGAACTTTCAAAAACACACCACAAATACCACTGACTGATGCTGATGGTTGATACGGTTTGCTGCCAGCATCCTAGATATCAACCAAGTACCTTCTTAAAATACTTTAAAATTATTTAAAATTATTATCATCATCATCATCATCAGTCAGCTAGATGTTCAGACTGGATTTGGCATTTTTGTCTACCTACAAAGTCCTTACCAAGGACCTGGGATAGGCAGATCTGGATGCTTGACGGAGTTACAGATATTGTCGCAGGATGGAAGCTGTTCCAAGTAAAGCCACCTTCTGCAATTGACCGATGGCAAATTTGTCAAGGCCACTCATGGTGTTCAAGTGGTGCTCCAGTTGTTTTGGGATTGCACCCAAGGCACCTATTACTATTGGTGCTACGCTTGCTTGCCTTTGCCACCGTTGTTCTATTTCTATTTGCAAGTCTTCGTATTTTGTGATCTTCTCCAGTCCTTTCTCTGCTATTCTGCTGTCTCCAGGCACCGCCGCATCCACTATCCAGACTTTTGTTGTCTTTCTTATTGGAAACTGTTAAGTCTGGGGGTGCTATGTGGCAGGTGCCTATCTGTCTGAATTCTGAAGTCCAAGAGCAATTTAACTTCTTCGTTTTCTATTGCTTTCTCTTATTTTATGGTTCCACCAGTTCTTGCAAATGGTATTGTTGCTATTTTGTCGTGCCGCTGCTTGTAGTCAGTCTGTGCGATCTTCTTGCAGCACCTAGCTAGGTGGGGCACTGTTTCTTCAGCTTCTTCTTGGCTTGGTCTTCTGCTGCCAGAATATTGTTGTTGTTGTTGTTGTTGTTGTTGTTAAGATCAAAATGTCACTCCATGAAATGTCATGCCTCTATTATGCCTCTGTGAAGCAGAAAGACGCAAAGCCTTGGCTCTTGGATTGGATTGGATTGGATTTATTGGATTTATATGCCGCCCTTCTCCCAAAGGACTCAGGGCGGCGTACAACATTAAAAAAAACACCTATCACAAAAGGATTTACATTATTATCTTATTATTATCTGTTATCTTAAGGATAACAGCTGGCTTAGAAGGCAACAAATGCATGAAATTGACATGCTTTGGCTTGAAAAAGAAGTGAGAGAAGCAGCAGACACTGTTTGCTTTTGACGGTGGTGGAGCTTTTGCTAAGCTACGGTTTGCTGAATAAGGCTCACCCATGAGGGCTTAATTGGCGATATGTAAGCCAGGCTTTGACAGCAATTTTCCCCATCTGGTGCTTTCCAGATGGTGGGATTACAACTCCCAGAATTCCTTGCTCCCAAACCATCTGGAAGGTACGATCTGCTTTCAAACCCCCCTTTCCCCCCCCCCCTTGATCATATTCTGGGTTTTGACAAATAGCCTGTCTGTTGAGATCCTCTTATTTTTGCAAAGGTTGCAGGAAGAGAAATGGCATCACCAAATAGAAAATAATTGTATTAAATAGACGTTGAAAGGCTTATGGATTTGATGGCCAGGCACGCAGTACAGGTAGTCCTTGACTTACAATGATTCATACAGCAACCTTTCAACATTACAACGGCACTGAAAAGTGTAACCTATGACTGGTCCTTGCATTTCCGACCATCACAGCACTTGGCAACTGTAAATGTAGTTTTCGGCTTATGACCACAATTGAGCCCAACAATGTCTGTTGCTAAGCGAAAAATTTGTTCAGTGAATTTTGCCCCATTTTACGAGTTTTCTTGCCACAGTTGCAAAGTGAATCACTACAGTTGTTTAATCAATGACACAGTTGTTAAGTGAATCCGGCTTCCCCAATGACTTGGCTTGTCAGAAGGTCGCAAGAGGATCACACAACCCTGGGACACTGCAAACCATCATAAAGATGAGTCAGTTGCCAAGGTCCGAATTTAAATCAAGTGACCATGGGGATGCTGCAACGGTTATAAGAATGAAAAATGGTCATAAGTCACTTTGGTCGTTGTAACTTTGCCCCGTCATTGAGCGAAGTGTTGTAAGTCGAGAACTACCTGTATTTATGATGATTGCAGAATCCCGGTGTTGTGTGATCCGCATTTCTGACTTTCCCAGTGGCTTCCGACAAGCAAAATCAATAAGGGGAGTTGGATTTCCTTAACAACCGCATAGAATACAATAAAATAGTAGAGTTGGGAGGGACCTTGGAGGTCTTCTAGTCCAACCCCCTGCCTAGGCAGGAAACCCTATACCGTTTCAGACAGATGGCTATCCAAGATCTTCTTAAAGACTTCCAGTGTTGGGGCATTCACAACTTCTGGAGGCAAGCTGTTCCACTGATTAATTGTTCTAACTGTCAGGAAGTTTCTCCTCAGTTCTAGGTTGCTTCTCTCCTTAATTAGTTTCCACCCATTGCTTCTTATTCTGCCCTCAGGTGCCTTGGAGAATAGTTTGACTCCCTCTTCTTTGTGGCAACCCCTGAGATATTGGAACAATGCTATCATGTCTCCCCTAGTCCTTCTTTTCATTAAACTAGACATGCCTAGTTCCTGCAACCGTTCTTCATATGTTTTAGTCTCCAGTCCCCTCATCATCTTTGTTGCTCTTCTCTGCACTCTTTCTAGAGTCTCCACATCTTTTCTACATCGTGGTGACCAGAACTGAATGCAGTATTCCAAGTGTGGCCTTACCAAGGCATTATAAAGTGGCATTAACACTTCATGTGATCTTGGTTCTATCCCTCTGTTGATGCAGCCTAGAACTGTGTTGGCTTTTTTGGCAGCTGCTGCACACGGCTGGCTCATATTTAAATGGTTGTCCACTAGGACTCCAAGATCCCTTTCACAGTTACTACTGTTGAGCAAGGTATCATCTATACTGTACCTGTGCATTCCGTTTTTGTTGCCTAAATGTAGAACCTTACTCTTTTTACCATTGAATTTCATTTTATTAGATAGTGCCCAATGTTCGTCAAGATCCTTCTGTATCTTAAGCCTATCTTCTGGGGTGTTGGCTATTCCTGCCAGCTTGGTGTCATCTGCAAATTTGATGAGTTCCCCATTTATTCCCTCATCCAAATCATTGATGGAGATGCATGATACACTTAAAACAACAGATAGTCCTCAACCTATGACAACTGAGCCCAGAATATCTGTCACTAAGCAAGACAGTTGCGAAGTGAATTTTGCTCCAGTTTACGGCCTTTTTGTTTGCCACAGCTGTTGTGAATCATCGCAGTGGTTAAGTTAGTAACCCAGCTCTAATGTGAATCTGGCTTCCCCATTGACTTTCCTTCTCGGAAGGTTACACAAGGGGATTACATGACCCGGGGACATGGCAACTGTCATAAATATGAACCAGTTGCCAAACATCTGAATTTTGATCATGTGACTGAGGGGAGGCTATAATGGTATTAAGTATATATAATGGTCATAAGTCACTTTCTTCAGTGCCATGTAACTTTGAACGGCCACCAAACAAATGGATTTTAAATTGAGAACTACCTATATTCCACTGTCAAGCATGGACAGGTGTGTGTGTATGTGTACACATACATATACATATACATATACATATATCCAGTGGTGGGTTTCAAATTTTTTTAGAACCTCTTCTGTAGGTGTGGCCTGCTTTGTGGGAGTGGCTTGCTGGCCATGTGACCGGATGGGAGTGGCTTGCCAGCCATGTGATCGGGTGGGAGTGGCTTGCCAGCCATGTGACTGGGTGGGCATGGCCAACTTGTAAAATGTGGTGAAACTCACTTAACAATGCTCTTGCTGAGGGGCGGGGCTGAAGTCGCGACGACACAATGTGCGATCTCAATGCTCTGAGATCGCAATCGACACTTTTGCCACTGGGGGGGTCCAAACGGATCTAAACTGTCCCGTAGAGGCAGTGAACAGGAAGAATACATCTTGCTGAACTCGGGGATATCACAACATCCTCGAAAGAAGCAAGAGAAATTACTTCAAGCCGGTGACAAAAAATCCAGCCAAGGCTGATGAAGTCAGGGCGGCCCCAAAACGGAAGGAATGGAAAGTGAAAGTGTTTTCAGCTGGTGAGGAATCTCCATTGTTTTAAAAGAGAGACTGCCTATAAAAACTTTAAAATTGATTTAAATTGAAGAATAGAAGAATCAAGCAGCGAAATTAATCTTGCAACGGTTCTGGACAGTGGTTATCCCATTTTTTTACATGCTATCTTCATGGATGAAACCTTTACAAGCTTTTTAAAATGCACGGATTAAGTCTTCTGCTTTCATCTTTTTTTTCTGTGACCCTTGGTGATTTATAAACCAAAGCTTTCCTCTTTCATTGCTGTGAGTATTATTATTTTTTAATTCATTAAAAGACTGGACCTCTTTTTCTAATTTGAAATATAAAACAGATATAAAAAAAGAAATATTTTAAAAGTGCTACGTGCTGGGAGGTTTTGTTGATTGGAGCTTGTGTATTCAAGCGGAACTTTTCCCTTTCTTCGCGGTTTGTTTTGACGGCTCATTGCAGGGAGATAGGGGTAAGCCAAATGTCCCTTTGAAGCATGTTTTCAACCAGAGAAGAGGGGAAAAAATGGCTTTTGTGAATCCATGTTTTAACTTAAAAAAACCTTCCAAGCAAGAGCTCTTTGTTTAAGACAAAAACGGAATGCACAGGTACAGTATAGGTGGTACTGTGCTCAATAGTAGTAACTGTGAGAGGGATTGTGGAGTTCTAGTGGACAGCCATTTAAATATGAGCCAGCAGTGTGCAGCAGCTGCCAAAAAAGCCAACACAGTTCTAGGCTGCACCAACAGAGGGATAGAATCAAGAAACTTCCTGACAGTTAGAACAATTAATCAGTGGAACAGCTTGCCTCCAGAAGTTGTGAATGCCCCAACACTGGAAGTCTTTAAGAAGATGTTGGATAGCCATTTGTCTGAAACGGTATAGGGTTTCCTGCCTAGGCAGGGGGTTGGATTAGAAGACCTCCAAGGTCCCTCCCAACTCTACTATTGTATTGTATTGTAAGATGGCAGAGTGTCAGGAAAATTGAGAGATTGTAAGCCTGCAGACAATATTTTCAGAATTACTAAAATTAACAAATACATATGAGAGGATTGAACAAAAACTGGAACTTTTAGAACAGTTAACAGAAAGACGTGATCGAAAATTTGATGATGTTCACCAAATGCAAAATGAGGGGATTAAAATTCAAAGAATTGAAGTGGAAAATGAATATAAAGCAATTAAACTTGCTGACATTTATGGTAATTGGTTTGTTTTTGAAAATGCAAAGAATGGAATACTGAAAGAGGAAATAAATGGACAGGAAACCTATTTCAAAGGGCAAGACATAGAAGAAGAAAAAAGTAAAGAATTTATGGACTATGAAACCCTTGCACCCCTAACCCTTTAGAAAAAAAACCCCAGGGCTGTTCAAACTTGACAGCTTTAGGACTTGTGGACTTCAACTCCCAGAATTCCTCCTCTCACTCTTCATCTTGATGATGTGCAGACAGGCAGCGGGGAGGGAACTAGAACGGGTTCTTAACGGCACTGTAGATTTGTGGAACCTCTTCTATAGAAGAGGTTAGAACTGGCAGGAACCCACCCCTGCATATATCAAACCGGTCAGTCCTAGAGGAGATCAACCCTGACTGCTCTTTAGAAGGTCAGATCCTGAAGAGGAAACTCAAATCCTTTGGCTGCCTAATGAG
Source organism: Natrix helvetica (assembly GCF_964273705.1). Lineage (NCBI taxonomy): Eukaryota > Metazoa > Chordata > Lepidosauria > Squamata > Natricidae > Natrix > Natrix helvetica. The sequence continues at coordinate 359,659,392 of NC_138548.1, read as the reverse complement.
AAGGAAGGAGTCGCTGGAGAAGAGCCTAAGAGCTGGAAACAATTGAGGGCAAAAGAAGAAGGGGACGACAGAGAAGGAGGTGGCTGGATGGAGTCACCGAAGCAATAGGCGTGACCTTAAATGGACACCAGAGGACGGTAGACAACAGGAAGGCCTGGAGGAACGTTGACCACGGGGTCACCATGGGTTGGACACGACTTCACAACTAACAACAACATATATCTGTATATGTATAGATTCACTTCCACTCTATCAAGGTGCTGGTTTTTATTCATTTTAACATTGCTTTTAACATTTCAGCTATATGTTCATCCTATATAATTGTTTTATTCTGTTATTTAGAATATTGTAAGCTGCGCAGAGTCGCTTGGAGGAGATCAGAAACTTATAAATTTAATAAATGAACAAACATAGGTATGAAGGGCAGCTGGGTGACTTATGGCCAGTCTTTCACTCTTAGCCCACCCCACCCCACAGGATTGTTGTTATGGGGAAACCAGGAGAACAGATTATTAGGGATGTTCGCTTGAGTTACCCATAAAGTAATAAAGGCGAGATAAAAACATCTAAACAAACAGACACAGGTGATCTTCAATCCACAAGAGCTCTCTTAGTAACCATTTGAAGTTACAACTGCTCTGTAAGAAGTGACTTACGACCATTTTTCACACTTACAACCGTTGCAGCATCCCCATGGACATGTGATTTTCATTCTGATGCTTGACAACTGATTCACATTTATAACGGTTGCAACATCCGGGGGGGGGGTGTCACACAATCCCCTTTTGTGACCTCCTGACCAGCAAAACTCAAGTGGGAAACCGGATTCACTTAGCCACCGTGTTGCTCATTTAACAACGGCAGTGATTCACTTCACAAAAGTGGCAAGAAAAAGCTTAAAACGGGGCAAGACTCACTGAATAAATTTCTCACTTAGCAAGATAAATTTTGAGCTCAGTATTGGTTGCGAGTCAAGGATTACCTGTAGAGACAGAGAGTGAGAGGATAGATGGATGGATGGATGATAGGTAGGTAGGTAGATGATAAATTATAAATGGATTGATAGATGGATGGATGGATGATTAGATAGATGATAGGATAGTGTTCTGACCCCCCCCCCCCCCAGGCCTGTGAATAAACCAGAGCACAGGCTTGGCTGTTTGCCACTGTTTAATTATTGAGATAACAAATCCTTTGGCTGAGGGCCCAGACAACTCACGTTCAATAGAGCAACCCAGATAATTTGAATGAAGTACCGCAGATAGTCCCAATGAGCAGACATGACTAGAATACATAGATTTTCTAAACTACTAATTTGAACGGTTGTTTCCTGCAAATGTCCCCTCCCAACGCCTCACCTATAATCTCTCTTGGGAGGGGCCAATCCACAACCACCTGTGCTGAATCATCTTCTGTGAGTCTGCCTACGGAGTTGCTGCTTCCGTTTCTCAGCCCTTCTCAATCTAGCATCAGGGACAAACTGCCTTTGATCCTCCCCACTGCTCCATGCCTCAGGCGCCTCCTGGTGGCCAAACAGCCTCTCTGGTCCCTGCTCTGAGTCTAAATCCTGCACAGGGTCCTCCACATCGTCCAGGGCAGACTCATATGGTTCCTCACTATCCGAGTCCATCAGCAGCTCAACCGGATCCTGCTGGGCCACAACAGGATAGGATAGGATAGGATCAGAGGTGGGTTGCTCCCGATTCGGCCCAGATCAGGTGAACTGGTAGTGGCGATGGCAGGAGGCTCCGCCCACCCACCCGGACTCGCACAAGCAAACCGGTAGTAAACAAAAATGGAAACCCACCACTGCAAAGGATAGAATACAGAGGTGGGCTGCTACCAGTTTGGGGAAACCGGTAGTGGAAATTGTGACTCGATCATTGAACCGGTAGGGGCGGCAGGCTCGCCACACCCCTGAACCGGTTCCCCAGTCGCTGTGGCATGATTTTTTGACATTTTTAATGTTCTGCGCATGCGCAGACCTATTTACAGGCAACTGTGCACACACAGAGTGAGCATCAGGCGCGCGCACATCAAACCGGCGGTAACACCAGTAGAAACCCATCCCTGATAGAATATGATAGGGTAGGGTAGGGTAGAGTAGAATAGAATAGAATAACAGAGTTGGAAGGGACCTTGCAGGTCTTCTAGTCCAATCCCCTGCTCGGGCAGGAAACCTATACCATTTCAGACAAATGGATGCCCAATCTCTTCTTAAAAACTTCCAGTGTTGGAGCATTCACAACTTCTGGAGGCACGTTGTTCCACTGACTAATTGTTCTAACTGTCAGGAAATTTCTCCTCAGTTCTAGGTTGCTTCTCTCCTTGATTAGTTGCTTCTTGTCCTGCCCTTGGGTGCTTTGGAGAATAGATGGATGGATGGATAGATAGATAAATGATAAATAGATAGATGGTAGATAGATGGTAGATAGATAGATAGATAGATAGATAGATAGATAGATAGATAGATAGATAGATAGATAGATAGATAGATAGATAATAGATAGATGGTAGATAGATAGATAGATAGATAGATAGATAGATAGATAAATGAGATATGTGTGTGTGTGTGTGTGTGTGTGTGTGTGTGTGTGTGTGTGTATTTTTAGCACTGATCCAGTCAGTACCTTCCTCGGCTTTGCCATCCTGAAAGTCGGGAGGCGCGTCTTTCCGCCCCTACGATCCCCAACCGCCACCGGATTCTTTGTTCTCAGAACCCCGCAAAGCAGGTAACCGGGGCCTCCGCCACAACCCCCGGCGTGGTTTTTTTTACCCACCCCCCCCGCATACAGGCGATTTGATTGGTGATGGGTCTTCCCTTCCTTCCTTTTTTCCTTCCTTCCCTCCCTCCTCGTCGGTCGATCCCTTTCTCGCTCTCCCTCGCACACAGAGTCTGGACTAGGCGGACTTCGTTGTTTCAATGGGAAGCTTTGTCTGGCGGGCAAACCCCTCCTTCCAGCCCTTCGCCTTCCTCCGCCTCCTCCACTCCGCTCGCTCTCTTGCTTTTTCCCCCTTTTCTTTCTTTCAAGAAACACCTCCGTCCTGCCCACCTCCGGTTAACCCTCTCCTTGCACTGCGCCCCCTTGCCAGGTCTCTTTGTGTGCGCGCGCGCGCGCGTGTGCGTGTTTATTGTGTGTGTTGTTTTGTTTTGAAAGCCGGGAGGGTTCGACAGCCTTTTCAAATCCCCGCGCCAAAGCAACGCGCGCTCCGCGGGCTGCGCTTTTTACGCACCGCTTCCAGCCACCCAAATACCCGGGGGCGGGGAGGGTGTTTCTAAATTGCGGGATCGGGCGAGATCGTTTCTCTTTTTCAGAAGCCGCGGGGGAAGTGTGTGTGTGTTTGTGTGTGTGTAGGGGAAAGCGGATCCTTTTTCTTCCCCAGGAGGTGCCGGACGGGTTAAACCGATAGAGGCCGCCGTTTCCCAGAGAGGACGCGAAACTTGAGCTTGGAGAGGCTTGGAGAAACCCAGGCCCCTCTTTGCTGATGGGAGGGGATCGAGAGCCCTGGCGAGCCCCGACTGGATCCGAGTTGTTTTCTTTTTTTCTTTGCTTTCTTGCCCCCCCCTTTTTTTTTGGAGGGGGTGGATCGAGGGAGAGGAAGAAATGTGCCGGAGGGCGCGCGGTGTTGGTAAGCCAGCCTTCCAGCCAGCAAGGAGGTGTTTGCAACAGAAAGGAACTTCCCCCGCTCGCTTGCTTACATATATATTTATATATTTATATATATATAAAAGTAGCAGAGGCGGGAGAAACGGATCCGGAGTAAACTGAACCGGGCTGCTTGTTCCCCACCCTGCCGCCCCGCTTCCGAGGCTCCGATCGCGGGTAGCCAAAGGAGGTTTTTTGCGCGGCGGCTCCCAACCCAGCATGGCCTCACCCTCTCTCCCCGCAGGACAATGGCTGAGCCAAGGACAAGGCGGGGAGGCAGAGATCCCCCTGCACCCCCTCCCGCCCCACTCCAGCTCCCCCCCCTTTTTTTTTCTTTCTTTCTTTCTCTCCCTCTTGTTTCCTTGCTTCCCTTCCTCCCCCCAGCTCCGATCTCCTGGAAGGCGGAGAGCGCCTTGCACCGGGATCGCTTGCCTGGACCTTTTTGTGCGTTAGGTGGGGGAATCAACTACTCTGTATAAAGGAGGCGGCCGGATCCTGGAAGGGATTATTAGATCTGGAACGAAATCGCTTTGCGCCCGCCGCTCGATCCCACTTTCTGCCGCGGGGGGGGGGGGAGAGAAGAAGAGGGGAAAAAGAAGAAGAAGCTTGCGGGATCTTTTGGGGATTTCCTCGCGGATCTGGAAGCTCCGCCATCGGAGCCCGCGGGGACAAAAATAAAACAAAACGGAGGAAAGAGTTGAGTTTTTGGAAAGGCCGGAGAAACTCGGGTTCAGCGGTTCGGATCGATTTTATTTCCCCCCTCCCCCTTCGATCGGACGCGGAGATCGGACCGAGCGGACACGCACTTGAGAAACGGAGGAGGGAAAGCGGAGAGCGGCTTTTTTCCCCGCAAGGACGCCCGTTGTAGGGATGTCGGAGTTGAGACCTTTGTGTCTGGGATTAAGGCTCTTAGCTCTCGGCGGTGTATTTTTCAGCGAGGGGGGGATGAATGTTATGGTTGCTCTGGGTAACCCATTGAGAATCCCCCGGATCTATTGTATTGAAAATCGGTCGATCTTCTCTCTCCCCTAGAACCCCCCATAATACAATAGCTTTTAGACGTCTTATACCTCTTCACAGTGTCCCAAAGGTGCTTTTTTCAAGAGGCAACTGGACTTCCTTGTTTTTTCTTTGATGACGTTTCGCTTCTCATCCAAGAAGCGTCTTCAGCTCTGGATGGATGGTGGGGAATGGAAGTCAGAGCTGAAGAAGCTTCTTGGATGAGAAGCGAAATGTCTTCAAAGAAAAACCAGAAAGTCCAGTCTGACTTTGAAAAAGCACCTTTGGGACAACCATGACCGGGATGACTGAGGATCTCCATGGACATTTGCCGCTTCACAGAGCTTTTACAGCCCTCTCTAAGCAGTTCACAGAGTCGGCATATTGCCCCCACCTCCCAACAATATGGGTCCTCATTTTAACGACCTGGGAAGGATGGAAGGCTGAGTCCACCTTAAGCCTGGTGAGAGCTTTCTCAGCCAGCAACAACTCTAAGTGCGGACGCTAGCAGGTTAATCTGTCCAAAGTCTCCTCTACTCAGAGATCAAGCCCAAGTGATCCCAGAGAATCTAGGAGTTTTTGCCCCAAAGCAGGTTATGGTGGCCTGCCATTGCCAACTTAGTGCCCCCCTCCCCCATCTGTTATTTGATCTGGAAGTTGAAATACAAAGGTCTTGGTTTGAACAAAGAAGCTGTAAGGATGAGCAAATCAGTTTTGAAGTGGCTCTTAGAATTTCAATTTTTATAATAATTTACTAAAAAGCACCTCAAAGGAGTGTAAATAGTAAGGATGGGCAAATCAGTTTTGAAATGACTCAGAATTTTATTTTTTCCAATAATGTACTAAAACGCACCTCAAAGGAGTGTAAATAATGATGGTTGAATCAGTTTTGAAGTGACTCTTAGAATTTTAATTTTTCTAATAATTTACTAAAACGCACCTCAAAGGGGTGTAAATAGCTCTTAGAATTTTATTTTTTCTAATAATTTACTAAAAAGCACATTAAAGTGGTGTAAATAGTAAGGATGGGCAAATCAGTTTTGAAACGGCTCAGAATTTTAATTTTTCCAATAATTTACTCCTGTTGCATGCGACTCTTAAGCAGCTTACTCTCCAGGGACGGTAATTTAAAAAATTACAAAATGAGCCACCTGCTTTCTAATGGCAGGGAGAGCACATCGCAACGGTCTCCCCCCCCCCCCCTCCACGGCAGAAGGGATCAACATTCCTAAACAGGTTTCAGAGGTGTTCTGTTATGGCCTGGTTTTTTTTATATATATATTTAATTTGCATTTTATTGAAGCAAAAAACCAAGACCAAATTGATGCTTGCAGACGTTTTCCTGAATGCGTCTTTCAATAGCTCGCCTGTGCCTTTTTTCCAAGTTGGGTAGAATTCAACTTTGTCAACGCAACTGGGACCAGAATATCCATTGTTAAACGAGGAGGTTGTGAGTCTGATTTTGTGACCTTTTTTGGGGGGGCCACGGTTGTTAAGTAAATCGATGCGGTGGCCTCATGGGCATTGCATTATGGGTGCACTCACATGCTTTCAACACTCGGTGACAAAAAGATTAGCCATCACTGGTATAGGACATAAAGAGACAATAAAGGAATGGATGTCCCAGTATCTTAAGGCCTGAAAAGTTGTTGAATCAGACGATTTTGGACTGCTGTGTTATAAATAGCATGGGAGATCTGGTGGATCTTTGATGCTCTCTGAGCTTGATGGTTTTTCATTACCAAACTTGGTAACTTCATCAGTGGGTCGCCTCTTCGAACTGCAGGTTTCCCCATATGTGCCCATCTTCGTGCCTTTGGATCAGTGATGGGTTTCAAAAAATTTTTAGAACCTCTTCTGTAGGTGTGGCCTGCTTTGTGGGAGTGGCTTACCAGCTATGTGACCGAGTGGGAGTGGCTTGGCAGTCATGTGACTGGATGGGCGTGGCCAACTTGTAAAATGTGGTGAAACTCACTTAACAACGCTCTTGCTTAGCAACCAAAATGTTGGCTCAGAAACTCTGGCATTTGAAGCATGCAAGTCTTAAAGCTCTCAAGTTACAAGACCCTTGCACCCCTAACCCTTTAGAAAAAAAAAACTCCAGGGGTGTTCAAAGTTGACAGCTTTAAGACTTGTGGACTTCAACTCCCAGAATTCCTCCTCTCGCTCTTCCTCTTGATGATGTGCGGATGGGCGGGGGAGGGAGCTGGAACCGGTTCTAAACGGCACTGTAGATTTGTGGAACCTCTTCTATAGAAGAGGTTAGAACTGGCAGGAACCCACCCCTAGTTTGGATCTTTTCCTTAATAGGCATGTGCGTGCAGGGTTTTTTTCTCTAATCCAGCGTTTCCTATGCTGACTGAGGAATCCTGGGAGTTGAAGTCCCCTCACCTTACTACAGTGGCTGAGGCTGAGAAACGTTGTTCTAATCTCCATGTTTTTTTATGTCCCTTTTCCAGATGTGAACTTTGTCAGAATGACCAGAAGACGCCAGATTTCGTCATAAGAGGCTGCCTGCGAGGTGTGTAAACAAGGTAAGCTCCTATTACAAATGGGCCAGTGGTGGGTTCCTATTGGTTCGGACCGGTTCAGCTGAACCGGTAGTGGTTTGACGGTCTGGGTCGCTGGAACCGGCAGCGACCCAGGCCTGCCGTGCCCTCGAACCGGTTCTCCAGCCAGCACCATAGGCGTCACTATCTTGTTTTTTGCTTCTGCGTATGCGCAAAACAACTTTTAGTGTTTTGCACAGGCGCGCATCAAGCCCACGCATCTGTCATGCCCAGGAGCAAACTGGCAGTAGTGACTGCCAGAACCCACCCCTGAAATGGGCTAAACTGAGCTGCAAGACTGATTCTCTCGCTTATTGTTTAACAGCTTTTGGCGGTTTAGTGACACCAACCTGAGAAAAGCTGTGCTGGACATAGCCACCAGTTGGCACATTCAAGGCTGTGTGTTATCCAGGGGATGGGTTCCTATAACATACTTCCCCTGGTTACCTATTGACTGAGATTAATCGCTGTTAATTGCTATTATAGAGATTAGTCTGTCCTGCAAATAAAGATACTAGGTGTCTGTCCGTCTATCTATCTATCTATCTATCTATCTATCTATCTATCTATCTATTTATCTATCTATCATCTATCTATCTATCTATCTATCTATCTATCTATCTATCATCTATCTATCTATTTATCTATCATCTATCTATCTATCTATCTATCTATCTATCTATCTATCTATATCTATCATCTATCTATCTATCTATCATCTATCTATCTATCTATCTATCTATCTATCTATCATCTATCTATTTATCTATCTATCATCTATCTATCTATCATCTATCTATCTATCTATCTATCTATCTATCTATCTATCTATCTATCTATTTATCTATCTATCTATCTATTTATCTATCTATTTATCTATCATTTATCTATCTATCTATCTATCATCTATCTATCTATCATCTATCTATCTATATCTATCTATCTATTTATCTATCTATTTATCTATCATCTATCTATCTATCTATCTATCTATCTATCTATCTATCTATCTAAATCAGGAGTCTGAGTTTGATCCTAGGTCGAGGCAGATATTTCTCTCTCTGGGCCCACTGAGACTAGATCTGCTGGAGAAAAAAAACTCTGCATTGGTGACAGGAAGGACATCCGGCCAGTAAACACTCCGCTCCTTTTAATTGCCCAGATACCACCCTGCAAGGGGTTAAAAGAGGATGAGGATTGCTTTTTGCCTCATGTTTGTCTCCTTAGTCTCAACCTTGGCAACTTTTTAAGATGTGTGGATTTCAGTTCCCAGAATTCCCCAGCCAGCCTCTTTACTGACTTCTCTCTGCGAGGGATTTGGGGGTGGCTAAATTGTTGAGGGATTCTTAGTCCTTCTCCCCTTCTGTTTTTGTTCCCATTCTTCAGGTGAAAGACTTTTTCATCCACCCCTGATTTCATTCGTTTAGAGACTCGGGGTGCCCTTTTGCGAAAAAGCTTCCATTCCTTCCTCTCAACCTCGCCTTCTGGGGAAAACAGTCCCGTCGCCAAGTCGAGATCCTTCGTTTCCTGAATCTCTTGCGTTTGCAGAGAGAGGGGGGGGGAGGGAAGGCCCTTTGCGTGCCTCTTCCAGGAATGTCTGCAACACGGGGATCGACGCCGAGCCTTCAGTTCCAAGGTCCCTCAGAGCAGGGGGCTCACCGCGGAGCAAAAATGGAAGACGAGGAGCCCGAAACACCGGACACAGAGGAAAGGTGGAGGGGCAAAGCGGTGGCTTCTCGCCGATCTCGAGAAAAAAACGAGAGGCCGCCCAAAGCGAGGACGGGCCAACACAAAGCCCACCACAACACCAGTCGTTCCCCTCGGTCGGGATGGAGGAATCTACTGTGTCCCACTGAGTTAGAAGACCGGCGGCGATTCTCTCCCTCCGCCGAGGGGCCGGCAGTGACCCGCCTGTGGCCCAGGGGTGGCCGGGCCAGCCGGCACCCTGTGGTCCTCAGCGAGGAAAGCTCCGAGCCCCAAAGCCTCTTGGACGTGGGAGAAATTGGAGAATCGGGGATGGTCAAGGTGAAGGAAGAAATTCTGGGCGACGACTCGGCCAGCATGGAGATGAAACGCCAACGCTTCCGCCAGTTCCGCTACCAGGAGGCCGAAGGTCCCCGCGAGGTCTGCAGCCAGCTCTGGTACCTCTGCCACCGGTGGCTGAAGCCGGAGAGACACACCAAGGAGCAGATCCTGGAGCTGCTGATCCTGGAGCAGTTCCTGGCCATTCTGCCCCCGGAGACCCAGAGCTGGGTCCGGGAACATGAGCCAGAGACCTGCTCTCAAGCGGCTTCCTTGGCTGAGGATTTTTTGCAGATGCAGCGGGAAGTGGAGAGGAAAGAACAGCAAGTAAGAACGTGGTTTTGGGAGGAGGGTTTTGGGGGGGAGGTAGAGCCAAGGGGCTTGATAAGAGTCCTTCTGGATCCCCCCTCCCCATTGAACCGTGGGTCACAGTCTCCAAAGAGGCTCCTGAAAAGCTCAACCGGCATCAGTCTTGTTCTGTTGTCGCTCCTGAGCAGTTGGGATTTATTTATTTAGCAGAGGTGGGGAACGATGGCCCCTTTCTGACTTGTCGTACTTCAACTCCCAGAATTCCTTAGCCAATATGAGGAATGATGGCCCCTTTATGACTTGTGGACTTCAACTCCCAGAGTTCCTTAGCCAGCATGGAGAACAATGGGCCCTTTATGACCTGTGGACTTCAACTCCCAGAGTTCCTTAGCCAACATGAGGAATGATGGCCCCTTTACGACTTGTGGACTTCAACTCCCAGAGTTCCTTAGCCAGCATGGAGAACAATGGCCCCTTTATGACCTGTGGACTTCCAACTCCCAGAATTCCTGAACCTGTCATAAAAGGGCCATAGTTCCCCATCCCTGACTTAGAGCAATGTTTCTCAACCTTTGCAACTTTGAGATGCATGGACTTCAACTCCCAGAATTCCCCAGCCAGCAAATTGAGATGCTTGACAGCTGGTTCATACTTATGACCGTTACCGTGTCCCACGGTTATCACTTTTTGCAAACTTTTGACAAGCAAAATCAATGAGGGAGACGGAGTCACTTAACAACCCCATTGCTGACTTAGCAACTGCAATGATTCACTTAACAACTGTGGCAAGAAAGATTGTAAAATGGGGCAAAACTCACTTAACAACTGTCTCAGCAACAAAGATTTTGGGTTCCATTGTGGTCATATGTTGAGGACTGCCTATATGCCTGAACTCAGCTGTTTCACTTAACAACAGAAATTTTGGGCTCAGTTGTGGTTGTAAGTCAAGGACTGCCTGTAACCCATAAATAGAATATCGCTAGAAGGAATGAAAGGAGACAGAGAAGCATCTCTTATAATATTTTATATAGATAGTCCTCGACTTAATGAGCCCAATTGAGCCAAAGATTTGTGTCGTTAGGTGAGACACTTGTTAAGTGAATTTGGCCGCGTTTTACTAACTTCCTTGCCACAGTTGTTAAGTGAATCATTGAAACTGTTATCTTAGTAACACGGTTGTTAAATGAATCCGACTTCCACACTGACTTTGCTTGTCCAAAAGTTGCAGAATGGGATCACGTGACCTCTGGAGACACTGCAATGGTCACATATATGAACTGGTTGGCAAGCGTCTGAATCTTGTGACCTGCGGGAATGCTGCATCAGTCCTAAGTGTGAAAAACCGTCATAAGCTGCTTTGTTCTGTGCTGCGTTCTAACTTTCAACGGCCGCTAAATGAAATGTTGTAAGTCGAGGGCTACCTGTACTTGTAATCTTTATCACTAAATGCATGGAGGACAAGCAAAGCCAAATCTTCAAATACTGTATTTTTCGGAGTATAAGATGCACCTTTCCCACCCCCCCACCCCAAAAAAAGAGGGTAAAAATCTGGGTGTGTCTTACACACCGAATTCAGCATTTTTGGCTTCCAACTCTCTGCATGCCCTGTTTTCACGAAAAACGAGCCGTTTTTTGCCCTCCCCAGTCCCCAGGAGCACTCTACAGGCCTCGCACACCCTCTGCATGCCCCGTTTTTGTGAAAAACGGGCCCGTTTTTCGCCTCCCCCCCCCCATGTCGCATTTTTGCCCTCCCGAGTCCCCTGGAGCACTTTGCAGGCCTCTCAAAGTCTCTGCATGCTCGTTTTTCACCCAAAAACATAGCGTGCACCAGATTTTGGAGGCTTACAGATTGCTTCTGGGGGCCCGGGGAGGGCAAAAACATTTTTTAAAATTTACCTCTTCAAAATCTTGGTGCATCTTATATTCTGGTGTGCCTTATACTCTGAAAAATACGGTAAACGTTAACAAATGACAAAAAGAGGAAATCAACAACACAAATTTCCACTGTCTGGAAATTTCTCCTCAGTTCTAAGTTGCTATACAATACAATACAATAGTAGAGTTGGAAGAGACCTAGGAGGTCTTCTAGCCCAACCCCCTGCCTAGGCAGGAAACCCTATACCGTTTCAGACAAATGGCTATCCAACATCTTCTTAAAGACTTCCAGTGCTGGGGCTTTCACAACTTCTGTTCTAACTGTCAGGAAATTTCTCCTCAGTTCTAAGTTGCTTCTCTCCTTGATTAGTTTCCACCCATTGCTTCTTGTTCTACCCTCAGGTGCCTTGGAGAATAGTTTGACTCCCTCTTCTTTGTGGCAACCCCTGAGATATTGGAACACTGCAATCATGTCTCCCCTAGTCCTTCCTTCTCTTAAGCTAAACATACCCAGTTCCTGCAACCGTTCTTCATGTGTTTTAGTCTCCAGTCCCCTAACCATCTTTGTTGCTCTTCTCTGCACTCTTTCTAGAGTCTCCACATCTTTTCTACATCGTGGCGACCAGAACTGAATGCAGTATTCCAAGTGTGGCCTTACCAAGGCATTATAAAGTGGTATTAACACTTCAGGTGATCTTGATTCTATCCCTCTGTTGATGCAGCCTAGAATTGTGTTAGCTTTTTTGGCAGCTGCTGCACACGGCTAGCTCCTATTTAAATGGTTGTCCACTAGGACTCCAAGATCCCTTTCACAGTTACTTCTACTGAGCAAGGTATCACCTATACTGTACCTGTGCATCCATCAATCAATCAATAAGAGGAGTTGGATTTGCTTAACAACCGCATAGAATAGAATAGAGCTGGAAAGAACCTTGGAGGTCTTCTAGTCCAACCCCCTGCCTAGGCAGGAAACCCTACAACCACTTCAGACAAATGGTTGTCCAACATCTTCTTAAAGACTTCCAGTGTTGGGGCATTCACAACTTCTGGAGGCAACTTCTGTTCCACTGATTAATTATTCTGTCAGGAAATTTCTCCTCAGTTCTAAGTTGCTTCTCTCCTTGATTAGTTTCCACCCATTGCTTCTTGTTCTGTCCTCAGGTGCCTTGGAGAATAGCTTGACTCCCTCTTCTTTGTGGCAACCCTTGAGATATTGGAACACTGCTGTCATGTCTCCCCTAGTCCTTCTTTCCATTAAACTAGACATACCCAGTTCCTGCAACCGTTCCTCATATGTTCTGGATCTTGTTCCGTTTCAGGTGCTGGGGCTGTTTGAGATGGATAACGAGGATTCTCCTGAGGCCGAGGCCGAACAGTCTCCGTCCGTCGCTGTGCCAGAGCCCCTTTTCAGAGAAGCCAAGCGGGAAACCGACGAAGAGGAACAGAGCAATTTAGGTAATGTCCCCAATTCACTCGGTTACAGGGCCCATCTTGATTTATCTCGGCCTGCTTTGGTCCTTGGAGCCAGATCTCAATTGCAGCTCTCTTTTTTTTGCGGACGTTCAGCCGGGATTGGGAATTACGACCATTGCAACCTCGGTACGGTCAGACGATCAAAATTGGGGGTGCTTGGCAACTGGAGTGTATTTCCAGCGGTTGCAGTCTCCCGCGTGATCACCATCTGCGACCTTCTTCGGGGTTTTTGGAAAAGCAAAGCTGGAGGGGGAAAATGGATTCGCTTAACGACCATATGATTCACTCAAGCATGGCGATGCGGTTAATGATCACAGCGAAAATGGGCGCAAAATTGTGCCCAATTTATTTCACAATTGCCTCACTTGGCAACGGGGGTTCCAATCCCAATTATGGTCGTAAGCTGAGGACTACCTTAGGGTGATGTGGAGGGAGGAACAATATGAAAGGTCCTTAAGAATGTCAAAGCCTCAGTTCCTGCCAAGTTGTTCCCCCAGGGCAGCTGATCCCTTTGTATGGATGTAGTAGACATGCTCCATTAAATTACGGGTGGGCAATTAATTTTCCCAAGGGGCCCCATGAGAAACTGTTGCGGAGGGCATCTCTGCCTCCACAGGAATTTAACCCCACCTGGGGCTGAGTCCCTCTGGCAAGCAGCTCTTTCATTCTCTCCACTTAACGACGGCAATTGGGAATGCTGGGGTTGCAATCGTTGAGTGAAGCAATTACATGGCATGTTGCTTGAACATGGGGTTGGATTAAAACACAGTTCCCCAACCTTTCTGGGTTGGCAGCCCAGAGCAAGGAGGAGGGGGGCGGGGAAGGGAAGGGTTTTGTGGGAAGGGTAGGTGAGCATTCATTCTCGTGCGAGTGGGGCCTGGTTGCAAATATACCAGGCCGCAGCCTACAAATTGGGGATCCCTGAACTAGAAGACCTCTAAGGTCCCTTCCAACTATGTTATCCTAATATTCTTTTAACAATGGCTTCATTCAGCGACTGAACATTCTGATCTCAGCTGAGGTCATAAGTCAAGGACTACCTGTACTTAAGTGGATTGAGCATTTCCACACACGTGGGTATATCCAGTACTGTGCAAAAGTTTTAGACAGTTGTGCAAAAATACTGTAAATTAAGAATGCTTTCAGAAATAGAAGTGTTAATAGTTAGTTTTCATCAGTTAACAAAATGGAAAGAAAATGAACAGAAGAGAAATCCAGGTCAAACTGATATTTGGTGTGATCAGTCTTTTCTTTCAAAACAACATATTTATATTTATTTACTGCAAAAATAAATACAAATATTAGAGATAGATGGATAGACAGACAGACGATGGATGGATGGATGGATGGATGGATGGATGGACAGAGAAATGATAGACAGATAGGTAGATATAGACAGATAGATGATAGTTACATAGACAGACAGATAATAGATAAGATTGATGATAACTAGATAGACAGAGACAGACAGATGTAGATAGCTCGATAAATAGATGGATGGTAGATAGACTGATGGACAGAGATAGATAGATAGACAGAGAGACAGACAGACAGACGGAGATAGATAGATAGATAGATAGATAGATAGATAGATAGATAGATATAGATAGACACAGACAGACAGACAGATAGATGATAGACAGACTGACAGACAGATAGATAGGCAGACAGACGGAGATAGAGAGAGACGGACAGACAGACAAACAGACACAGATAGACGGAGATATGGATAGAGAGAGAGAAAGAATAGATATGATAGGTCAGATAGACAGATACTGTATATGATAGATGATAGATAGATAGATGATAGATAGATAGATAGATAGATAGATAGATAGATAGACAGACAGACAGACAGACAGACAGACAGACAGACAGATATAGATGAATATTGTAAATAATATATATAAGGGTATATAAAGCTCTAACATTCAACAGCATATAAATCCAGGAAATAAAATAATCTGCCAACTTCTTTTTCTCCTTCCTCTGCTTGCCACTGCAGGATCTCTCAGGCAAGTGGAAGCGCGAAGAGGGCCCCCTCTCCCCCTCTATCCAGAAGAGGGCAGCTCTGATGACGAAGGCCTGCTGGACCTGGTCTACGCTACCAACCTCGAGCTCCACAGCCGGCGGCCTCCCCGTAGAACCCGCCTCATCCGGATGCGCACCCACGAGCTCCAGGTGTCCGACGAGGAGTGCCTGACCCGCTTCCGGCTGGACCGGCAGGCGATCCAGGACCTGTGCACTCTCCTGGCCCCATACCTGGACGGGGCCTCCGCGAGTCGGCGGCACATCCCAACCTTACAAAAAGTCCTGATAGCCCTCCAGGTTCTCGGCACCGGCTCCTTCCAGCGGATGACGGGAGATAACCTGCGGGTGTCCCAATCTTCCGTCAGCCGCTGCTTGGATGCGTTCCTGGAGGCCATGTTGCGTCACGTCCACGAGCACATCACGTTTCCTACCACGGACTCGGAGCTCCGACGGACCAGGGAAGCGTTCTTCGACATCGCGGGGTTCCCCAACGTCATTGGGATTGTGGACTGCACCCACGTGCCTATCATAGCCCCCGCAGACATGCCGGCGCTGTACCGAAATTGCCACAACTTCCACAGCCTCAACGTGCAGGCCACTTGCGACGCCTCGGGTTGTTTCACTCACGTCTTGGCCAAGTTCCCCGGAAGTGTCCACGACGCGCGGATCTTCCAACTCTCCCAATTGCAAAGGCTGTTGGAGTCGTGGCCGGAAGGGAAGGGGTGGCTCCTGGGTAAGCACCTCCTGGGGTGAGCTGTCCATTTTGAAGCAGGGACGGTTGGGACATGTTGTTCTGACCGAGGCTTCCTGAGAGCATGAAGCAAACTCCTTGTCCCAACAAAAAAAAACCTTTTATTAATTTACTGTGAATTCTGCTCATTCATATCCAGCAAAGCCTTTCAAGGGAGGATTTACAGTCACAGACCTGATCTGGCTTGGAGAGCTGACAGGCCTATATCTGCAAAACCTGGCAAGGAGCCTCGGAGAGTCACGAACCAATTAAGCGAACTAATTGTCTCCTTCAATCTCCACTCCCCTTTTGCTCCTCTTTTATTTCCTCTGGGAGGGGCCATTCATCCTCCACCTGTGCCTTTACTCCCGAGTCAGCCCTTGTTCCTTAGCTGTTCCCTGAGTCTCTGAGAATCATGAACCAATTAAACGAACTAATTGTCTCCTGCAAACTCCACTCCCCTTTCGCTCCTCTTTCATTTCCTCTGGGAGGGGCCATTCATTGTCTACCTGGGGCCTCACTCCCAAGTCGACCCCTGTTCTTTAGCTGTTCCCTTCGTCTGGCAACTCTGCGCATGCGCACACTGGGAACAGGCTCCAGCTGTTCCTCTACCTCACTGATGTCTGACTCTGAAGGCAGCTGATAACTGTCAGACAGCTCTGGCCCCCTCTCTGCCTCCAACACAGAGCCTTCCCCAGACTCCAGGACTGGCCCATGTTCCTCCCCAACCTCCTCACTGTCCGAATCTGCTGCCAGCTGTGCTGGCTGCTGGCGGACCACAATACATGGGGAGGGGGAGGGAATTCCCCTAGTACGGTAGTCTTCAACGTACGACCACAATTGAGCCCAACATTTTTCTTGCTAAGTCGACAGTTATTAAGTGAGCTTTGCCCCATTTTACGATCTGTCTTGCCACGGTAATTAAACGAGTCACCGCAGTTGTTAAGCGAGTAACATGATCGTTACGTGAATTTGACTTCCCCGGTGACTTCGCTTGCCAGAAGGTGGCAGAAGGGACTCACAGGATTCCAGGACTCTGTTAACCATCCTTAATAAATGAATAGATGTCGAGGCTTTGGAAAAAGTGCATAAAAAGATGATGAAAGGCCTGGAGGCTAAAACATAAGAAGAAGGGTTGCAGATTTGGGTTTGGCCAGTCTAGAGAAAAGAAGGACTGGGGTGGGGGGCAGGATAGTATTACAATATTTGAGGGGCTGCCACGAAGAGGAGGAAAGTCAGTTTATTTTCCAAAGCACCAGAAGGCAGGACAGGAAACAATGGATGGAAACTAATCAAGGAGAGAAGCAACCTGGAATTGAGGAGAAACTTCCTAACAGTGAGGACAATTAACCAGTTGCCTTCAGAAGTTGTGGTTGCTTCATCACTTTAAGAAGACACTGGACAGCCACTTAACTGAACTGGTATAGGGTCTCCTGCTTGAGCAGGGGGGGCTGGACTAAAAGACCTCCAGTGTCCCTTCTAGCTCTATTCTGATTGAATAAATATGAGTCAGTTGCCAAGCGTCTGAATTTTGATCCCGTCACCCTGGGGTTGCTGAAATGGTCATAAGTGTGAAAAACGATGATACGTGCTGTTGTAACTCTGAAGGGTCACTAAATAAACTGATTATAAGTTGAGGACTACCTATACCCTTGTGTGCTGACACTTGCTCCCTCTCTTCCCACAGGCGACTCGGGGTATCCTTTGCGGCCTTTCCTCATGACCCCGCACGCGGATGACGGCCCCGAGCCTGTGGCGCGCTACAACGCAACCCACAAGACTACGAGGAGGGTGGTGGAGACGGCCTTCGGCCAGCTCAAGATGAGGTTTCGCTGCCTTCACTCCACAGGGGGGCGCTTGATGCTCCGTCCGGAGAAAGTGGCGAAGGTCTTTGTAGTCTGCGCCATGCTTCACAACATGGCCTTGAGACGCCAGCTGCCTATCATCAATGGAGGACAAGGGGTGGACACTGAGGTCCCTGTGCCTCCGTACCTGGAGACCGACAGCCTGGTCGAACAAGATCCTCAGGGAGTAGAAGTCCGGGATCAGATCATTAGCACTTATTTCTCACAATAAATGAGCTTTCGATAGGTGACACGCAGTTGGCTAGTCTGTTCCCTAGGGGGCGTGGGGTGTGGGGGGCTGTGAGAGGAGACACGGGATTGTTTGATCACACAACTGGCTCCCCCGCCCTCGAAGATCTCGTAAAGCAGGGGTGTCAAACTGGTAGCCCATAGGCCGCAGGCAGGGGTGGGCTGCTGGGGGTTCCGGAGAACCTCTAGCTACGGTGCTGTGCAGTTCGGAGAACCCCCAAATCCCACTCCTGGCTGGCCCCGCCCACCGTTTCCAGGAGCTCCCATGTGGCCCGTTTTGGATGCAGGTAAGTGCAGGGCGCCTGCGGAGGCTTGGGGAGGGCGAAAAACGGGCCTACCTGAAGTTTGGGAATACCAGAAATGGGCTCCTGGGGGAGGCCGTTTTTGCCCTCCCGGAGACGCAAAGAAAGCCTCTGGAGCCTGGGGAGGGAAAAGACATCCCCTCCTCCCTGCATTGTGGTGCAGAAGGTCAACCAGGCCACGCCCCTTGCTAAAATTTTTGAAGCCTATACCTGAGTGCAGGCCATACTCACCCCAGATCCACAAAGGCAAAAAAGGTCACATGATGTCATGTGACACAGTCGAGTTTGACACCCATGCCCTAAAGGGTGCTGTGTATCATCATCCTCTTTTCATTGCCCCATAATCCCTTGCGGGGTGGAGTCTCAGCAATCGATTGGAGCTGAGTGTATACTGGCCAGATGCCCTTCCTGTCGCCAGTGTGGAGTTATATTCAGCAGATTATATTCTCAGTGTGCCCAGAAAGGAAAATACTCTACCTAGGATTGAACTCGCAGCCTCCTAATTATGAGGCGAGAGCTCCACCTCTAGGCCAGCACACCAACTCTAAAGGGTGCTGTGTATGCCTAACAATTTTCTTAGGAGGAGGTTAGGGCTGATGAGTTGATCTCACAAGGTTTATGGTAGAGAGTAGAGATGCCAAGTACTTGATTTGGTGCACTTCTGGATCACATTGCGCAAAGCTTTTAGAAGATATGAGAAGAAAAGGAGACATTGAGTGTTCCACAAATCTACTTTACAAATATTCATGGAATGTACCGTATTTTTCGGAGTATAAGACACACCATTTTCCCTCAAAAAAGAGGCTGAAAATCTGGGTGCATCTTATACACTGAATACAGCATTTTTTTGCCTCCCGAAACCCCGCCCCCTTCACCAAAATGGCTGTGCACAGCCTTTAGGAGGCTTGCAGAGTGCTCCTGGCGGCTGGGGAGGGCAGAAATGAGCAAAAAATGGGCCGGTTTTTGCTCAATTTTGCCCCCAGCCCTCAGGAGCACTCTAGAAGCCTCCTAAAGGCTATGCATGCCCTTTTTTTTTTAAGGGCCCTTTTTAGGAGGTCTGCAGAGTGCAACAATTATTTTTTTATTTGCCTCTTCAAAATCTTGGTGCATCTTATACTCCAAAAAATACAATACGTGTTGAAAGAGATCTTCAAATTCATCTGATTAAGAGTTTCGCAAACTTGGGGACTTTAAGATGTGTGGACTTCGACTCCCAGAATTCCCCAGCCACCATAGCATAGAATTCTGGGAATTGAAGTCCACACACCTTAAAAGTCCTGAGGTTTGGAAAAAAAAAACTGTTCTAGAGAAACAATCAACCTTGTGTTCAATGTCAGGCATTAACCTAAACATTATAGGATCTGCAGGTAGTCCTCGACTTACAACAGTTCATTTAGCGACCAGTTACAACGGTACTGAAAAAATGGCACTAAAGTTATGGCCGTTTTTCACACTTCTGACCAATGCATTCCCCATGATTACCATGATCAGAATTAAGATAATTCATATTTACGATGTTTGCTTGGGCCCAGGGTCATGTCATCTCCTTTTGCAAACTTCTGACAAGCCAGGTCTATGGGGAAGTCAGATTCACTTAACTGTGTTACTAACTTAACAAATGCAATGATTCCCTTAACAACAAGGGCAAGAAAAGTCATAAAATGGGGCAAACTTCACTTAACAAATGTTTCTCTCAGTGACCTAAATCTTGGGGGCAATTATGGTCGTAAGTCAAGGACTGCTAGTATTTCCATCAGGGACTCATTATCCACAACTGGAAATATCTATGTTTTTTACACATATCATAGTGCTATTGGTTGGGCCAGATGTGGATGATGGGTGTTGAGGCTCAGCACTGAAATGGGCATTAAAAAACCAAAGGCTTGCAGCCTGCATAGGTGTTAAATTTGTTTTCATTTCTCAGAAGAACACTGGTGTCTAATGCAAAGGGATTTTATTTGGAAGTGAAAATTGTTTTAACTACTCTCAGGTGTGTGTGCACGGATTTCCAGCCTGAAACACGCCTCTCCCACCACTCTCAATGGATCATAAAAAACAACAATGCTAATGTTGTGGCCTGCCAGCATAGCTGGCAGCAGATTCAGACAGTGAGGAGGTTGGGGAGGAACATGGGCCAGTCCTGGAGTCTGGGGAAGGCTCTGATAGGGGCTCTCTGTCGGAGGCAGAGAGGGTGCCAGAGCCGTATGCCAGTTATCAGTTGCCTTCAGAATCAGACATCAGAGAGGCAGATGAACAGCTGGAGCCTGTTCCCTGTGTGTGCATGCACAGAGTCGCCAGACGAAGGGAATAGCTAAAAAATGGGTTGATTTGGGAATAAGGCCCAAGTGAACGATGAATGGCCCCTCCCAGAGGATATAAAAGAGGAGCAAAAGGGGAGTGGAATTTGCAGGAGACAATTAGTTCTCTTAATTGGTTCGTGACTCTCCGAGACTCCTTGCCAAGATTTGCAGATATCGGCCTGGCAGCTCTCCAAGCCAGATAAGGTAAATCCTTCCTTGAAAGACTTCGCTGGATGTGAATGAGCAGAATTCACAGTCAATGAATAAAAAGGGTTTTTTGTTAGGACAATGAGTTTGCTTCATGCTCTTGGGAAGCCTCGGTCAGAACAGCTAATTTGAAGCCTCTCCTCAAAGCTCACCTAAGCCGTTCTGGGTAATCCTCAACTTATGACCATAATTGGATCCTGGAATTTCAGTCACTATGCAATATGTGAGACCATACTTGATTTTACGATCATTTTTCTTGTCGTTCATCAAGCTGGCTGGGAAGGTTGAAAAATCATGATCAAGAAAGACACCGTAAGTGCTATAAATGCCAGCTGGTTGGCCAAGAGCTTGGATTTGCAATCCTGTGACCAAAGGGGTTGTGCAATGGTGGTCACTTCAAGGATAAGTACGGTTTTTTTCCAATGCGGTCATCACTTGGAACCATCGTTAAATGAATGGTCGTAAATCGAGGACTATCTGGCCCTTTCTGTCAGAGAGCCAAGCTTCTTGTTTGCTTCCTGTTGCATCTCATGATGCAAGATGCAGGGGGCATTCTGAGTGGTGGACTCAATCAAATGAAAACCCCATGGAGTAGAGTGGACTCTTTGACAGGTTAATCATGAGATTGAATTCCACTGCTGGCTTCTAGTAATGCCACGTTCATTTCTGATGAATCTGCGGCTTATCATTTTCCCAGATATTGATGGCAAGGTAATTGGTCTGTAGTTTCCTGGATCTACCTTTTCCCCCCACGTTTTGAAGACTGGAACCACATTGGCTCTTTCCAGTCCTCTGGAAGTTCCCACACTCTCCAGGAACTCTGAAAGATTTAAGTCGGTGGTTCCAAGATCACATTTGCCGCCTCCTTTAGTAGCCTTAAGACAAGGATCCCCAACCCAAGCAATCTTATTTCATTTTTCAACATAGTGACTAAGTAAACCAGCAAAATACTGCGGACATCATATACTTAGACTTCAGCAAGGCATTCGACAAAGTAGACCACAATCTACTTCTTGGTAAACTAGAAAAAAGTGGGATAGAAAGCATCACCACCAGATGGATTCGTAAGTGGCTGACAAACCATACTCAAGGAGTAGTACTTCATGGGTCTACATCTACATGGAGGGAGGAAAGCAGTGGGGTACCACAACATTCCATCTTAGACCCAGAACTCTTCAATATATTTATAAATGGCTTAGATGAGGGAATAGAAGGGGAACTTAACAAATTTGCAAATGATACTAAATTGGCTAAATAATAGGTTCAAGATCCAGGTGGATCTTGACAGACTTGAACACTGGGCCTATCTAACAAAATGAAATTCAACGTAGAAAAAACGTCTTAACAGATACAGTCAAGATCAAGTGAGAATTGTCTGTTAATGAAATGTTTCGGGAAATTATGAGAGGTCAAAACGAACTGAGGAAGTGGTAGACCTCAAAGAGGAACTCAGAGGGGTACAATATAATACAACAGAAAATAAACAGAAAATTGCAGTGCTAGAGGAGGGGGCAGCTGGGATGGAGGAAAGGGTCAAGGAGGTCCGAAAGGGGAATTTAGAATTGGAAAATTTTATGACCAAAATAGAATTTGAAATAATGTCTTTTTTTCTCAGGTTCCAGAATCTACCAGAGACAGAAAATGAAGACCTTAAAGATATTATGAGCACAATTTTAGCAGAATACCTTAAAAGAAAAAAAAAGAGCAGATGTGGTGGGATATGGACCTGGTTTATAGAATTAACTCAGCTTATGCTAGAATCCATAATGTTCCAAGAGAGGTGTACATGTTAAATTTCTCAGGAGGACCACGAGAGACGAAGTGCTAGGGGCCCAAAGGGAGGGACCTTTAAAATACCAAGATAAAGAAATCACCATTCTAAAGCAAATTCCAAAAAAGATAAGAGAAAAAAGGAGGAAATATTCTTCCTTATCAAAGAAACTATATAATAGCGGAATTTGGTTTAGATGGCTATTGCCAGAAGGAATGCTGATTTTCTAGGAGGGAAGTCGTATCAGAATTAAGACAGTGGATGAGGCAGAGCCCTTTATTAAAAAACACTTTGGATGAAGATAGTGGTGTTGGAGGAAAAGACAGTAATGTAGAAGACATGGGGAAGGGGGGGCTGTGGCTCCACCTGGGGGCAGGGAGGAGGGAGCAATATCGCAAAGGCTCAGGTCACAAAAATAAATATATTTGAAATATTATTGTAATTGTTGATATTCTAGAAAGTGATAAAGAAAGAGAGGATTGAACATATGGATGATCTAATGTAAGAACTCTGTATATGCTTACCTGTTACATGTTATTTTTAAAATTGTAAAAGCGTGAGAATTGGGGGGATTTCTACTACTAACATGGGAGCTACCAAAATTTTCTATGTACCCTATTGCCCTTTTCCCATAAATGTTTTAAAATCAATTTTAAAAAATTTACAAAAAAAAAAAAGATCAAGTGAGGTGCTAATACCACTCTATAAAGCCTTAGTAAGACCACACTTAGAATTCTGCATCCAGTTTTGGTCACCACACTATAAAAAAGATGTTGATACTCTAAAAAAAGTGCAGAGAGGAACAACAAGGGACTGGAGGCTAAAACATATGAAGAACGGTTACAGGAACTGGTCATGGCTAGTCTAGTGAAGAGAAGGACCAGGGGAGAGACGATAGCAGTCTTCCAATATTGGAGGGGCTGCCACAGAGAGGAGGTGGGGGGGGGGGTCAAGCTATTTTACAAAGCATCTGAAAGGCCAGACAAGGAACAATAGATGGAAACTGACCAAGGAGAGATTCAACCTGGAAATAAGGAGAAAATTTCTGACAGTGAGAACAATCAACCAAAGGAACAGAAGTGGTGGGAGCTTCACATCACTGGAGGCTTTCAAGAAGAGACTGGACTGCCACCTATCAGAAATGGTGTAGGGTCTCCTGCTTGGGTGGGGGGTTGGACTAGAGGACCTAACAGGCCCCTTCCAATTCTGTTAACCTGTAATCTGAATCTACCTGCCTCAGAATTCTATTCTGAACGGGTGTATTAGTTGGAACGCTGACACCCATCTTTTGGCAGGAAAAGGATGTGGTTGTGGTTGGCCACAAACAAACCAGCTTCCCAATGAGGATGCTCAGTTCCCAAAACAAGTTGCGCTCCTTAGCACTTGGTTGAATTAGCTCAGTCCCTGTGCCAGAGAAGTCCAATGGGAGCCTGGCATCGTTTCCTGCATATTTTTCCCAGTTGTAAACACGAGTCTCCAGGCTGATGACTTTCTGAAAGACAGACTCCGGATTTCTGTGCCCCTCCTCAACTTTGTGACTGTGACTGTGGCCAGAATTTTGGTCCTAAGTCATTGACTTATGCAGTGCTATCTATATGCAGCACAATGCTGAGAGCCACACCCAGATCTGTACATCGGGGCAACTAAAACAACCACTTCATAAGCACATAGCACACAAAATACAGAACTGAGCAGGGGGGGGGGGGGGCAAACTGGATGACCTCGAGGGCTCTTTCCGACTCTGCTTGTTAAGGGCGATTTTTAAAGTGTTGTTGAAGGAAAATGCAGGAGCAGCCCCCGAAAGGAGGACGATTCCTCCCAGCAGTAGGGAATGAATGTACTGTACTTGGGAAACACCCCCCCCCCCCAATCTTTTCCCATAGAAAGGCGCCCCAAGAGACTTTGAGGGTTTTCATCCAAAGCGAAGATCATTAGGGGTTCCTGATCTCCACCTGGTCCCCGGCTGCGAGAGGATTTGATAGCAGATGGGGACTCCATCTGTCTCCCCCCCACACACCGCCCCTCCAACAATGACGATAGAAAGAGCTCGGCCAATCACCATCTCGCTCACTCAAAAGCCCCATCTTCCTTTGGATTTCGGGAATAAGAAGTGGGTGGGCGCCAGTTGCGTTCTCACGGACAGGATGGCTCTGCGCTTTGCGCCCCTCTTGCTTCTGGTATTGGTGGAGGTCACCCTATGGGAGAGCTGCTTCAGTGAGTCCCTTCCGGGATCTTTCCCCCCCTCCCCATTTATAAATTTGCCTACCCCAGATCCTCCTCCTTTTGTTTCAGACTCCCTCCTCCTCCTCCCCCCCCCCAAAAAAAAACGTTGCGCAGCTTTGCATAATTCCATATTATTATTATTATCATCATCTCACAATGGAGCATTCAGGATTTGGGGATTTTGGGATTTTCCCAACCTCCGTTGCAATCAACCTCGGGCAGGTTTCCGACGTAATTCAATGCGGAGGCACACAAGGGAAAGAAAGAAGCAGGTTGTGCGTCATGTACACGAGTCAGATGTCCCCACCCTTTGGAGATAGAGGCAAACGCTGATCCTCTTGGATTCTGAATTCTGCCCAGAGCTGGGAGTGGATCGGGGGATCCCCCTAACGGCTCCGAGAATCTGCTGCAAGGATGGCGAAGAGCAAGGCCTCTGCCTTGGGACTGGGAAGGGCTGGGCCTGGGAAACCACTCCCTTTGCCCTGAGCATTTTGGAGCATTTGTCAGCTGCTGCCTTTTCCCCCCCACACAAACCCAGCTTGAGAGACTCCCATCTAGGCCGCTCCATGAATAGAATTCATGGATTCATCCTTAGAAAGAAATAAGAACAAGGCCGGACAGACACTTGTCTGAAATGGAATAGGATGTCCTGCTTGAGCAGGGGGCTGGACCAGAAGTCCTCCTGATGTAGGAAGAGGGAAGGACACAGCCAAGCACTCCAGTGTAGGAAACAGTTTTATTATTTATTATGCATAATAAAGGACCGAACAAAGAGAAAACAGTTGTCCGGACCCCGAATGATGATCATAAACAGGGTTTTATACCCCAAATGACGTATATTTTATTTATTTATTTATTTGTTTATTTCGATTTATCAGTCGCCCCCTCTCCGCAAAGGGACTCGGGGCGACGTATAATTAAATCAAAATACAAGTGTGGCATGGAGGAGGTATATACTTGCTGATGGTTACATTTGACATATATGATATAATGAACTGGAAAATGCTTCATACAGATATTTGGTTACAGTTAATGACAGAAAAGAGAGTTACACGCATCTCAAGAATTGTGCAAACCTTATCATATTCTAACTGTTGCATTTGGGGAGGAAAGCAGAAGTGAACACAGGATACATCTGTCTGGGTCAGCTCATTGCAGATAAAAATAATCATTCATGTCAGCAATTCTTACAAGAAAGGAAATAAGGCTTTGTACTTGACCAGACTTTTTCGGGCCTGCAGCCTTCAGCCTGGCTGTTAGACCTGAACCAAAGTTTTAGCCTATCTCACTCCAAGGTCCCTTCCAGCTCTATTTCAATTAATTAATTAATTAATTTCTACTGTTGGAAGGAAAAACCATCTGGTTCAGTTCCAAGCTGGGAGAAAAATGCTGGAAATGTTGTTGTGGTTGTTGTTGAAGATAAGCAGCAAGAAAAAAATCACAAAGTACCAAGACTTGCAAATTGAAGTTGAGCGACTGTAGAAAAAGAAATCATGTGTTGTCCCGATTGTAATTGGAGCCCTTGGAGCAATACCTAAAGGGCTACCTCGCTATTTGGAAATTCTAAATGTATTGTGTTCTGCCCCCCCCTCTCGTATGCCAAGTCACTCCAACACCAAGTCTCTTCAAGATGTTTATTGACATACAGGTTCAACCTTGGCAGCAATCCAGCCTGCCAAGGTCAAGATAGCACTTTGGGCAGCAATCCAGCTACCAAGATCCAGATAACCACCTTGGCAGCACTCCTGCCTGCCGAGGTCCAAGGAACAGATTGGCAGCAATCCAGGTAAACACTTTGGCAGCAATCCAGTCTGCCAAGCTACCACACAGATCTGAGAGCGTCTCCAACTCTAATGATCAGTTGATTCCTGCAAAGGGTGTGTCCACTAACAGCCCCTTTATAGTCTGGTGAGGAGTCTAATTATCAGCAGCTGAGAGCAATTACCTCCTGTAACTGCTCAATTGCTCCTTACACCGAGTAGCATGTCGGTAACGAGCATCTAATAACTCACTGCTGATGTCTGACTCACTGTCCTGTGATTCCTCCCCACTGCTCCAAGGCATGACATCAGGAGCCCCCTTCCTTTGGCTTTCACCACTGCTCCATGCCTCAGGCGCCTTCTGGTGGCCAACCAGCCTCTCTGCGCCCTGCTCAGAGTCGGAACCCTGTCCAGGGTCCTCCACATCCTCCTCAGCCGACTCATAGGGACCCTCGCTGTCTGAGTCTGGTGGCAACTCGAACGGCTCCTGCTGGGCCACAACAGTATTGGATTTGAACATTCTTGGACATCCTACTTGGAACAGCTTATATCAGCGATGGCGAACCTTTTTTGGCTCGTGTGCCATAAGTGGGGGGAGCGCAGGGGGGTCGTGTGCGGGTGTGCCGCACCCATAATGCAATGCATGACCCCCCAGTGCGCATGCACGCACTACAGGCGCGACCCCCCTATTTTTACATGCTTTTTTCGCCCTCCCCAGGCTCTAGAGGCTTTATGGAAAATTGGAGTGACTACGTAAGATTTCCTGCTGCTTTTGAGGCTCCAGGGTTGGGAAACCCCCCCCCCCCTTATTTATTTATTTATTTATTAGTTTGTCAAACATAGCAGGCATAAGTATAAACATGGACATGAGCACAAGAAATGAGTACAAACAAATGGGGACAGTAGGACAGGGACGGTAGGCACGCTGGTGCGCTTATGCACGCCCCCTTTATGGAATCCCTTTAAGAATGGGGTGAGGTCCAAGGTGGACAGTTTAAGGTTGAAGCCGTGGAGGATTTGAGGATGTAATAACGGAGTCAGGTAGAGCATTCCAGGCGTTGACCACTCCGGTGCCAAAATCGCATTTTCTGCAATCGAGTTTGGAGCGGTTTTCCTTGAGTTTGTATCGATCGTTTGCCTGTGTATTATTGTGGTGGAAGCTGAAGTAGTTGTCGTCAGGTAGGATGTGGTAGCAGACAATTTCATGTACTATGCTTAGATCCGATTGCGGGCAGCGCCGTTCCAGATTGTCCAAGGCCAAAATTTCGAGCCTGGTGGCCTAAGGGATTCTATCGTGAGCGGAGGAGTGGAGGACTCTTCTCGTGAAATACCTCTGGACCCGCTCGATCGTGTTAATATGACATAGAGTGTGGATTCCAGGCAGACCCTTTGGGGGGAAGGTTGCAACCTCCTTGGGACAAAGTCCAAGTCATTCAAAAGAGGGTAGGATGGAGGCCTTGCTGGAAGTGGGGGGAGGAAGAATTCTTTTTGGGGGGGGTAAGGGTTTTTTTTCAGGTAGGGTTTTTGGGTTATTGCTCTCCCTCTAGCCTGCTTTCCCCTCCCTTGCTCTCCAATCCTTCAGCTTCCCTCCCAGAAGCTCCTACTTTGCCTCCCTTTTTGCACCCTCTACCTCCTCTTCCTCTTCCATCATCTCCTCTCCGTCCCCAGAACCTCACATTTGGTCCCTCAGCTGAAGCCCCTAATTCTGCCTCTTTGGGTCTTTTTCAGGCTCCTTCTTGCACTCCCTCAAGTATTTCTACATCTCCGTCTCAGAGCCCAGTCAAGGGCTGCCCCACTTTGTCGTTCGGGGCTATGTGGACCGTCAGCTGTTCACTGTCTACGACAGCAACAGCAGGACGTTCCAGCCCGCAGCCTCCTGGATGGAGAAAGCGGGGAAGGACTATTGGGACAACCAGAGCCAGATCGGGCATGTCACCGAGGACGTCTACACAGCAGCCCTGGAGACTCTGAGGAATCGCCACAATCAGAGCAAAGGTAAGGTGGTGGGTTGGGTGGCTCCTCTTGTCCCATCTCCCATCCACCCCCATCCCGCCAGGAGCAGGTCGGAGGGGGGAGAAAAGGGGTCCCTCCAGGGGTTAAATCTAATTTCCTCCCCCCACCGGTTCTGTGGGCGTTGCTTTGTGGGGTGTCATGTGACTGGGTGGGCATGGCCAACATTTTTTTCATGTTCAGCTTATTTTTTAAAGCTTTTTAAAGCATCCCCCCCCCTCGTTTGCTCAGCTGTGAGCCGTGCGATCGTCGGAAGCTATTTTTTAAGATTTTTAAAGCATTTTTCCCCTGTCGGTTCTCCTGAGGACTCCACAAAAGCAGCTGAGCCGCGCGATCGTCGGAAGCTTTTTTTTTTTTTAACTACCAGTTCGCAGCACCGGTATCAAAGTCCTGCAGAGGGCGGGGCGGGGGGGAGGCAGGTTGCTGCCTCTCCGGAGGACTCCACAAAACCAGCATCCTGTCCCAGTGGTGGGATCCTGCTGGTTTAACAACCGGTTCGGTGATCGCGTGCTCCGTATGCACCCGCACCTGAGGCACTCTGCATGCGTGCGCAGTTTTAACAAAACTTACTGTTAGGGATGTAACCCTAGGCTTGGCTTGGCAAGGTATATAAGCTATGATTGTAACAAATGTGTGTGTTACTTTAAATGCTAAAGAGATATAATTGGTTTGTTACCTCAAGCAGCCATAAGAGGGAGCCAGAATGACTGTTAGCTCTCTGTTTGTTAGACGCTGATCGGTGTATACTGAGGTATTGTGGTTTGCTACTGTTAGCTATTTTGTGTGCTAAATTGACTATTTGATAACTGAATGACTGAACCGTGTATGACTTGGACTGTTAACCGGACTCTGAATACCTCTATATTTCCACATAGTAAACTACTATATTTTATACTATTCAGTGTCCCTGTATGTTGGTTTGTCCGTGTTCTTCCATACCACTCTCATTACGCTTCTCTGCACACTCGCTCTCCTAACGGGGAGCTTACTTACTTAACACTTACCTTCCATGTTGCTTCTGGGGAGTAACACAGCTGAGGTGCGGCAATCCGTCTGCTGCGTGAATCAACTGAGAAGATATAGGTAGGTAAAGCGCGGGGGCAAGTAAGCCACCTGATTATCAGAGCGAACCGGCTGATCATCGGAGCTATCAGTTCGTCCAAACCGGCTGAATCCCACCCCTGTCCTGTCCGTCTTTCAGGCCTTCACATGATACAGCAGATCTATGGCTGTGAGCACCGGGGAGATGGGAGCAAAGGAGGAATTTATCACTTTGGCTATGACGGAAGGACTTTCATCACCTTTGACATGAAGACTGCCACCTGGGTGTCTCCCAACCCCCAGGCCCAGATCACCCAGAGGAAATGGGATGCTGTCCCTGGATTCAATCAGAGAGTCAAGTCCTACCTAGAGGAGGAATGCATTGGGTGGCTGGAGAAGTACCTGTCCTATGGGAAGGAGACGCT
Organism: Natrix helvetica; assembly: GCF_964273705.1. Classification (NCBI taxonomy): domain Eukaryota; kingdom Metazoa; phylum Chordata; class Lepidosauria; order Squamata; family Natricidae; genus Natrix; species Natrix helvetica. The sequence continues at coordinate 359,629,625 of NC_138548.1, read as the reverse complement.
GCTGAGGACAGGTGAGCTTCTGGATCCAAGCTGGAGTTTCCCCACTTCCTGAATGGATTTCCTGTGCCTTTTGGCTCCCTGGTAGACCTGGAGGAAATCCTCCTCCTCTTCCAGCACCTTTCATTCAGAATAGAGCTAGAAGGGACCTTGGAGGTCTTCTAGTCCAACCCCCTCCTCAAGCAGGAGATCCTATGTCATTTCAGATAGGTGGCTGTCCAACCTCTCCTTAAAAACCTCCAGTGATGAAGCATCCACAACATCTGGAGGCAAAGCTGTTCCATTGGTTAATTGTCTTCACTGTTAGGCAGTTTCTCCATAATCCTAGGTTGCTTCTCCCCTTGATCAGTTTCCATCCTTTTGTCTTGTCTTCTGGCGCTTTGGAAAATAAGATGACCTTCTTTTGCGGCAGCCCCTCAAATATTGGCATACCGCTATCATGTCACCCTTAGTCCTTCTTTTCTCTAGACTGGCCATATCCAAATGCTGCAACCGTTCTTCACATGTTTTAGTCTCCAGGCCTTTAATCCTCCTTAGTTGTGTCAGGGGAAAATATTTCACCCTGAACTAGATGAGGTCTTAGATCGCGGCTTTTCCAAACAGCATTTTCTTTAAGGTGCGAAAATGAAAATAAAATCCCGGAAACATATTCTAATGAAAAACAAGACTTTTAATACAAAAATAAGAAATAAACAAATCTATCTAATTGTTACATTTTGGCAAGAGCAGTTTTGTCTACCAGCTTCCTGGCAGACAGACAAAGATCAAAAGGAAAGAAGTCTCTGGAATGTGTGATGTAATAAACATGTTAAGCATGCGCAATAAATCATTGTCAGATAAGGCTTATGACCTGCGCAGTAATTCATCAGTTCAGCTATTCAGTTTCAGTCCGGCTAGCAAACATTTAACACAGTGACAAGTTGCTCTTCTCTGCGCTCTTTCCAGAGTCTTAATATCTTTTTTATAATGTGGTCAGCAAAGCAAGATGCCGTAGTCCAGGTGTGGCCTTACATCTCCAGGGCGCAGGAAGCCCTGTTAGGTTCCAATGGCAAGGCAGCCACTAAAGGGACCAGGAGACATAGCATCTGTCCAGTGGGTGTCTCTGTGGATTAGACAGCAAAACCGTTCACATTTGTAAGTGTGCTTGTGTCCCTTGAAAAAAAGGCCTAGAGCAGCCTAAGATTTGGGGGAGTGGAGGAGGACCCCAAAAAGTGGGGAGAAACCTCTGTGTTGCTTTTGTTTGAGAGGGGAACTTTTTTTTCCCCAAAGAATTTTTTATTTTGTTATTCTCTTACATACTATTTTAAGTATACGAGCTCGTGATTGTTATTCTTCTTTACATTTATCATTCTTATACATTTATTATTTCATTTAATAGGTTGTAATATACAGTTTGGATGGCTTTATTTACCACCCCTTCCTTCTTTTGTAACACCACCTTGTTTTCCCTTTCTTTTCTCCCTCCCTCCCTTCTCTACTTCCTTCCTTCCTCTTCTCCTTCCCCTTCCTTCTTCCCTTACCTTTCTCCTCCTCCTCCTCCTCTTCCTCTTCCCCTTTCCAACCTCTCTCCTTCTCTTTCCTTCCAGCCTCCTCTCCTTACCTCTTTCGTCTTTCTTTGAGAGGGGAACTTAAAAAGAGCATCTCCTATCTGTCCTATGAAGGTAACAGGCCAAGATGCGTCAGAGTTCAAATCAGCCTGAATGGAATTTGCTCAAATCCTCAATTTGTTGCCAGAGATTTTTCAGACTGAATCACTAGAGGGACTTACATGCCAGAGTACTTTCTGGTTGAGCATCTTCCAGATTGGCAGCATTTCCTAACACTTTCGGAGATACTGGTTTTGAGTGGGAAATCCCTGTCTTCAAACTAAGCGGTGGTGGTGGACTTTCCTGCCCCTTCAAGCTTCTCATCCACCTTCCAGGCTCTGGAGGGGCTCAGAGTTCATTCCGGTGGTGCCTTTTCTGCAGAGCCCCCAGTGGTGACGGTGAGCAGCAGGACAGAAGCTGAGGATGGGATGGAGATGTATGTCTGCCGACTGGATGGCTTCTACCCCAGAGAGATCGATGCCTCCTGGACGAAGGACGGGGAGGTCTGGCTGCAGGACACCCTCCAAGGGTCTGTGGCCCCCAACTCGGATGGGACCTTCCACTATTGGCTCAGCATCCAGATCGACCCCAAAGAGAGGGACCGTTATCGGTGCCATGTGGAGCACGACAGCCTGAAGGAGCCTCTGGACGTGGCCCTGAAGGGTGAGAGGCCTCTGGGAGGGAAAGGCTGGGGTCTTTTGCCAGATGGAGGATTGTGGGAGAGATGGTTGACTCCAGTTGTGTCCAGATGTGAGGACACTTGGCCTTTAATCCATTGGGTTTTTTCCCATGTTTGAAGTTCGTCAACTTCCAAGGAACCATCTGCTGAATTGATTTCAGGCAATTTAAGGGAAGCAACCGGTCCCATCACAAGAGTTGGCAGATCCTGATGAAATGCCCTTAGATCCTCTCTTAGCTTCTGTCCTTGCCCTGCTTCCTGCCTCCAGCAGGGGGGCAATAGTTATGCTGAGCGCCCGAAACAAATTTTCTTTTGTTTAGAATTCCTAAAGTACAAAAATCAAGGGAGGTGTGTGTGTGTGTGTGTGTGTGTGTGTCAGCGTTCCAAATATCATCCAAAATTAAATCAGAGTCCAAGGCAGAACTTGAGTCAAACTTCCAATTTATTAAGAGAGACATGTTGGCACATCTGTGGAAAACCCGAATCTGAAAACTTCCCGGGTTTCTCCACCCAGTTGAAAGTTCATGATCTTGCCCCCACACCCACAACTCCATCACACGGTCCAATCTTCCAGTGCCACGCTGGCAGCTTCCACCCATCCAGTTCCGGTCAGGTGTAGACACTAAGGATGACCTTGGGCTTCTAGAAAGGAATTTTTTATTTTGACAACACCACATTCTACTCCTTACTATTCCCCCTCCCAATTCCCCACTAATGAAACGGCATAGTAGAATAGAATATTAGTGTGGCAGGCCAAAGATCCTAAAAGGAACCGGCTGCAGGCCTGACAGGGTGACTGATAGCTCTTTTCTGAAGGCCAAATTTTATTAAAATCTGTGAAGTGCAGCTGGCTCCATGAAATGCATAGAGCGGCAGGATTGATGCACCGGTAGTCAGAAAAGGGTTAAGCAACCCTCCTGAGCTGTACAGGCAGCCGTCCCGAGCTCCGTTTTCACTGTCGGAGGGTTGCGGGAGGCTGTGGCAGCTGAAAACGGAGCTCAGGAGCCTGTTTTTGCTGGCAGAGCACTTGGGCCACCAGAGGCCTCCCTGGTAGGAGTGATGTCGAACTGGTCATGCCCACGCTGGCCCCCTGAGGTCAAACAGAACCCTGGTGCAGCCCTCAATGAAATCGAGTTTGACACCCCAGCTATAGAGCAATAAGGCTGATCAGGGACTAGAAATTGAATCCTCCATAGTTCAATAGAAGGAATACAGCATGTTTAGTCTCAAGGAGAGGGGTGTGTGTGTGTGTGTGTGTGTGTGTGTTAGTCCTCTCCTAATCCCAAGTGGTGTTTGCAACAAGAGGATTCCCCTATCCTGGTCTGCCTTCCTGGCGCTTAAAAGCTCCAAATGTAAAGATTGAAACCATTTCTATCACATCACTTCCCGGCCAGACGACTGAAAGCATATGGAGTCAGCATTCGTTCCTTTCTTCTCCCCCACCCGGGAGGACAAATCAACCTTAGAAGGGATAAAGAAAATGAAACTATGCTTAAAAAGGGATAGTTGATGTGAACCCTTTTATTTTGGATAATAAGGTGTAAAATCTCAAGCTTAAGAAAAATAGATAAATATACAGAACTGCCCAATTCCACTGCCCGGTTATGACAGCCTACAAAAAGAATAAGAATGTTTTTATTGTTTCACTAATTTGGTTTATATTATTGTGTGGTCGACACCTTTTCTCTAAACTGCTGAGAGCCACAAGATTGCTAAATGGCTGCTTCTGAACTGAACATCTAAAGATGAATGTTGGCTACCTTTACGCTGGGTGTGAGAAGAAGGCAGCTTCCTGAGGACACATCCTCTTAAGAATAGTCAGCAAGGCGTCTTCTTGCTACCTTTAGAGGGACATGAAAAGGAGCCCTTTTTAAGTTGTGGGATTTCCAGTCTGTTTGGCTGAATTAGATCTTCGCACCATAATTGGGAGTGATTGTTTAGAGTTCTCTTTCAGTTATCTGCTCTTTCTTCCAATTTGATTCCAGAATACAACCTAGGCCTCATCATTGGCTGTGTTGCAACTGCTCTTGTCCTGGTGTGTGTGATTGCTGCGTTCTGGTTTTTCAGTAAGTATCCTTTTCTGGGTGAAAGAAGATGGGGTGATTCCTTCCAAGTCCCTCCCCCTCCCCCCCTTTGAGCAAGGGAGACTGCTAGTGTTAGATATTAACATATATCGTAGCAAGTCTCCTCTCTGGTCCGCTGCTACAGCGGGAAACAGGTATCGTTCTGATTGGTCGAGGGGCGTACCCGATCCCTATAAAAGGGGAACCCTCCGACCACAGAGCAAGCTGAATCACTACTACTATTAATAAAGAGCTGTTAAGTCACTTCGTGTCCACAGTCTGTTCTCTCGTTGCCCAGATCTAACATTGGCGACGAGGGTGGGATCGAGAGACAGATAGGACGAAGAACGCTACTTCAGAATCTCCGGATTCGATCCAGCCCAGGAATTCGGCAGAAATTCCGGCAGCCATCTCAGGACACCGCAGCGCGGCAAATTCAAACGAGAGAAAATGGCGATGCACACTCCTCCAGCTCCATTCGACCCAATCGCTGATCATTGGGAATCATACATGCTCAGGTTCGAGTGTTTTCTCGAAGCAAACGAGTACACAGGAATACCGGACTCTCGAAAGAAAAATATATTCCTGAGCTACTGCGGCCGAGAGGTTTTCGAAACGGCCAGGGACCTCTCTGAACCAACCCCCATTCAGGCGGTATCATGGACGGCATTGCAACAGACGCTGCAAACCCATTACGCGCCAAAACCTTCCCGCCACGTTTGTCGCCAAGGATTCAACATGAGGAACCAGAAGGTGGGAGAATCTATCAACCAGTACGTTGCAGCTCTATGAAAGGCAGCCACACATTGTGGATTCAGAGACCTGGATGAGCAAATTCTGGATCGACTCATATGCGGGTTGAGAGACATTTCCCTACAGAAACGGTTGCTGGCCAAGACCAATTTAAGCCTGCAGATTGCACTCGACGAGGCTAGAGCTTCAGAATCAGCGAAAAGATCAGCGGAAACAATACAACGCGGGTTCAACACAAGCCAGCCAGCGCCAAGACACACCAGAGTACACTACGAGGACACAAATCCAGACTTCGAAGATCCCGAGTTGGAGGAAAGTCACCTGATGCGAAGCAGTCACGTGAGGCCTGGGGGGAGACCCGGATCCCGTTTGCCGCCCTGCGCAAGCTGCGGAGGGAATCACCCCCGGTCTACCTGTCGGTTTAAGAACGTCGTTTGTTCAATCTGCAACAAACTTGGGCACATCGCACGAGTGTGCCGGAGCGGAGTCCCTGCCTCAGGGCAGCCACCTTTGTACCGCCAACAGAAGCCCAACCCAGGGGCTTGGCGAAACCAAAAAGGGCGCCCAGAGAGAAATCCACAAGTGTTTACCCAGAGAGAAAATCCCCAAAGAGCTGAGCGAGCGTATTCCCAGAGAGATTACACACAAGGAGCTGAGCGAGCGTATTCCCAGAGAGATTACCCACAAAGAGCTGAGAGAGCGTTCTATCAAGACGCTCAACGAGAGTATTTTCAGGATACTGATGCTGAGATAGAGTTGACCCAGAGAGAGGAATTGCGAACGTATCTCACAACAATAAGCCAGGTCCGCACCAAGCGGCCTAAAAAGCTGAAAGTCACAGTCCTCTTGGAGGGCTCACCTTGCGAGCTGGAAGTTGACACAGGATCGTCCCTGACGATCATTTCATGGGCGTCCATGAAACAGGCTATCCCTAGCCTCAAAAAGAGCCAACTACGCGCTCCAGACATCCTGCTACAAGACTACCAGGGGAACCGAGTCCCCATCGTGGGCCAAGGCACGTTCCAGATCCGTTTCAAAGACATCGTAGCCCAGCTGCCCGTGACCATCGCCAGCGCACCATTGCAAAACCTCCTAGGACTGGATTGGTTTGAATCCTTGGGGCTAGAAGTCACCGGAATCAACGCCGTGGAGAACAGCAGCGCTGAACAGATTTTTAAGGAGTTTGAGGATGTGTTCAACCCCGGTCTGGGTAAGTATGTGGGAAAACCAATCTCATTCAATTTAGACCCCAAAGTGGCGCCAATACGACTTAAACAGAGACGAGTGCCTTTTGCACTCCGCCCAAAAATAGATAAGGAGATAGATAAGTTAGTGGAGCAAGGAATCCTTGAGCCGGTGGATCACGCGCGCTGGGAAACTCCCATTGTGACCCCAGTCAAGCCAGACGGATCAGTCCGCATCTGCGCAGACTATAAATGCACAATTAATGTCGCTCTACAACAAAGCGCATATCCTGTGCCCGTAGTACAACACCTATTGCATTCGTTGGGGCCAGGAAAGGTATTTGCTAAGTTAGACATGGCACAAGCTTACCAGCAGTTGCCCGTGGATAGCGCCACAGCGGAGGCCCAAACTATAGTGACGCATAGAGGAGCATTCAAATGCAACCGGCTACAATTTGGTGTGAGTATTGCTCCAGGTCTGTTCCAGAGCGTCATGGAACGGCTTTTGCAAGGGATACCGGGAGTCGTCCCCTATTTCGACGACATCTTGGTGTCCGCTGCAAACGAGGAGCAACTATTAAAAAGAGTCAGAACTGTTTTGGCCAGAATCAAAGAAAAGGGCCTCCGCCTAAAAAGGGAGAAATGCCAAATTAACGTTCCTAGCGTAGAATTCCTGGGATATAGAATCGATGGTCAGGGCATACACCCCACTTCTAAAAAAATTAAGGCGATCCAGGACGCCCCCACACCACGAAATCAGATCGAGTTGCAGGCCTTCCTCGGACTACTTAACTTCTACAGCGTTTTTCTGAGACAGAAGGCGACCGTTGCTGAGCCATTACATCGACTACTCCAGAGGAACGCAACATGGAGATGGGGACGATCCGAAGCAGCAGCTTTCGCCGCAGTCAAGCGACTGCTCACCACTGACTCGCTGTTAGTCCAATATAGCCAGACGCTACCGCTGGTATTGACCTGCGACGCATCACCTTTTGGAGTTGGCGCAGTCCTCAGCCACAGGATGCCAAACGGGAACGAAGCACCCATCGCCTTCTACTCCAGGACTCTTTCATCGGCCGAGAGGAATTACAGCCAGATGGACAGGGAAGCGCTAGCTGCTGTAGCTGGAGTAAAACGTTTCCATGAATACCTCTACGGCCGCGATTTTGAACTGATTACAGATCACAAACCGCTGTTGGGACTCTTGGTGGGAAACCGCCCCACTGCAGTCTCCCTTTCTCCACGCATGACCAGGTGGACTGTTTTCCTGGCTGCGTACTCATACAAGTTAATTCATCGACCGGGCTCCACTCTAGGACACGCAGACGCACTCAGCCGTTGCCCACTACCGGACCTTTTGCCAGACCCCACTCCCGAAGTACCGGTGCTGCTCATTGACTGTTTGGACTCAGGACCGGTTTCTTCCTACGATGTTGCAAGGTTTTCTTCTAAAGACAATTTAATAAAGCAAGTTCAAACTTGGGTTTGGAGGGGGTGGCCGAAGGGAAACGTGGGCCCGGAATTCAAAGTGTTTTGGTCAAAACGGGATGAACTCTCAGTGTTACAAGGTTGTTTATTGTGGGGGGATCGAGTTGTTATTCCGTATGCTTTACGTAGGAATGTATTAGATGCTTTACATGTGGGTCATCCGGGGATTGTTAGGATGAAGGCGCTAGCAAGAAGTTACGTTTGGTGGCCAAACATGGACAAAGAGATAGAGGAATGGGTGGCCACTTGCGACCCGTGCCAGGAATCGAGACCAGCACCCCCGGAAGCGCCCGCCACTGAATGGGAGAAGCCTAAAGCACCCTGGTCGCGAATACACATCGACTTCGCAGGGCCATTCCAAGGTCAGACTTTCCTTATAGTTGTGGATGCATACTCGAAATGGCTAGAAGTAGTCCTAATGACTTCAACCACGGCAGAGGCAGTCATTAAGGTTCTACGGCGACTTTTCGCCACTCATGGCCTGCCCGACCTCCTGGTCTCCGATAACGGGCCCCAGTTCACGGCCATGCAATTCGAAACATATCTAGCAGGTCAGGGAATTCGGCACGCCCTCGTCGCGCCATTCCATCCGGCATCAAATGGACAGGCGGAGAGAATGGTGCGATTCGCAAAAGAGGCCCTCGCTAGGATGGGTCCAGGTGATTGGCAAACACGCATCGACCATTACCTATTGATCCAACACATTACCCCCAGCGCAACGACGGGTAGGAGCCCCCTGAACTACTCATGGGCCGCCGTCTACGGTCTCACCTGGACCGTCTTCACCCAAATTACTCTGCCACAGCTCCCCCAGACTCTACAAGCAAAATTCGGAGTTTTAGCATAGGGGATTCAGTATACGCCCACAACTATGCAGGGGGGACATTGTGGATACCGGCAAAGGTCATTGGCATCACGGGTCCACGATCGTATCTGTTGGAACTTGAAGATGGGCGGAACTGGAGAAGGCACATCGATCAACTACGGGGTCGCCTGGCGCACTCAGATCTACGAACAGAGAACGAGAGCTATCTGCCAAGTCAGCCACTCGAGAGCCCCAGCACAGAGAACTTCGACACCTGCGAACCCAGGACAGAACAAGAGGTCGAGCACGAAACAGAACATCCCCCGAACAACGAAAGCAAGCAGACCCCCGAACGCCAAAGCAACGAAAGCCAAAAAACGCCCGAAGACAAAACAGAGAAAGCAACAGATCCTGCAACGACTTCTAACCAACCCGAGCTGCGACGTTCCTCCCGAGTAAGGCAAACACCAACGTATCTTAAGGACTATATCACTAACCGCAACGTTCCGTCTAGGAGGGGAGGGGTGTTAGATATTAACATATATCGTAGCAAGTCTCCTCTCTGGTCTGCTGCTACAGCGGGAAACAGGTATCGTTCTGATTGGTCGAGGGGCGTACCCGATCCCTATAAAAGGGGAACCCTCCGACCACAGAGCAAGCTGAATCACTACTACTATTAATAAAGAGCTGTTAAGTCACTTCGTGTCCGCAGTCTGTTCTCTCGTTGCCCAGATCTAACAGCTAGGCTTCCTGGCTTCCTTCTGTTTTCCCAGCCCTCTTGGGGAGTATCTGAGATATCGGCCTCTTACTAGAACTCCAGACTCAATTCGGCTCAGTCTGAGGTTCAGACCATCCTGTCTTCTCCAGAGTTGGGAAGAAGCATCACAGTTCTGACACTTTCAAGGGCTTTGGCCAAAGAGCAGCAGAAAAGGGTTCGAGCGCAAATCTTCCTCCTCTCCCAGCTGCTGTTTCCTCCCTTTTGGGATCTGGTAGCAGACTCAGTGAGGAGGTTGGGGTGGAACATGGGCCAGTCCTGGAGTCTGGGGAAGGCTCTGATGAGGGTTCTGTATCGGAGGCAGAAATGAGGCCAGGTCCGTTCAACAATTATCAGCTGCCTTTGGGGTCAGATATCATTGGGCAGAAGAACAGCTGGAGCCTGTTCCCAGTGGGCGCATGCGCAGAGCTGCCAGGAGAAGGGAACAGCTAAGAAACATGGGCCAACTCGGGAGTAAAGCTACAGGTGGGTGGTGAATGGCCCCTCATGTAGGGAATAAAGAGGAGCGAAAGGGGAGGAGAGTTTGCAGGAGACAATTAGTTCAATTAACTACGGTGAAAATCTGTTCCTGACTTCTGGCCAAGTAATTGCTGCTGCAGCGTGGCATTTAGAAGATATCTGCCTGGCAGCTCTCCAAGCCTGATAAAGGTCTGTAGTTTTGAAATCTCATGAAAGACCGTTGGCCGGGACTTTGCTGGAGAGGAATTCTCTTTAACCTAAATAAAAGGGTTTTTTATTGAGGATGAGGAATCTGCTTCATGATCTTGGGAAGCTTAGGTCAGAGGCAGCAGCTCTCTCTTGGGGCAGATCAGGTGGTGAAGTCTGAAGATCTTCCTGTGACTCTGAACGTCCAGGAGAGGTTGTGGTTGAAACAAATGTGACAATTTCTCCTGGGTATCTTCTGCATACAGGAGGAGAGATTGGATGATCTCTGGTGGGTTCCTTTGAACTTTCACTGCTTTTTGTGTCCTTGCAGGGAGATACCGAAAAAGCTACAGAGCAGCAGCGTCAACTGAGTGATTTGTCCTCTTTACATGTGAATGCCAATTCAGAGTGGGCATCAGACCTCCTGTAAACATGGCCAATGGATGGGAGGCTCAGGAAGGCCTTTTCTCTCTTTTATTTATTGTTTTCTTCAACTTGCTAACAGGCAGGATCAGGGATTCTTTTTATTTATGTAACTGTCCTAGGTTCGGGGGATTTTGTTCTTGTGATTAAAAAAAAATATATATAAAAGTTTGCAATTAAAAATGCAATCCGTTTCTTTATTTTTTTACCAAATCAATATGGTTCTGTATGATTTTGATTTAATTAATTGTTTGAACCCTGAACTACAGTGCTAATATCAGAAACGGTCAGCTAGATAGTGCCGTATGATGAAATGAGTTAGGATGATGAAACATAGCTGTTGTGAGTAATTCAAAAAATAGTCTTCCATTTTCTCATTCCCAAGATCTCGGCATTCTTGTGGCGCCAAACTTTGCAAGATTTCCCCTTTTGTGAATGAGACAAATCAGTATTTGGCCATGAAAAAAATGTTCTTTTTTAAAAAATTCAATGTGAATTGTGTCTTTCCTACCCTGAATGAGATCAACCATTACTTCCTATGATTTAGAGCAGTGTTTTTCAACCTTAGTAGCTTTAAGACAGGTGGGCTTCAATCCCAGAATTCCCCGGCCAAGCTTGGGAAGCCCTGATCCAGTGGAAACAGGGTCAGGTTAGGTAGCAAAGACACACTTTCTCAATCTTGGCAACTTTTAAGACGTGGACTTCAATTCCTAGAACTCCCCCGTTAGCTTGGCTGACTGGGGAATTCTGGGAATTGAAGTCCACCCCCCCCTCTTAAAGTTACCAAGGTTGAGGAACAATGGCCTATATATATATGGAGATTCTCAGTCATCCAGGCAGTGGTTGTCCCAAAGGTGTTTTTTCCAAAAACGCAACTGGACTTTTTTTTGTTGAAAACCTTTCACTTCTTATCCAAGAAGCTTCTTCAACAATACATTTTCAAGAGAAAGAAAAACGAAGTCCAGTTGCCTTTTTGGAAAAAACACCTTTGGTTCTGGCCTATAATATCATACAATGGGTTGAGCTATACAGGTAGTCCTCGAGTTACAACAGTTCATTTAGTGACCGAAGTTGCACTGAAAAAAGAGACTTAGGACCATTTTACGACCTTTGCTGCATTCCCCATGATCACATGATCAAAAGTCAGATGCTTGGCAACTGTTTCATACTTATGACAATTGCAGTGTCCCCGGGGCCATGTGATTGGTCCTCTCTTGCCATCTTCTGACCACCAAAGTCAACAGGTAAGCCAGATTCACTTAACAACCGTGTGACTAATTGAAGAACCGCAGCGATTCTCTTAACAACTGCTGCAAGAGAAATCGTCAAATAAAGCAAAACTTGCTTAACCCATTTATCACGTAGCAACATCGCTTTTGGGCTCAAATGTGATGGTAAGTCAACGCCCTCAACTCTGCTTTGGATTTCCCATTCCTTTCCTCCCTAAGAATTAATTCCCCACCTCAGAAGCTTTGCGACTTCGGTGTGTTTAACAGATTAACAGAGTTGGGAGGGACCTTATAAGTCATCTAGTCCAACCCCCCTTCCCCCAAGCAGGAGACCCAACACCAGTGATGGCTAGCTTTTTTGTCATTGCGTGCTGAAAGCGTGCACATCTGCAAACATAATGCAAATTGCGCACCCCTACATGCCCATGCATGCATGTGCATGCATGTGCATGCATGTGTGCCCTGACCCCATGCATTCATGTGCTCCCCCGCACATGTGCCCCGCACCCCTCGTCCATTTTTGGCTTCCAGGTTGGTGCAGAAGGCTTTCCAGGCCCAAAATGGGGTGCTGGGGGGGGAGCGGCACGAGGCCCCAAAATGCAATGTGAGTGCCATCTCTCCCCGCGCATGTCCCCTGCCCCCCATACATCCTCTGCAGAGACCCAAAGACCATTTGGCCAGCATGCGCGGTGCAGCTGGGCTGGGGGTGACGACTAGGGTGGCAGCAAAGAGGGCTCTGCGTGCCACAGATTCACCATCACGGCCCTACACCATTTCTGACAAATGCCAGTCTGGTCTCTTCTTGAAAGTCTCAAGTGACGAAACTCCCACACTTTCCGAAGGAAACTTCTGTTCCATTGGTTGGTTGGTTGTCATTGTCAGAAAGTGAGTTTCTCAAAGCTGGGTTGATCAGGTCCACTTTGCAAAGGTTTGGGGAGAATGTTAAGTGGTCCAGGTGTTGCAACCCTCTTTGATGGGTTGGGAACACAAGTGGGCAAACGACTTGTGTCGATCCTTCGCGGCTGCCAATCGAGCGCCTGTCGATCCCTCGCAGTGCAATAGAATAGAATAGAATTCTTTATTGGCCCAGTCGGTGTGATTGGATGCGCAAGGACTTTGTCTTTGCCTGACCCGTGCAAAGTATTGCCAAAGTCTCACACATACCGCTTTTAAATGCAGCCGGGTCTTTAAGAGAGCGAAAGTTAGCCAAGCATTAAAATAACAACAACAACAACAATAACAATAATAATAATGATTGCATTTAACAACTGGGTATGTTTAGCTTAAGAGAAAGAAGGACTAGGGGAGACATGATAGCAGTGTTCCAATATGTCAGGGGTTGCCACAAAGAAGAGGGAGTCAAGCTATTCTCCAAGGCACCTGAGGGTAGAACAAGAAGCAATGGGTGGAAACTAATCAAGGAGAGAAGCAACTTAGAACTGAGGAGAAATTTCCTGACAGAACAATAAATCAGTGGAACAAGTTGCCTCCAAAGGTTGTGAATGCCCCAACACTGGAAGTCTTTAAGAAGATGTTGGATAGCCATCTGTCTGGAACGGTATAGGGTTTCCTGCCTAGGCAGGGGGTTGGACTAGAAGACCTCCAAGGTCCCTTCCAACTCTGCTATTGTATTGTAACAGGAGGGATCGACCTTCGCTGTTTCAGCGGCGCTCCAAGGGGTTAAATCCAGAGAGGCAGGGAGTCCCGCGTCCTAGAAAGGCCGTGCAAAGCGGAGGGTTTGCTTCTAGGTGTTGTCTGGGAGTCTTTGCAGCCGGACTAGTGGGGAAAAGGGAGGGGGTATCGCCGTGCATGGGGGGAAGAGTGAGCGGCGGAGCCCAAGGGAAGCGGGGTTAGGAGGGTGGATTCCACACCCTTTTCCACCCCCAGCAGCTGGGATCCCGGTGGGCCGTTTGCTCCGCGAAAAAGCCTCTTCCCCCCCTTGGCAAAACTGGACCTTCGCTGCGCTTCTGCTCCAGGCTGGATCGGTTCTGCCAAGCCAAAGCGCGGCGGGTTATGATCGCGACCCAGTTCATCCGGAGGGCGCCTGGTTGGGGAAAGCTGGGGTAGATGTGCCCTCTGGGGAACCTGGGAAGGCGGGCACAAGTCCCTGGCTTGGAAAAGTGGTGTGCAAATTAGTTGCATGCATGTTGGGTTTGGAGATGATTAAGACAAACACCACGGATTGCAAAAACAGCCCATCTGTCTCAGTTCAAAGGAAGCAGGGAGTCACATATTTAGGGTATGTCAATCAAGCAGATCACCTTGCCTGCCTGTGGAAATCACTTGGGGCTCTTCCCAAGGGAGTCCCTATTTTCTTGGATCCCGTTTCCAGCTGTCCACCATGGCTCCCTCTCCTTCCACCTTCAATCAACTATGCCCAAAATTGGGTGGGTGGGTTGGTTGGTGTCTGGTCTGACATCCGCTTGGTTGACATGCCCAAAATACATGATTCCCTGCTTCCTTTGAAACTAAGATTTGAAACGGTATAGGGTTTCCTGCCTAGGCAGGGCGTTGGACTAGAAGACCTCCAAGGTCCCTTCCAACTCTGCTATTGCATTGCATTGTATTGTATTGCAATCCATGATGTTCCTTCTAATCTTCTCCAAATCCATCATGCAAAAGAATCTTCTTGGTCTTGCTCACTGTGTAAATTTCACAAGCTTTGGCTCAGCTGGAAACAGTGTTTGAGGCCGGGTGATTCTCAACCTTGGAAAATTTAAGCTGGGTGGACTTCAACTCCCAGAATTCCTCAGTTGAAATGCATGTGCAGAATGGCTGGGGAATTCTGGGAGTTGAAATCCAGACTTTTTTAAATTCCCAAGGTTGAGCTGGATCTGGACAGCAAAACCTGTTTCTTCCTGTCTTTGCAGATATATCCAGCCTGGTACCAGGTGACAAGAAGCGGTGCCGGCCGTTGCAAAATTATAAATAAGACCGTTAATTTTCACCATGGCCACTTTTCAATTTGCACGTGTGATACCTAATTTCATGTTTGAAGCAAGGAGGAGAACGGGGTTCTTTCAATAACTGCATAGTTTTTTAATAGGCTCTGTAAATTTAATAATACAGCTTTATAATTTTGCCTAGGGACTCAGTGGCTAAGATGCTGAGCTTGTCGATCAGAAAGGTCAGCAGTTTGAATCCCTAGCACCACGTAATGGAGTGAGCTCCCGTTATTTGTCCCAACTTAGCAATTTGAAGCACGTAAAAAATGCAAGTAGAAAAATAAGGACCACCTTTGGTGGAAAGATAACAGCGTTCCATGCGCCTTTGGCGTTGAGTCATGCCGGCCCCATGGCCACGTAGACATCTTCGGACAATGCTGGCTCTTCGGTTTTGAAACAGAGATGAGCACTGCCCCCTAGAGTCAGGAACGACTAGCATATATGTGCGAAGGAAACCTTTGCTTTTACCTTTATAATTTTGCCAACAAAATGCAAATGTTTATTTTTAATCGTTGTGCCAAACTTTTTGGGGACTCTCCTCCTTGCGTCCTTCCCAAGTTGTTGTCCGTTGTCTCTGAATGTTCAGCCGTGTGCCACTATCTTGATGAAGGTCTCCAAGGATGAAAATGGAAGAAGGAGGGACTCTTAGTTGTCTCCCAGGGGAGCTGCCCAAACTAGCCGGAGAAATCCTTCCTGGGGTCATTGTAGATTGAAAGATCAGAGTTGATTTCAGAGGACGAGGCAAATCTCTGGATGGAGATATGGGAAGATCCTGTGTACAGGCCATCCTACCTCAGGTGAAGGGAGAATCAGAAGAGGATCTAACCCAGCACTGGGAAGTCCAATGGAAGACTTTCTTGAGGACAATGGAGTCCTCTCACTTGGGCTGAGGAATGACCCATTTCCCGGAGGACCCTTCCTTGTGGGAAGACACCAAGATCTTCCTGGGCTCCTTTGAGCAAGTGGCTGAGGCGTGTCGCTGGCCCAGGGAACAGTGGGTAGCCCGGCTCTTGCCCACCCTCAATGGAGAAGCCAGACAGGCCTTAGATAAGCTGGAAGCTGGAGACCGAGAGGATTATGGGAAAGTGAAGGTGGCCATCTTACGAGGGGATGCTCTGAGCGGAAAGGAGATTTGCCGGAGCTTCCGGCTGTTTGGCTACTGGCAGCCGATGGGCCAAGTGCCGTCTATGCCCAACTGTGGGATCTCTGCCGCCAGTGACTGAAGACCGAGAAGAACAGCAAAGAACAGAGTGTGGAATTGCTGGTCTTGGAACAATTTCTGGCTATTCTTCCTCCGGAAATGCAGAGCTAAGTGTGTGAATGCAGCATGGAGACCTGTGCCGAGGCCGTGGTCCTGGCGGAGGACTTCGTCTCAAGGCAGCAAGAAGCTCGGAGGAAGGATAAGCAGGTGAGTTTGACTGTGCTCTTCTCTGAAATTGTGGGGTCTGCAAAGAGATGCTTTGGCTTTGAAAAAGGAGAAAGAGTTCGGATTTTGCATTTTCTATTAATGCACTCAGTAGTAGTACAAAACAAGCGGCGGTGTGTATGTATTGGTATATTTTTTAAAATAGTCATTTAAAGTCTTGAACCAAGCCATCTTTTCATCAACACCAAATGCAGATTGAAAGATAGTCCTTCCTATTTTCCAAGGCACCTGAGGGTAGAACAAGAAGCAATGGGTGGAAACTAATCAAGGAGAGAAGCAACTTAGAACTGAGGAGAAACTTCCTGACAGTTAGAACAATTAATCACTGGAACAGAAGTTACCTCCAGAAGTTGTGAATGCCCCAACACTGGAAATCTTTAAGGAGATGTTGGATAGCCATTTGTCTGAAACGGTATAGGGTTTCCTGCCTAGGCAGGGGGTTGGACTAGAAGACCTCCAAGGTCCCTTCCAACTCTGCTATTGTATTGTATAATCCTCATTTACCAACTGGAGACTTGGTTGTTAAGTGAAGCAGTCACTAAATGAAACCACAAGTGTGATTCAATCTGATTTTAGTTTTCCTTTCTTCAATAGAACCTGTGAAGGGAATCAGTTCAAGAATTGTTCATAAAAATGTTTTAGACGCTGTTGCAACTGCAAACAGTTGCTAAACAAGACATTGACTAAACAAGGATTAGTTGTAATTTGGAACCACTATGAATTAGATTCTGACTGTGGGTCCTGCAAGTCTGTAATAAACATGTTTAAACTATTTAACACCATCTGTGACTTGTTTCTTTTTTTGGATCTCATAGGGCATCTTGGAGGAAGCCTAGGCTGCTTTCTCCTGGACTCCGATTGAGCCCGGACAAAGAGCCCTCTATGTTGAATCAATGCTGGAAGGCAGTGATGGACGTGCCACTTTGTTAGGTAAGGAGGACGCTGTTTGTATATCCCAGTTCTCTTATCTATGGAAGGTTGTTATCACTCTGCGATTCTTTATCTCCCATACGAAAGCCGGGGAACATCTCTTTTCCTGAAAATCACCAGGATCTTGGGAAAACAGAGACAGTGGAGGAGAGAAATTCAGGCAGCCGTCTATCCAAGATGCTTTCATCTGAACATCAACTGCCTCTGTTTTCCAACAAGGACCGGCAATAATTGTTGTGGCCCAGCAGTGGCCGGCTGAGCTGTTGGTGGACTCTGACAGCTCAGACCATTCTGGGACTGCTCTGGAGGATGAGGAAGACTCTGGAGGATGTTTGGAGTCAGAGCAGAAACTAGAGAGGCCTATTGGCCACCAGGTGGCATCTGAGTCAGGGAGCAGTGTGGAGGAAGAGAGGGAGGTTGTCCCTGATGTGCGTATGCGTAGAATTGATAAGAGAAAGGAACAGCTGTGGAGAAGACGTTATAGAGGGAAGTAGGGACAGCTGGCTAAGGTTGTGGCCCCTCCCAAAGAGCTTATAGGTGGAGTGATGGGAGGGGAATCTTTGCAGGAAACAACAGTCCATTTTACTAGCCGTTGAGAAAGCATTCCGTAAGTTTAAACTTGGTTTCTTGAAGATAGCTTTCTAGGCTCCTAGCCAAGGGGTGGCTTTATCTATGTAATTAGTCGTGGCAGACAGCCAAGTGTCTGCATATTCATTGGAATCACGGGACAGAACAATAATGGTCATAGGTTGCAGCTCCCAAGAGCTCTGGATTCCATTCCCCACCATCCAGTCAGAGTTGAAGAAGTTTCTTGGATGAGAAGTGAAACATCTTCAAAGAAAAACCAGAAAGTCCAGTTGCCTCTTGAAAAAACACCTTTGGGACAACCGTGACCTGGATGACCAAGAATCTCCATAGACATATCATTTACAGTATTTGTGTCCGTTATCTCATAGGCATTGCTCAATGGCCATTCTGAGCTTAGATTAACGGGACAGGTGAGGTCAACAGATTTTTCTTCTTAAGGATTGAAATACTTGCCTACCATTAGAAATATAAACATTAACTCATATGTCTTTTTTTGTCATCTGCTGCAGAAAATCCACTGTTACCCCAAAGGGATGTCTCTGGGCTGGTAGAGAAAAACAAGACTTTTTTTCCGAGTTCAGAAGAAGGAATACCTCCAGGTAAATAGACATCGGCCTTCTTGAACAATTTTGAATTGCTGTGAGATTTTTAAAAAGTGAGTTGAGGGTTTCTCTCACATTAGAGTCGGATGCCCCTGAATATGTATGTAAATTATAGATTTTGTAACCTCTCATAATTTTGAAATCTCATGGTTATGCAGGAAGTCATGTGGCAGGAGATTAAATGCACACCAAAATAGGATGTTAGAAAAATAATAAAATCCTTCGTTAAACACTGCCACAGGTTAATATGATACTCTCTAAGATACAGAATGTTATAAAATGAGATTAGATTGATTCACGAAAGATACGTTTATTAGTAACTAGCTGGATACCCGTGCTTAGCGATGAAATTATGTGATGGGGCAATGCAGGAGAAATCAGGTTCACTCCGATTCAGTCCGTTGGCTCAGTGGTGGTCGGTGATTGAAACATATAAGGGAATATCGCTCCCACCGCCTTGAATCAGTAAGCAGTTCCATAGGTGGAAGGCATAGACATTTTGGTGAGGTATGGACATTTAGTACTGTAAGGAGCCCCAGACCTCTCCTGAGTGAAAGACTGGAACGTCTGCCAGTTTGAACTGAGGTAATAGAATGTGAGGCAACTGGCAGTTGGAACAGAGTTCTTTTCAGGTGGGGAGGGGGAGTAGAACTCCTTAGCATCAGAGCGTGTTAATTACTGTATAAGAAATACTAATGATTGGATGGTCATTTCAAAACATCTTTTCTTAGCAAGCACCTAGGAGCCAAGAGAAACATACTTGCCAAATTTCAAGTTTGTAAGCTTTACGGTTCTGGAGATTTCGTGATGAGTGAGTGGTATTTGCCTTTTATATATATAGAATAGATTCACAACCAGGATCAATGTTTAAGTTAGGTAAGAAAACCTGAACTGCGTTTAGTCAATCAGGAAAGGTGTGGTGAATTCCTCTTAATTCCCACTAAACTCTTTGGGGTTCAAAATCCTTCTTTATTACTCCTTTCCTTAAAGCAGAAAAACAAAGCAGGCTCACAATAGGAAAAAAATAATAATCCACAGATTCTTCTAATCGTTCTGAAAATCCTATATTTTTTTTGTCTTGGGATTGGAGTTTGGAGTTAAGGAGGGTTGCTACATGGATGGGAGACCACCAAGAAATCACAAAGCTGCTAATTAGATTGGAAAATGAAAATAATTTTGGATAGGTCCATGAAATCCCCAGTAATCAAAAAGAGGTTTTGCCTAAACACATTGTCTCCTTAGAACTAAATGTAGAATGGTCTTGGTGAATTGAATATTTCTGATTTAATATTTAGTTATATATACACATACATAATACGGTACATGCATGCACATTTTGAACGTCCTTCTGTTATAAGGTGAAGCATTCAATGTTAAATCAGAAATATTCAATTTACTCGGACCGTTCTCTGTTTAGTTCTAAGGAGTCTATGTATGTAAGGGAATTATTGCAGGTGTTCAGTTAATTGCATGATTGTTCAGTGAATCTAACGTCCCCTTTGACTTCAAACAGTCACTAAACAAACTGTTGTCAGTCGAGAACTACCTGTATTTCATTCTCTCCCTGTTCCAGAAGGTGTCTCCGAGAAGGAAGATGGAGGGGAAACACGCAAAGGGCTAGAAAGAGGCAGATGCGAAGCTCTGAGAGAAATCCCCTGGAATCCGGATGGTCCACAGATGCAGGAAGGTGATCAGGCAGGAGAAAAGGATAAATCTGCTGATGTGGACGAGGTCCCAGCTCCTCAGGAAAAGCAGCAGAAGAAGAGGAAAAACCGGTGCCTCATGGTTATCCCGGAGGAGAGACCCAGTAAAAGCTCAGCCTTTGGGAAAGGGGTCCCCCTCTATCAAAGACTCCATAGCCGAAAACTGGCCCATAAATGCTCGGACTGCGGCAAGGGCTTCGGCCACAAAGCGAACCTTACGTCGCACCAGAGGCTCCACCAGCTGGAGAAGCTCTACGACTGCTCCAACTGCGTCAAGGCTTTCCTTCGTAAGTCCATCTTGAATATGCACCTGAGGATGCACGCCAGTCAGAAGCCCTTCAGCTGCTCCGACTACGGCCTCAGCTTAAGCGCCCATTCGAGCCTCGTCCGGCATCAGCGGATCCACACCCGGGAGAAACCCTATAAGTGCTCGGAGTGCAAGAAAAGCTTCAGTCAGAACTCGGACCTGATCCGGCATCAGCGGCTTCACACGGGCGTAAAATCCTACCGGTGCCCTGAGTGCGAGAAGAGCTTCAGTCGGGGCGACTGCCTGGCTACCCATCAGAAAATCCACGCGGGGAAAGAGCAAGGAGGGAATCCGAGCCTAGCCAAAGCGTTTGTGATCAATCAAGTCCTCTTTAGCGCTTGAGAATTTTTCACTGGTGGCAAACCCCAAGTGACGCTCGGAAAAGCAAGAGGCAATGCCCAATCTTTTTCAGACTAAAAAGGACACGATTTTTCAGGAACAGGTGGGGGGGCACATTCCTAAATTGGCAGGATTGGGACAGCACCTTGAATATGATATCATTATTGTGGCCCGCCAGTGGAGCTGGCAACAGAGTCGGACAGTGAGGAGGTTGGGGAGGAACATGGGCCAGTGCTGCAGGCTGGGGAAGGCTCGGACAAGGGCTGTGAGTCGGAGGCAGAGATGGGGCCAAGGCCGTCTGGCAGTTCTCCGCTGCCTTCGGACCTAGACAGCAGTGAGGCAGAGGAACAGCTGGAGCCTGTTCCCAGTGTGTGCATGCGCAGGGCTTCCAGAAGAAAGGAACAGCTAAGAAATCAGAATCAACTTGGCAGTAAAGCCACTGGTGGATAGTGAATGGCCCCTCCCATAGGAAGCAAAAGAGGAGTGAAAGGGGAGTGGGCTTTTGCCGGAAACAGTTCATTCATTTGTTCATTTCAGGAGTGTGAAGATCTGCCCTGGAATCTCAGAGACTCTGTGCCAAGCTTTTCCTTGCAAAACACTATGTTTGGAAAATATTTACATGCCAGCTTTCCAAGATAAGGTCTGTGGTCACAATTTTACCTTTGAAAGACTGTTTTCCAGGCCTTTGCTGAATGTGAATGAGAGGAATTCACTTTCGTTTAATAAAAGGGGTTTTGTCGGGACCAGGACTCTGCTTCATGCTTTTTGGGGAAGCCTAGGTCAGAACAATCATTTAAATCTGAGTGCAGTGGTTTTTCTCCCATCAAAGACTCTCCTAAGTGAGAAATCACAAGAGTTTTAACTTTTTTTTTTTTAAGACAGTGAGGGAGCGCAGCTTACACCTCTCTCATCTTCATAAAGTTGTTTAAATGTTCGGATGCTAATAAAAGACTTTTCAGAGAAATCTTGCCCCGTGGTCGTTGTAGCCACGCATTCTTATGCAGTAGAAGGCTGTCGGTCAGTGACGTGCGGTGAGGTTTATGGCTGGTGAGGTACTGACCCAGTGGTGGGTTTCAAATTTTTTTAGACTTGTGGACTTCAACTCCCAGAATTCCACAGCCAGGCATGCTCAGTTCCGATTTAAAGCGACAGCATTTGTTTTTCTCCTTTGCGAAAGAAGTTTCCTTCTTTCTTTTTCTTTTTCTTCTCCCTTCCCCTCCTTCCTCCCTCTCCCCCTCACTCCCCCCTCTCTCAAACACACACACACACATGTTTGGATTGGACTACACACACTTTCCCCCAGCCCCGGAAGGATCCAACCCAGCTTCACTGATTACAGGTTTGAAAAGGCAACGTGGTTCTGCCTGCAATCAAACTACACTTTGAAATTTGAATTCCTCCCCCTCCCTCCGACCCACATGTACCTTTTCCAGCTGTTTCAGAGAGGATTTCAACTCTTTTCCAGCTGTTTCAGAGAGGATTTCAACTCTGCTCTTGCCTCGGGTCCTCTGAAGAAGCCCCGCCCAAACGAACAGGAGAGCTGTGTGCCTCACCTAGGTCAGGAATTTTTAGGCTTTTAACCCTTGCTTAACTCTGGTCGAGTGATCATAAAACGCCTAAAGTCAGACTAGATGAGGCATGCAGTTCTCCTGCCTCATAGTATTGGGCGCTTTTTTAGAGGCTTTTTTAAACAGTTAAGCAGAGTCATCCACGGTGAGGCAGCAACTAGCTCAGCCTGACCTCAGCTCTCGCCTTTTTCCTTTCACATTTTCTTTTCTTTTCATGATGACAGTGGTGAGGCTGTGCCTCCCCTGACTGCACGTCACTGCTGTCGGTGTGTCTCAACCTTAGCAACTTTAAGATGTGTGGACTTCAACTCCCAGAATTCTTCAGCCAACTTTGCTTTGCTGGCGTCTTAAAAGTTGCTAAGGTTGAAAAACACTGATCTATGTACAAAGAAGACGAAAAATAAAAACCACAAGAAAGAGGACAACTGATTTGAAACCTTTCGTTATTTTTCATCAGCCTGTGAAACTGTAGAAACAGGAGGAGTTTTACTATGTCGGAGAAAGAAGACAAAGGCAAGCAAATTCAGACTTCCATTTGCAGTGAATTAGAAAAATGGTTTTAAAATTCTGATGAGCTACAGCAGATTTGCCTTCTGCTTCAGCAAAAAAATAAAATAAAATAACCCAGGTTAAATAAAACCAATAAAACCGATGAGCTAACAACCTCAACAAGTATAACATGGAAGGAGAGAAAAGAAAAAAAATAGGGAAGGAAAAAAAATCCTTGAGAATCCATTACGGGCAATCCTCGAGTTACGACCACAATTGAGCTCAACACTTACGTTGCTACGTGAAACACTAGTTAAGTGAGTTTGCCCCATTTGACGACCTATCTTGCTTCAGTTGTTAAGTGAATCTTTACATATGTTAAGTGGGTAACACTTAACTTTTAAAAGGTTTAAAGCAGGGGTGTCCAAACTTGGGAACTTTAAGACTTGTGGACTTCAACTCCCAGAATTCCCCAGCCAGCTGGCTGGGGAATTCTGGGAGTTGAAGTCCACAAGTCTTAAAGTTCCCAAGTTTGGACACCCCTGCTTTAAAGTGACCCAGTGCTGTTTCTTAGACTTAGAGAGGCCAAAGGAAGCGGTGAGAGAGGGCGGAACCAAACCATGGGTATCTTTTTCCTCCAGGAGGCAGTGTTGGGTTTTGAATTTTTCCCTAAGCAAGGGAACAGGAGGCTTGGCTATAGAAATGAGAGCCCAGAGCGGAGGTGTTTCTTCTAGAAAGAGTGGAGGGTTGCAAACAGGAGAGGATAGACTCTCTTAAACCCTCCAGCTAATCTTCCTGCTTTCCTGTAGAGGAGCTGATTCCCAGCCAGATCCTTCAGGAGTAGCAGAGGGGGACCGTATAAAATAAAAAATAATGAAATGAAAAAAAGAATAGGATAGGATAGCAAAATTGGAAGGGACCTTGGAGGTATTTAACCGATTAACAGAGTTGAAAGGGACCTTGTAGATCATCTAGTCCAACCCCCCACCCAAGCAGGAAACTCTACACCATTTCTGACAGAGGGCAGTCCAGTCTCTTCTTGAAAGCTTCCGGAGATGAAGCTCCCACAACTTCCGAAGGCAAAAGCTGTTCCATTGGTTGATTGTTCTCCCTGTCAAAAAAATTCTCCTTGTTTCCAGGTTGAATCTCTCCTTGGTCAGTTTCCATCCATTATTCCTTGTCTGGCCTTCGGGTGCTTTGGAAAATATCTTGAGCCCTTCCTCTCTGTCTTCTAGTCCAACCCCCAGCTCAAACAGGAGACCCTACGCAGTATCATTTCAAACCAGTGGTTTTCCAATTTCTTACTTAAAAACCTGTTCCACTGCAAATTGGAATTGTTCTGTCATGAAATTTCTCCTGGTTTGCAGGTTGGATCTGTCCTTCCTAAGTTTCCATCCATTGATTCTTGTCCTGCTTCAGGTGCTAATAGGTTGACCCCCCTCTTCTTTATGGGAGCCTCTTAAGATATGTGTTAATACCAGTGTTAATACCACTTTATAAGGCCTTGGTAAGGCCACACTTGGAATACTGCATTCAGTTCTGGTCGCCACGATGTAAAAAAGATGTGGAGACTCTAGAAAGAGTCCAGAGAAGAGCAACAAAGATGATTAGGGGACTGGAGACTAAAACATGAAGAACGGTTGCCGGAACTGGGTATGTTTAGCTTAAGAGAAAGAAGGACTAGGGGAGACATGATAGCAGTGTCTCAATATCTCAGGGGTTGCCACAAAGAAGAGGGAGTCAAACTATTCTCCCAGGCACCTGAGGGTAGAACAAGAAGCAATGGGTGGAAACTAATCAAGGAGAGAAGCAACTTAGAACTGAGGAGAAACTTCCTGACAGTTAGAACAATTAATCAGTGGAACAGAAGTTGCCTCCAGAAGTTGCGAATGCCCCAACACTGGAAGTCTTTAAGAAGATGTTGGATAGCCATCTGTCTGAAACGGTATAGGGTTTCCTGCCTAGGCAGGGGGTTGGACTAGAAGACCTCCAAGGTCCCTTCCAACTCTACTATTGTATTGTATTGTATATTGGAAGACTGCTATCATGCCATCCCAGGAACAGAATCCATCACTTTATTGCATCTGTTTTTTGTTTTTGTTTTTTGGTAGCAATGCAGTTTTGCAATGTGCGGAAGCAGAGACGGCAGCTTGAATGAATTTTCCAAAATGCGCCTGGCTAATTTGTGACTTGAATTTACTCGACTTAAATGACAGCCTAGTTATATAGAATTTACCTTGTGGATTCTCACCATGTATGGGACCATGCATTAAACCATGTTTTAACACGAGATGTGAATGCCACCCTTTGGGTTTTTAACTAGGATAGTAGTCAGGTGTGCTGTGTGAGCCTAGTACTAATCCAGTTAATTCAGTGATTTGGGATTTTAAGGCTGTTTAATACCTAGATCTACCAGTTAGCCTGGGTTCTCAACAGGGGCAATAAATGTTGAAAGGAGCTGGTGGATTGATCGTATTTAACATTTAAGATATTTTCATATTTATGATTTTAATTGTAAGCCAGCCAGAATTACTTTTCAGAGTGAGATGGGTGGCATATAAATTTAATAAATCTCTAGAGCAGTGTTTCTCAACCTTGGTCCACCTGAAGATGCGTGGACGTCAACTTCCAGAATCCCCTAGCAAGAGCTGGCTGGGGAATTCTGGGAGTTGAAGTCCACGCATCTTCAGGTGGACCAAGGTTGAGAAACCCTGCTCTAGAGTAAGCTAGCAGTGTGTGTGTGTGAGAGAGAGAGAGAGAGAGAGAGGGAGGGAGGGAGGGAGGGAGGGAGGGAGAGAGAGAGAGAGAGAGAGAGAGAGAGAGAGAGAGAGAGAGAGAGAAGTACATGGCATGTATGGTTATGTTGCAACAGAAATTCTAGGTATTTCTTGTAAACTTTCCAGCTTACCAACCACTGATCATAGCCCACTTTTTCTTCCTGCCGTTCTTTCTGTGGAACAGACCGCAAGTCTCTTGTGGCCACAGAGAATAAGTCTTTGGGGCTGGATAAGGCAGGGGCTTTCCCATAAGGATTTTTTAAAAGTCTCCATCTGCCTGGCTATACTTCTGCAAACTACAATATGAGTTTTCCCCAAATGTACTGCTACTCCTACTGTACTTCCTTTTACGCACATATCTTACCACAACTAGCTATTACATGTCTTGTTTATTGATGGATCAAATTTGTTGGCCACCCAGGTTACCTTAGGGTAAGTCTGATTGGCTTACAATCATAAAAAACAAACAAATTAATGAATGAAGGCAAGTATATGTATTCCCAGGATAACAATTGCAGGATCCAATCTGGGTCGGTCACCGGAACCTGAGATTTTCCAAACTTTGGACTCGTGCTGGAGCCCATCCTTAGCGAACTATTCCCTACCTGAATGTATATTTTTGGGCTATTCTATGTGTTATATTTATGTGGTGCTTGGTTTTGTGTTGCTTTTCAATTGTTAATTGGGGTATTGATAGCCAGCTATTGGCTGTTGTTTCCTTGTGCTACCAAGTCCTAAGTACCTGATAATTTAAAAAGTAAATGAATTGAATTTAATAAATTCGACTCGTAGAGATAAAAGCATAAATAAGATACAAGACACAGCCAAATACAGTGGCCCAATTAAAAGATGGGGACGGCGGGAGCAGGATGGGGGGGGGGAGATGGGATCTGTTGTCAGTCAATCAACCACAACTTGTTTACAACCTGAACTCCAGCAGTAGAACAATATCCCTGTGGATGCATTCTCCCACCGTGCTTATCTTGATTATTGGATTAATTCATTTTATTTGATCATATTACAGGTAGTCCTCAACTTACAACCCCAATTGAGCCTAACATTTCATTTGTTAAGTGAGCTTTGCCCCATTTTACGACCTTCCTTGCCACAGTTGTTAAGTGAATCACTGCAGTTGATAAGTGGGTAACCTGGTTGTTAAGTGAATCTGGCTTCCCCGTCGAGTGTTTGTTAGAAGGGCGCAAAAGGTGATTTATATGACCTTGGGATGCTACAACTGTCATCAACATGAATCAGTTGCCAATTGCCTGAATTTTAATCACGTAACCACCGGGATGCTGCAACGGTCATTAGTGTGAAAAAGCGGTCATAAGTCACATTTTTCAGAGCTGTTGTAACTTTGAACGGTCACTAAAATAACTGTTGTAAGCTGAGAACTATCTGTATTATAAGAGAGCTGTGAATCAGTTCATCAGACAGACACCTAAATCTGGCAAGCTGATTGGCCACTGAAACCGAAGAGGATGGATGTTGAATTCCAACCATCTTCAATCATTTTGGTCTTCTGCATACAATTAGCCCTCAAGTTATGAGCACAACCGAGCCCAAAATGAGGGTAGAACAAGAAGCAATGGGTGGAAACTAATCAAGGAGAGACGCAACCTAGAACTGAGGAGAAACTTCCTGACAGTGTGAACAATTAATCAGTGGAACAGAAGTTGCCTCCAGAAGTTGTGAATGCCCCAACACTGGAAGTCTTTAAGAAGATGTTGGATAGCCATCTGTCTGAAACAGTATAGGGTTTCCTGCCTAGGCAGGGGGTTGGACTAGAGGACCTCCAAGGTCCCTTCCAACTCTGCTATTGTATTGTATTGTATTGTATTGTATTGTATTGTAAAATGTTGCTAAGTCAAACATTTGTTAAGTGAGTTTGCCCCATTTTACGACTTTTCTTGCCACAGTTGTTAAGTGGTTTTTCTTTGAAGATGTTTCGCTTCTCATCCCGGAAGCTTCTTTAGTGCATCATTCAGCTTCTTCGATCTTCTTGGGTGAGAGGCGAAACGTCTTCACAAAAAACAAACAAACCAGAAAGTCTAGTTGCCTCTTGGAAACAGCACCTTTGGGACAACCATAACCTGGATGACTGAACATCTCCATGAACTTTTAATAATGAAAGTATCAGCCTAGAAATCACTGTGGTTTCTAATATCACTTTAGCCACCAAGCCAGCTGGCTGACCTTGGGCCAGTTGCTTTCCCTCAGCCCTAGGAAGGAAGAGGAGGAGGGGAGAAGGAGGAGAAATCGTGGTCAGGTTTATTTATTTATTTGGTTGGTTGGTTAGTTAGTTAGTTAGTCACTCATGTACAAGATAACAGGAATAAGAATAAACATGAATAAGAAAACAGGAAATGGGTACAAATAAATGGGGACATTAGGATAGTGCCGGTGTGCTTATCCTGCCAAAAAAGTTGGTAACTTGGTCCTTGCTGGCTGGGGAATTCTGGGAGTTGAAGTCCACACATCCTGAAGCTGCCAAAACGAGGAAGCGCTGCTCCGTGTTTTTCCCAATAGGCATCAACGCTCTTTCCTTCCGCTGCCTTTATTTCTCTGCCTGGACTTTTCTTCTTTTCCTGTTACTGGCCAGCATGTTCAGCTCTTCCACCTTTCTTGCGAGGGGCTTCGCCTTCCTGGGTCCCTCCGCAGAGGTGGGGAACGATGGTCCCTTTGATGACCTATGGAGTTCAACTCCCAGAAGTTGTCATATTTTGTGCTGAATTTGGGATCGGTTTGGTCTTCCCCCAAAGGCCAGAGCCGGTAGGCCAAGCCCCGATTCTAGCACAGCTTCATTGAGAAGACGCTGTCCGGCCATGGAGGAGGTTCACGGGTGGGTTAACATCCATGTTCAGTTGGGGAGGGGGAAACATCTGTGGCCAAAGGTCCCCACTTGTATGACTCTCTCAGCAGTGGCAGCTTTCAAGAGTCCTTCAAACTGTATAAAGCTACCATTAGAAGACCTCCAAGGTCCCTTCCAGCTTGTTCTGTTCTATTCCTAATCTATTCACTTTTATAAATCCTTAGTAAGCCCATACCTGGAATTATTGCATCCGATTTTGGTCCCCCCATTACAAAAAAGATGTTGAGACTAGGAAAAAGTGCAGAGAAGAGCAACTAGGATGATTAAAAACCTGGACTGAAGAGCAGTTGCGGGAATTGGGATGGCCAGTCTAGAGAAAAAGAAGGACTAGGGGTGACGTGATAGCTGTATTCCAATATTTGAGGGAGAGGAGGGAGGTCAACTTATTTTCCAAAGCACCAGAACTCAGGACCAGAAGCAATGGATGGAAACTAATCAAGGAGAGAAGCAACCTGGAATTAAGGAGCAAGAACAATGAACTAATGGAGTGCCTTGCCTCCAGAAGTTGTGGGTGCTCCATCATTGGAGACTTTCAGGGAGAGAGTAGACAGCCAACTGTCTGAAATGGTATAGGGCTTCCTGCTTGAGCAGGGGATTGGACTAGAAGACCTCCAAGATCCCGTTCTAGCTCTATATTCTGATTGCAAACGTAGAATTCTTGAGCCAGCATGGGGAAACGATGGCCCCCTTTATGACTTGCGGACTTCAACTCCCAGAATTCCTGAGTCGGGTGGCTCATAAGCATGACTGGTTCAGGAATTCTGGGAATTGAAGTCCACAAGTCATAAAAGGGGCCCACCGTTTCCCCATACTCTATATGGCTTCTCTCCTTGGCACCGTCCCCTCGTCCCGCTTCTTTGGGGTGGCTGCTCCGTTTCCTGAGGGCAGCAGAGCTCCAACTCCCTCCCCCCTCCACCGCCTTTCCCTTCTCCTCCCAATTCCGGGCTCAAGCGAGGGGGAGGGCGCCTTTCCGCGCCCCGCTGAGGCTCCAAAGGAAAGGCGGGGCGGGGCGGGGAGGCGCCCGCCATGATCCCAAGCCGTCCACGCTTCTCCCGGGGAAAGGGGCGGGTTTTAAGGGCATTAAAGGCAGACGAGTTCGGCTGCCTAGAATAGACGGCGGCGGTTTTTATGGGTATGTGTGTCTGTGGGGCGTGGAGGGGGGGGGAGGAGGCGAGCGCGCGCACACCCTCGGGAAAGAAAAGGACCCTCTTCCTGTTTCTCCGCGCGGAAAGCGGCGCGCGCGCCAGGTGAGCGGGCAGACTTGACAGCCGAGGGAAGGAGGGAAGGTAGAAGGAAGAGCCGCCCGGGGGGAACAGCCGTGGGAAGTAATACCTCCCCCCCCCCCCCCCGCGATCCTCAATTCCACCCCTGTTCATAATACCATTCCCGTTCGGGATCCCGGTCCGCTCAGCCCGTTCCGGCTGGTCCCGGCTCTTGACCCGTTGCAACCCGTCCGGCGGTCTCCCTCGACCCCCTCGCTGCCCGGTTCTTGGACGACCCCTTCACCACCCACAAGTGTCCGCTGTGAGTGCGACGCCCGCCGGGTCCCAAACAGGATGGGGATCCGCTGGGAGGGAAGGAATTAGGACGGGCAAATGCCTGGCTGCAATTGCATGCCTGCACACGTAACACCCACCCACCCCGCACACGTGAAAGTGCAAGCCTTGGTAAGACACCTCGACTTACAACACTTCGTTTAGTGACCGCCCAAAGTTACAACGGCACTGGAAAAGGTGACTTTTTTTTCACCCCCTTGCACCATTTCCCAGGCTCACTGTGATTGGCATTTGCATGCTTGATACAACTGACTTCCCCGGGGATCACTGTGATGACCTTCTGACAAGCCCAAGTCAATGGAGAAGCCAGATTCACTTAAGCACCCTGTTGCTAATTTTAAGGATGGCAGTGATTCACTTAACAGCTGTGGCAAGGAAGGTCATAAAATGGGGCAAAACTCACTGTCTCACTTAGCGATATAAATTCCAGGCTCCATTGCGGTCGTAAGTTGAGGACGATCTCAGCTTAGGGTTGACTCAGCCTTCCATCCTTCTGAGGTGGGTAAAATGAGGACCCAAAATTGTTGGGGGCAATCTATGCTGACTCTGTAAACCACTTAGAGAGGGCTGTAAAGCACTGTAAAGCGGCATATAAATCTTGAGTGCTAATGCTATCTGTACTGCATTCAGTTTTGATCCCCACATTACAAACAAAGATGTTGAGACTTTGGGGGGGGGAAGTGCAAAGAAGAGCAATTTAAGACGATCAAAGGTCTGGAGGCTAAAACATATGAAGAACGGTTGCAGGATTTGGGGTTGGCTAATCTAGAGAAAAGAAGGACAACATTAATAATTGTAAGATGGCAACACTCTTGTTTCCCTGTTGAGGAAATCTGGCTCTTTGGCACCTCTTATGATAATCTGTGGTTTGTTTAACTAGGTTTGCTGAATGAACTACCAGGTAGAGTTTGCAAAATAGGTCCGCGTCAAGCACCATATCAGTTGAGGTGATCTGCAAACACTGTTTGTGCATCAAAGCGGTCTAGCCAACTTTTTTGCCTTTGTATCTGAAAGATGCAAAGTGGCTCACTTAACTTGAGCTGCCTAGGCTAGCATCCCCAACCTTAGCTTTCTGCCATAGAGGAGTTTAGGATGGCAGCTGGGATCTTCTTAATAGAAGATAATTCTTTATTGGCCAAGTGTGATTGGACATCACAAGGAATTTGTCTCCGGTGCAAAAGCTCTCCGTGTATATACAAGCAACCTGTGATAAATCAGGATTATAATTGTAAAATAATGGCTGCCTCTTCAGCGATTTATGTACTGCAGAGGAAACAAGCTGGGAAGAGGGAGGAAATAATAATATTTTTGGATGGCTTTTTATCCTACCTTTTCTCCACAAGCTCAAAAAGATTGCCTTTTGTTGTATTGTGAGGTAGGCTGAACTGAAGGAGTTGCCCCATACAGTCCAATTTTCATGGCTAAAAATGAAACCTGAACTTGGCTACTCCTATACCCCAGATCAACTTTCCCCAAGGAGTACCCCGTGGGACTTCAACTCCCAGACTCCCTAGCCGTTCTAAGTGCTCCCAGCAGAGCATTCTGGGAGTTGAAATCCAGCACAGATGGCAGAAGACTGGAGAAAAACTGCTTTTATTCTCCGAAGATGCTATTAGAAAACCCAACCAAGGCTCTGAGCATTGCAGATAGCTTTCCTCTGTGTGGAATTATGCTTTCTTCACTCCCTTTGGATGACTTTTTTATTCCGAATTTGTACAGTATCTCTTTTTTTTTAAAAAGCTTAAAAAAAAATTTTTTTTACAAACATATCAATGCGTGAATAGTAGGGCACCTGGATATTATACATTCTAATATAAACAAAACTAACAGCGTTATTACTTTCAACCAACTTATATCTTTCTAATGGCAATACCCTGTCTTCCCAAAAATAAGATCTCCCAGAATAAGCCCAATTGGGCTTTTGAGCGCATGCGCTAAAATAAGCCCACCCCCGAAAATAAGCCCGCCCTAAAAAATATTGCAACACAGCAGCAGCCATGAGGTGACCACGCTCGCCGCCTCCTGCACCTCCAAAATAATAAGACCTCCCTAAAAATAAGACCAAGCACTTATTTTGGGGGGCTCAAAAGAAACGAAGACCCTCTCTTATTTTCTGGGAAACATGGTACATGTTTATATAAAGTTGCAATCTGTCATTATTCGATTATTCCATTTTTTCTCCTCTTATTGCTCTTATTATATAAAGGTGTATACACTAATATTCCCCTTTTCTCTTATTTCTAATCTCTTATACTAACTTTTAATCATGTCATCCTTTGTTTGAAAAAAACATTTCCTTTCTATCCTAACTTCTAGCCATGTCACCTCCAAAGAAAAGCAAGGAAAGAGAGAGACAAAGAGAAGCAAATCAAACAACATCAAAAGCGAAAAATCATCTATCCATCATCTCTTGCCCTGCTCCAATGCTTTAACTGCTATGCTTTTTTTTTGAGTCAAAAAGAGAAAAATCTTGTATCTCTTTTGAGATAGGAAAACAGGGTCACAGAAAAATTTTTTAAATAAGAGTTCTTCTGTGGGGCATGCTGGAGGATTATTTAGCAACATGGCTTTTGCTTTGAATGTATTGCTGTTTTATTGTCAATTTTAACAGCCTTGCAAACTGCCAAGAGCCAATTGAAATTAGCAGTATATAACATAAACAATGATAATACTGCACTACCGATATAACAATCCTCCTCCTAAAAATGTGTACTCGAAATAATGGATCACATCTTAAAAAGTGCTTAGTATTGATAAATGTACAGTGGTGAAGGTGGATTGCCTTGAACTCCTGAAGAAGTGAGAGATAAATAAAATAAACACGAATGTTGTCTATGGAGATTTTCCGTCATCCAAGTCACGGCTGCCCCAAGGGTGTTTTTTTCAAGAGGCAACTGGACTTTCTTTGAAGTCCTTTCGCTTCTCATCCAAAAAGCTTCTTTAGTTCAAGTAAAAAACAAAAATAAAGAAAGCAGTTACCTCTTGAAAAAGCAACTTTGGGACAAGTAAATGTTATTTGAAGTTCTTAATATGCGTTATTTGAAGTTCTGGGAGTTCTCCACTGCTGGAGGTTTTTAAGAAGAGGCTATATGGGATCTGGAGGATGGGTTGACTGATTTTCCTCCCCGTTTTGCAGAGGGTTGGATTGAAATGCTGGTTGGGGGATTCTGGGAGTTGAAGTCCACATACCTTAAAATTGTTGAGGTTGAGAAACACTAGTTTACACAATCTTAGTGGCCCCTTCCAACTCCACAATTCAATAATTCTAACTTTTTCCTTCATGAAGGTTAAAAAAAATAGAACAAGTGAGTTTGCAAATGATTCTTATTATAGACTTTATTCTAACAACCTAACTTTCCACTCCATCATCTAGGTTGCAGTGGCGTATACACACAAAGCTTAAAAATAAATCCAGTCAACCTTGGGTGGGAATTCTAGAGAGTGAAGCATTCAGGACTCCCGCCGAAAGACCAACCCTAATTGGGAACTGCAGCACAACCACTTTCAGGAATCGGCAAAAGAACACAAAAATGGTACGTAATTATCCCCTGGCTTCTCTTTTAAGCTTCAATCCTAATTTTTAACATTGAGTATCAGTCTTTGTTTATTCAAGGCAACATACAGAATGCTCTGTCTTCCCGTTTTCTCCCCCACAACAATCTTGTGAAGTAGGCTAGGTTGAATGTCAGTGGGCCAGAATCTCCCCTGCCAAGGTGGCGCAGTGGTTAGAATGTGGTACTGCAGGCTACTTCTGCTGACTGCCGGCTGCCTGCAATTTGGCAGTTCGAATCTCACCAGGCTCAAGGTTGACTCAGCCTTCCATCCTTCCCAGGTGGATAAAATGAGGACCCAGATAGTTGGGGAAATACACTGTAAACCACTTAGAGAGGGCCGTAAAGGACTGTGAAGCGGTATATAAGTCTATATGCTATTGCCAAATGGCATCTGTGGCTGAGATGGAAAGTAAAATTGGGTTTTCCCTGTCCTAATCTGATCCCTCAATTGTTGCCGCCCAGTGGCAAATCTGAACATGTCTACCTGCTTTTTAAAAAAAAATGTTAATTATGTTCTTAAGTGAAGGTCAACCTTGCTGGCTGAACTTAGGCAGTTTTGTGGGAGATTCTCATTGATTTCTTCACAATCTCTTTTCACATCCCACAGCTCTGGATTCCCAGGGCTCCCCATCCAATTGCTAGCTGGATGCGACCTGGCTTCACTTCCACGCTCTAAACCGGCTCCCAAAACTTCTGCCGGCTCATTCCAATTACAGGTAGTCCTCGACTTAACGACCACAGAGCTCGGCCCAAAATGTAGGTCGCGAAGCGAGAAATTTGCCTAGTGGGTTCTGCCCCGTGTTACGACTTTTCTCGCCACGTTCGTTAAGTAAACCACTGTGGCAGTTAAATTAGTCGCACGGTCGTTAAGTGAATCTGGCTTCCCCATTGACTTTGTTTGTCAGAAGGCTGACCAACAGGATGATGTGACACACACACACACACGGGACACTGCAACCGTCTTAAATGTGAGTCAGTTGTCAAAGCATCCGAATGTAAACCAGGGGACTGTGGGGATGCTGGCATGGTCCTAAGGATGAGAAACGGTCATAAAGTCACCTTTTGCAGTGCCGTTGTAACTTCGATCACTGAATGAACCTCTGTAAGTTGAGGACTACCTCTATGTCACCAAATCAGTACGTCTTCCCCTGTCTCTTTTGCAGCCCCCCAGTGGCCAGAAATCATACGGCAAATTTAGTCTGGTCCCAAAATGAAGTTGTCCAATAGCAATAGAACTTAGACTTATAAAGCGCTTCATAGTGCTTTTTTCCCCCCCCAGAATTTTTTTAATTTTTTATTCTCTTACCATTTTAAGTATACGTTCATGTTCTGACACACACACACACACACACACCGCCTGTGAATAAACCAGAACACAGGCTTGGCTGTTTGCCACTGTTTAATTACTGAGATAACGAATCTTTTGGCTGAGGGCCCAGAAAACTCACGTTCAATAGAGCAACCCAGATAATTCAAATGAAGCAACGCAGATAGTCCAAATGAACAGACTCGGCTAGAATACACAGATAGATTTTCTTAACTACTAATTTGAACGGTTGTTTCCTGCAAATGTCCCCTCCCAACGCCTCACCTATAATCTCTCTTGGGAGGGGCCAATCCACAACCACCTGTGCTTAATCATCATCTGTGAGTCTGCCTAGGGAGTTGCTGCTTCCGTTTCTCAGCCCTTCTCAATCTAGCATCAGGGACAAACTGCCTTTGATCCTCCCCACTGCTCCATGCCTCAGGCGCCTCCTGGTGGCCAACCAGCCTCTTTGGTCCCTGCTCTGAGTCTGAACCCTGCACAGGGTCCTCCACATTGTCCAGGGCAGACTCATATGGTTCCTCGCTATCCGAGTCTATCAGCAGCTCAACCGGATCCTGCTGGGCCACAATACATTCACATAGTAGTTATTCTTCTATACATTTACCACTCTTATACATTTGTTATTTCATTTAATAGGTTATAATATACAATTTGGGTTGCTTTATTTACTATCCCTTCTTCCTGTTGTCACACCACCTCATTTTCCCTTTCTTTTCTCCCTCGCTCCCTTCTCTACTTTCTTCCTTCTTCCTCTCCTTCCCTTCCTTCTTCCCTTGTCTTTCTCCCACTCCTCCTCTTCCTCTTTCCCTTCCTACTTTTACAGCCCTCTCTAAGTGGTTTACCGAGTCAGCCTATTGCCCCCCCCCCCAACAATCTGGGTCCTCATTTTACCCACCTCGGAAGGATGGAAGGACGGGTCCACCTTAAGCCCGGTGAGAATCGATCTGCCAAACTGCAGCTAGCAGTCAGCTGAAGTAGCCTGCAGTACTGCACTCTAACCACTGCGCCACCTCGGCTCTAAACCTGATTCCAGGTTTAAGAAGAAGGTGCAAGGGAGGTTGAGGTCTTTAGAGCTGGCTGACTTTCTCTCTCCTTGTAGGAGTCCAGAAGTCCAGATTGCTCCAACGTCACCCAGTCTTTTTGGGACTCTGAATTGGGGCTGCTGCGTGTCATAGTCAAGGAGG
Organism: Natrix helvetica; assembly: GCF_964273705.1. Classification (NCBI taxonomy): domain Eukaryota; kingdom Metazoa; phylum Chordata; class Lepidosauria; order Squamata; family Natricidae; genus Natrix; species Natrix helvetica. The sequence goes on along the minus strand of NC_138548.1, from coordinate 359,593,831 downwards.
AAGATGACAGCGAAGAGGCCCTTCCGTCAGGTAAACAGGAATAACACAATTTGGGGAGGGAGAACGGAGTGGTCTTGAATGTCCTTGAAATTCCTTTCTAGGCCAGGCTTAGCTTTGGCTCCCTTGTTGGTTCTATGGTCAATAGTGCACAATAGTAATTCTCAGCAGCTGGGATGTTCGTTCTGTGACATCACAACAGCTCAGTCACAGTGTCTGGGACTCAACGTACGACCACAATTGATGTTCTGACCTAGGCTTCCCCAAAGAGCACGAGGCAGAGTCCTGGTCCTGACAAAACCCCTTTTATTAAACGAATGTGAATTCCTCTCATTCACATTCAGCAAAGGCCTGGCAAACAATCTTTCAAAGGAATATTTATGACTACAGACCTTATCTAGCTTGGAAAGCTGCCATGTCAATATTTCCCAAAGGAGGTGCTGTGCAAGGAAAGACTGGGCACAGAGTCTCTGAGATTCAATGGACAGATCTTCACACTCCTGAAACGAATCTAACGACTGAACGAACCAATTGTTTCCTGCAAAGCCCACTCCCCTTTCGGTCCTCTTTTATTTCCTATGGGACCAGCCAATCACTTTCCACTGTGACTTTACTCCCAAGTCAACCCTGATTTCTGAGTTGTTCTTTTCTTCAGGCAGCTCTGCGCATGCGCACACTGGGAACAGGCTCCAGCTGTTCCTCTGCCTCACTGCTGTCTAGCTCCCGAGGCACCTGATCACTGCCAGACGGCCTCGGCCCCCTCTCTGCCTCCGATGCAGAGCCCTCGTCCGAGCCTTCCCCAGCCTCCAGGACTGGTCCATGCTCCTCCCCAACCTCCTCACTGTCCAACTCTGCTGTTAGCTCCGCTGGCTGCTGGAGGGCCACAACAATTGAGCCCAAAATTTCTGTTGTGAATTGAGACATTTGTTAAGTGAGTTTTGCCCCGTTTTATGATCTTTCTTGCCACAGTGGCTAAGTGAATCACTGCGGCGGATAAGTTGGCAGCCTGGTTGTTAAGGGAACCTAGCTTTCCCATCAAATTTGCTTGTCAGAAAGTCGCAAAAGGGGATCCCGTGGGCCCGGGACCACAGCAGTGGTCATAAGTATGAATCAGTTGACCAGCAGCTGGATTTTGATCATGTGATCCTGCAAAGATTGTAACTGTGAAAAACGGTCATAAATCCCTTTTTTTCAGTGCCATCGTAACTTTGAATGGTTATTAAATGATCTGGTGTAAGTCAAGATTACCTCATGGGTGAAATCCAGCAGGTTTTGGCAGGTTCTAGAGAATCGGTAGTGGAAGTTTTGAGTAATTCGGAGAACCGGTATATACCACCTCTGACTGGCCCCAAAGTGGGGTGGGAATGGAGATTTTGCAATATCCTTCCCCTGCCATGCCCACCAAGCCATGCCCACCAAGCCACGCCCACCAAGCCACGCCCACCAAGCCACGCCCACAGAACCGGTAGTAAAAAAAAATGCATTCCACCACTGGTTTACCTGCACGGTAAAGAAGGGGCCAGTTTTTCATCTCATGGAAAGTATGTTCAGGTAGTCCTTGACATACGACCAGAGTTAGGATTGGAATGCCCATCGCTAAAGAAAGACGTTTTTAAGTGAAAGGGGTAACCGTTAAGCAAATCCAGCTACTCCCACTGAAGTTGCTTGTCAGAGACCACCTGGGAAGATTTTTAAGTGTGCTTAATACTGTTAGTGACAGATGAGCCTGAAATGTTTTACAATCATTTTTTCCCCCCTCCTGAAGACGACTGGACGGCAAGATCAACCACCAAGGGAGGTTTCCTCCCCGAAAGCTTCACTTCAGAGCATCAGCTGAAACGTTCACCGCGAAGTTCTGAAGACAATAATTTCCCTCCAGTGGAAGTGGGTGAGTGCAGGGGTGAAATCCAGCAGGTTCGGACAGGTTCTGGAGAACCGGTAGGGGAAATTTTGAATAGTTTGGGGAACCCCCAAATGCCACCTCTGGCTGGCCCCAGGGTGGGGTGGGAATGGAGATTTTGCAGTATCCTTCTGCCACGCCCACCAAGCCACGCCCACCAAGCCACACCACGCCCACCAAGCCACACCCACAGAATTGGTAGTAAAAACAAATGAGTTTCACAATGCAAGAAAAGCTTGGAGGCACTAAGAGCTCCTCATTTCAACCCCGTGCTACAAATATTCTCCTTTATGGGATTCTGTTACTTTAACGGTCCTCCCAGCCTGTACGGGGTTGGCTTTTTAATTCTGGTTACCTGCCAAGGCCAAAAGCCCCACCATCTCCCAGGCTCCTAAGATATATTTTTTTCCTCCCTGTGTTCCAGCAGAAACCATCCAGATTAAGGAGGAACCCGCCGAGGTGTCTGTAACGATACTCGAGCATCCGAACACCGAAGGGACGAGTGCAAACAAGTGTGCCCTGTGTGGGAAGATCTTCAGTTGCAAGTCGGACCTCACCAGGCACCAGAGGACTCACACGGGAGAGAAGCCCTTCCGGTGTTTCGAGTGCGGGAAAAGCTTCAGTCGAGGCGATTATCTGATCTTGCACCAAAAGCTTCACCGGGGGGAGAAGCCGTACAAGTGCTCGGAATGCGGCAAGGGCTTCTATCGAAGCACCCGGCTCATCTCCCACAAAAGAGTCCACCTGGCCGAGAAACTCTACAAGTGTTTCCGTTGCGGGAAGAGCTTCGGCGACGAGGCCAAGCTCGCCCAACACAAGCAGGCCAAGCACACGAACGAGAGGCCGCACACCTGTGCCGAGTGCGGCAAGAGCTTCCGCCGGAGCACCCACCTCACCAGGCACCAGAAGATTCACACACGCAAAGCCCGCTATCGCTGCCTGCAGTGCGAGAAGACCTTCACTTGTCGAAAGCACCTCCTGTCCCACGAACAGACGCACACGGGGGACAAGCCGTACAAATGCCTGGATTGCGGCAAGAGGTTCAGCTTCAGCGGGAACCTGGCCTCGCACCTGAGGATGCACACGGGGGAGAAGCCCTACCTGTGCCTGGAGTGCGGGAAGAGTTTCAGCCGGAGCGCACACCTCACTTTGCACCAGAGGACCCACACCGGGGAGAAGCCGTACACCTGCTTGGAGTGCGGGAGGGCCTTCAGCCAGAGCAGCAACCTCACATCGCATCAGCGCATCCACACGGGGGAGAAGCCCTACGAGTGTCCCATCTGCGGGAAACAGTTCTCGCGGGGCGATTCGCTAGTCTCGCACCAGAGGATCCACGCCGCGGAAATTGTCTAATCCGGGGTTCAAAGGGCCTGGGGCGCATGGGGTGTGTGTCTCTCTGCAGTGAGCTTCAGTTGCGAAGGGGGGAAAAATGGGAAAGAAAGCTGACTCTTGCTTCATGTCAAATAATCAAGTGTGTTTCAGAAGCTTCTTCGTTGTCACCTTTGGAGATCCTCGAAGATTGTGGTTGTCCCAGAAGCAGGGGTGAAATCCAGCAGGTTCTGACAGATTTTGGAGAACTGGTAGTGGAAATTTTGAGTAGTTCAGAGAACCGGCAAATGCCACTTCTGGCTGGCCCCACCCCCATCTATTCTCTCCCTCCTGAGTCCCAGCTGATCGGGAGGGAATGGGGATTTTGCAGTATCCTTCCCCTGCCACGCCCATCAAGCCACGCCCACAGAACCGGTAGTTAAAAAAAACTGACTTTCACCACTGCCCAGAGGTGTTTTTTCCCAAAAGGCAGCTGGACTTGGGGTTTTTTTCCTTCAAAATGTTTCACTTCTCATCCAAGAAGCTTCGGAACGGAAATTCTTCAAAATGGAATCTTCTTGGATGAGAAGCAAAATGTTTTCGAGGGAAAAAGAGGAAAAACCCAGGAAAGTCCAGTTGTCATTTGGAAAAGCATTTTTGGGACTTCTTCATTTGTTACATACGTGGACGAACAGAATTAGAAAACTATAGTCAAGGATAGTTTATTATATGTTATAGATTGGGGTGTCAAACTCAAGGCCCGAGAGCTGGATTCAGCCCGCAAAGTGCTTAGATCTGGCTCACGGAGCCACCCTGGAAACAGCAAAGAACTGGCCAGGGATGCCTCTGCCAGAGAAAACGATGCCCGCGATGCCCTCCTGAGTTCCATTTTCACTGGCAGAGGGTTGCAGGAAGCTGTCACAGCTGAAAATGGACGTCGGAGTCCGCTTTTGCTGCCAGAACGCTCAGGCCACCACAGGCGCCCCTGACACGAGTGACGTCGGGCTGGCCATGCCCATCCTGGCTCCTCAAGGTCAAACAACCCTGACGCGGCCCTCAGTGAAGTCAAATTTGACACCCCTGTTATAGAGGTATATTTAAGAATCTAAGCAATGCCTTGCTGGATCGGACTCCGGGCCCATCCTCTTCGCCCAAGGAAGTCCTCTGGTCTCCTGGAAAATGGCCTTCAGAGGCAGCCATCCTGCCGTCAAGACTAAGAGCTTTCATTCAGTGAATTAACTCTCCTCATGGATGCTCTGCAGTAGAGCACCCTGAGAAGAAGCATTCTATCTTAACAAACTTGGTATTTTATCAATCTGCCATCTGTTGAAATGTTATCATAAGAACCTAAACTGTGCCCTGCTGGATTGAGACCCCCTGGCCCATCTGATCTCACCCTTTGTTCTCCCAGTTGGCCCACCAAAACACCCAAGGGTGAACCACTGATCTCCCAGCTGGTGGCCTTCAGAGGCAGCCACTCTGCCATCCAGATTAAGAGCCATAATCCACAGGGGTTGGGTGCGTAGGAGACTCTTGTGCCCCACATCTCTTCGAACCCAGAGAGATTCCATAGCGTCCATATTTTTTTTCTCTTTTTGGGGGGTGGGTAATTCTCAAAATCTAGTTGGCTGTACAAGGGGGGCATGCTATATATATTTTTTGTCTCTTCCTACCAGGTGGTATGTCATATATTTATGGCAACGGATGAGTCTGGCTCAGTGGTGGGCAACCTTTTTTTTCAACTGAGCCAAATCTCGCCAAAACCACGATTGAAATTTATTTTGAGAGCCACATTTTTAAAACCGAAAATACATAGGATGGTACACTGTTTTTAGTTTCAATAAACTCTGGCATTTGAAGCACGCAAGTCTTAAAGCTGTCAAGTTACAAGATCCTTGCATCCCTAACCCTTTAGGAAAAAAACCCCAAGGGGTCTTCAAACCTGACAGCTTGAAGACTTGTGGACTTCAACTCCCAGAATTCCTCCTCCAGTCATGTTGGCTCAGGAACTCTGGCATTGAAGCATGCAAGTCTTAAAGCTGTCAAGTTGCAAGACCCTCGCACCCACAACCCTTTAGAAAAAAAAACCCAGGGTCTTCAAACCTGACAGCTTGAAGACTTGTGGACTTCAACTCCCAGAATTCTGAGAATTGAAGTCCACCAAGGGCATCAATCATATTAGCCCAGTGATCTGCAAAATTGGCTCTTAAGACTGGTGGACTTCAACTCCCAGAATTCTGAGAATTGAAGTCCAGCAGTCTTAAAACAGCCAATTGTTACCTCTTAAAACTCCCCCATTGGTGGAGCCCCAAGAAGCGAGGAGGGAGAAAAAGAGACGGAGGCCAAGGAGCTTCCCCCCCGCCCCCTCCCAGCAAAAATCTAACCGGGGAGCCGGGCGGGCAGTAGCAAATTAGCCGATCATGCACCGTGATCGGCTAATTTGCTACTACCCGCCCGGCTCCCCGGTTAGATTTTTGCTGGGAGGGGGCGGGGGGGAAGCTCCTTAGCCTCCGTTTCTTTTTCTGCCTCCTCGCTTCTCGTCCCCGCCCGACTTCAGGATCCTCCCTAATCATTGTGAGTCGAAAAGAAAAAAGGGAAAGGGGCGCTTGTTTTGAAGTGCCCGAGAGGAGGGAGGGGAGCGGGTGCCCGGCACACAGAAGAGCCGCATTAAAATGTGTAAAGAGCCATGTGTGGCTCGCAAGCTGCGGCTTGCCGACCACTGGTCTGGCTCATTAGCCCACAAGCCATTTTGCAGTCCTAGGGGATTTAAAAAACAAACAAACCAACATCCCGATGTTACACAATCTAAACTTGGAACAATGCATGTTAAAAGGGCTTTTAATTACCGCATTTTTCAGACTATAAGACACAATTTTGCCTCCCAAAAGGGGGTGAAAATGTCTATATGTCTTAGAGACCGAATATTACCGAAGCCCCGCCCACCTGCCAGCCATTTTTTTGGCCTCTGCTCAACCCGTTTTCAGGCCTTTGTTCGGCCTGTTTTCGGGGCTTTTTTCGGCCTGTTTTCAGGGCTTTTTTCGGGCCGTTTTTGAGACTTTTTTCATCCCGTTTTTGAGCCGTTTAAAAAAAACAGCCGGAAAAAAGCCCCCAAAACAGTTTTTTTGGTAACTATTATTGCTTTGTTCTTAAGGGGAGATCTGCGGATGATAATTTGCACAATCCTCCTTATTAATCTTGAAGGAAGAATCCAGAGATGATTGCTGGGCTCTTGTGGAGAGTGATGAACTTGGTTGAAAATACGGAATAAAACATTACCTTTGTGGATTATATATATATATGTATGTATGTATGTATGTATTTGTGTTACAATCCCTGGTATGCCCAAATATCGGAGGGAGCTCACTACTCCCCCTTTCTGTCCTTCGGCTCATTACAGAGGACCATCCAGGCAGGAAACAATATTTTTATTTTTAATGTTGCCTTTTTATATTTGTGTTGTATTTGTCCTGATAAATAAATAGAGACTAGTATAGATCTATTTCAAGCTATTTAGCTCTCATCAGCTAGCCATACCCTTACTGGGATTTGAACCTGAGCTTGAATCCCAGTAAGGGTATGGCTAGCTGATGAGAGCTAAATAGCTTGAAATAGATCTATATTGTCTCCCTTTATTTATTTATCAGCACAAATACAACATATATGGCAAGTGAGATCTTGCCGAAACGTTGCCAAGACAATCTCAATTTTACACGGGAAAAGACCCGAATACAACAAAATCAGCATATGTGTGTGTGTGTGTGTGTTGTATTTGTGCTGATAAATAAATAAAGGGAGACTAGTATAGATCTATTTCAAGCTATAGAGCTAAATAGCTTGAAATAGATCTATACTAGTCTCCCTTTATTTATTTATCAGCACAAATACAACACAAATATAACAAAGGCGACATTAAAAATATGGTTTTCTGCCTAGATGGTGGTCTGGAGTGAGCCAAAGGACAGAAAGGGGAAGCAGTGTGTTCCCTCCCATATTTGGGCATACCAGGGGTTGTGACACTATATATATATATCCAGAGGTGGGATTGAATATTTTTAGCATCCAGGTTGCTGGGTGGGCGTGACCACGGGGGTGTGGCCATCTCAGCCTCCTCACGGGGAGAGGGTGTTTTCGCCCTCCCCAGGCTCTTGAGGCTTTTGTCAAGCCTCCCGGAAATGGGCCTGTTTCTGGAAGTTCTGGAGGCCTGTTTTTCGCCTTCCCAGAGCCTCCGCGTGGGCCCTGTACTTACCTGGCATAATGAACGGGCTGTGTAGAGACTCCTGGGAGGCGTGGGGTGGGTAGGGCCAACCAGTCCTTGCAACAACCGGTTCGGCGAACCAGATGCAAAATTAGAATGCAGTTGGCCCAAACCTTCCCAAACCGGCTGAGTCCCACCCCTATAATATATTCCCGCTGTCTCCCAAGGAGACCGAAACAAGACATCCCTTTCTCCTACTTTCTGGGGTTTTGTTTTTGTTTTTTGTTGTTGTTAAATCTCCCACAACATCCCTGACAAGGCAGGCCTGTTACAGAGAGAAAAGGGGACCGGCAGAAAGGCACTTTCTTTTCGGAAATGGTTGTGAGAATTCCTTGCTTTCTTGGCCCCACGCTGCCATTCTAATCTCCATGTGAATCCAACCTTGATTTTAGAGATCCTTTTACCCTCCTGGAAAGAAATGAATTTGAATCCAAACCATAAGACTTGAAAGGGACCTCAGAGGTCATTTAGACTGACCTCCTTGCTCTAAGCTCTGTTGGAACATCTCTTGACAGACAACCACCCAGCCTTTAAAGGCCTCCAGTGAGGGAGACCCCACTGCTTGGAGAGTGTGTGGAGGCTCTTCCATTGCCTGACAGGCAGAGGGGAGGCCGCGATCCCGTAAACCGAACTGTGAAGGGAATGTCTCTTCTAATATGGCATCACCATTTCTGGTCAATTCTAAGTAACATTTCAGCCTCCTTTCTAGCTTCCAAAGATCGGAAAACCCATCCTGTTCCCTCCCTGTCCTCCATTTCCTTTCCTTTCCTTCTTTTCCCTAGTGCAGGGGTCAGCAACCCACAGCTCCGGAGCCGCATGTGGCTCTTTCATCCCTCTGCTGTGGCTCCCTGTCGCTCAAAATATGCGTCGCAACCAACAATGTGTGATACCCACCGGCACGCAATTTATTGAGCTTTTCAACCACCACCCCCACGGTCCGCCAACCATGGATAAATCCAAGAAAAGAAAAGTTTCAGAAGGAAACAATGTTTAATTCAACTACATTATGCTAGTTCTGTGGCCGCTCAGGAAATAGTCAGGCATGGGAAGGGTTTTGTGGTGTTTTCTGTGGAAAACTGGTCCAAATGGCTCTTTGAGTGTTTAAGGCAGCCAACATGGTTCTCTTCTTGCACCAACAGTTGTGCCAGGAAGACCAGGGTGGGAAGGAAGAAGTGGTTGTGAACTTTATGGTTAAGAATTTGATCCTGGATTCCACCTCCCCCCTCCCGAAAAAAAACACCCCCAGAAATGTCAGCGAGTCTCATCTAATGTTTCTAGAACTGTGATCCGCAAAACATTTGAAGGCGTTTTCTGAGTGGATCCCACAGTCCAAGAAAAAAAAAGGATTGGTTTTGAATCAGGTTCTCCAGTGGGGCGGGAAAATATTCTTGCCATGACCGATGGAGGCAGATCTGAAAAACCAGGTTGCGGGGAATCAGTCATGGAAAAAAATCCAACCATCCGAGGCCCTAAGACTCAACATATTGGCTCTAAAAAGAGCATGTCTACACATTTCAGGTTTGTCTCAAGAACGCTGGGGGCATTTAGCAATCTCTCTTTATACCGCGGTGTTAATCCAGTGTTATTTCACTACAAGGAAGGGGCTGGACTTGAAGATCTCCAGGATCCCTTCCGTTCTCTGAAACCTATTATCCCACTTCTTCCTCCATGCTGTTTAGACAAAACAAAGTTCAGGGGACTTTCCTGGTTTTATTATATTATATAGGTTATATAATTCTTGTAATTGTATTCTATTATCTATCCTGATGGCAGAGCTCTATGGAATGAAGCGCTTAAATTTGTAACATTTCATTGATTTTAACAGCTTTTCTCTAAACCGTGTACTTATGAACTGATAAATAAAACGGAATCACAACATGGCCAGTTTGGGGGACTATTTTTGCCTGATCCTAAAATGATTTAACTTGTTACCTGCCCTGGGGAACCCAGTGATTAGCATGCAGTATTGCAAGTTAATTCTTCCCACTGCCAGGAGTTCGATTCTGAATGGCTCAAGGTTGACTCAGCCTTCCATCCTTCCAAGATTGGTAAAATGAGGACTAAGATTGTTGAGGGCAATATGCTGACGCTTTAAACCACTTAAGAGCAGGGGTGTCAAACTCGATTTCATCAGGGTTATGTTTGACCTTGGGGGGGCTGTGGTAAGCGTGGCCAGGGTGGTTGTGCTTGACATCACCTGTGGTGGTCCTTGTCTTCTGCAAATGAAAACAGGCTCACAAGCTCCATTTTCGGCTGGGACCCCTCCCCCCCTGCAACCCTCTGCCACCGAAAATGGAGCTTGGGAAGGCCTCCTGAGCTCCATTTTTTCTGGCAGAGGCACCGTGGGCCGGTCCTTCGCTGTTTCCAGGGTAGCCTCATGGGCCAAATCTAAGCACCCCACGAGCCGGAGCTGGTCCACGGGCTTTGAGTTTGACCCCCCTGGGTTAGAGACCCTATAAAGCACTAAAGGGTAAAGGTAAAGGTTCCCCTCGCGCATACGTGCTAGTCATTCCCAACTCTAGAGGGCGGTGCTCAGCTCCGTTTCAAAGCCGAAGAACCAGCGCTGTCCGAAGACGTCTCCATGGTCATGTGGCCGGCATGCTAAACGCCGAAGGCGTACGGAACGCTGTTACCTTCCCACCCAAAATGCTCCTCATTTTTCTGCTTTCATTTTTACATGTTTTCGAACTGCTAGGTTGTCTGGGACAAGGAAGGGGAGCTCACTCCGTTAATGCGTCGCTCGGGATTCCAGAGTCTTAGCCCCTGAGCCACCACATCCCAGATATAAAGCACGATGACACAGTATATAAGTCGAAATGGTATTGCTAAATGAATGGGGCCGCCATCCCTGTGAGTTTCTCAAGCAAATCTACACAAGTGCAGACCAATAATTATCAGAACGTCATATTTCTCTTTCCACATCTGAATCCAGTAAGAGAAGCGTGGTTAAAATCAATGTAATTATCATTAATAATTCACATCCACAGCATTAGAAGGAAAGGAATGCAGCCTCCAGGATGAAATACCAAATCACCATGCAAAAACACACATATATTTTAAAAATAAGTTTATTGGCAAAACAGGACAGACGTGAGTTAAAAGCAGCTATCGGGAGACAAATTCTGACCTACTTCCTGACCTTTAAAACAAACAAACAAACACACACACACACACACACACACACACACACACAGAGGCAATCTCAATGGGACTTGCATTATGGAAGAGCAATTTGGCTATAAAAGATGAAGTCTAATGAGAAATGTAGGCAATCCTCAACTTACAGCCATTCATTTAGTGATGTTCAAAAACATTGAAAAAAAGCAACTCCTGCCCATTTTTCACACTTATGACCACTGCAGTATCCGCCACGGTCGCACAATCAAAAATTTGGACACTGGGCAACTGGTTAGTATTTACGACGGTTGCAGTGTCCTGGAGTGATGCGATTTCCCTTTGGTGGCCTTCTGACAAGCAGAGTCAGCGAGGAAGCCAGATTCGCTTAACAACCGTGTGACTAACTTAATCACTGCAGGGATTCACTTAACAACGGCGGCAAGGAAGGACCTAAAATGGGTCAACATTCACTTAACTGGCTTAGAAACAAGACATTTTGGGCTTAATTGTGACCGTACTTCGAGTGATACCTCTGAATTGGAATGGGAATTGTAATTGTTGAACTTGCCAGTTTATTTTAATCTTTATGTCACCGTGAAAGACCGAAATTGGTGAATGTCGACATTCACCGGTGAATGTCGACACATACCAAATACGTCGGTGAAAGATCGAATATTTCATTACATTATTTTACATTCGGACCCTCACCGGTGTATGTCGCCAATCACAGATATTGTCTGGTGGAGGTCGAAAAGAGAGGAGCCGAGGTGTCGAGAGGATAAGAGTATTAGGGTAAGGGTGTCGAGAGGATAAGGGTATTTAGCAAATATTTAGCAAAGAGAGGAGCCAAGGTGTCGAGAGGATAAGGGTATTAGGGTAAAGGTGTCAAGAGGATAAGGGTATTTAGCAAATATTTCGGACATACACCAAGTGACTATGTGAATGTCGACATTCACCGGTGAATGTCGACATTCACCAGATTTCGGACTTTCACTGTAACATATATACTGTATATATAAAAATGGCTGTGTGTGTGTGTGTTTCAACATAACTCTGCAATGCTTTAAGCAATTTCAACCAAACTTGGTACACAGATGACTTACTCTCTGGAAAAAAAATACTGTGGGAGTAAGACACCCCTAAATCCCCTCGGGTGTGTGTGTTATTCTGTTAAGATACCGCCTGTTGTGCCTTAAAATGGCTTCTACTGTACAGCTCAGTGGAGTTGCCATGGTAACGGCTTCACAGTACTCCACAAGAGGGGCTCCCTTTGGTAAGGGGAAAATCCAACATTGGAAATTATGTTTTGCCTGGACATTTTCCCCCTATAAATAAATACCCGGGCAAAACCAGGTTATCAGCTAGTAGAAAATAAATAACACCATTATTTTTCATCCCCCCCCCCCCAATGATTTTTTGTGCCACCAGGTGGTTTTCCACCTTCGGGTAACTGTTTAGAGTGACTTTAGCATGTACAAAGATTTCTCCTCAATTACAGGGGGCCTTAAGAGGCATCAGTAAAGTTAAGATGGCGCCATCACTGTGACAGAAGCCCTGCCTCTTTCTTTTAAAGTCCTTCTTGACTTTTTGCCCTTTAAAGCTATGCCGACTCAGCAACCATCCTGTCTAACGCCTTTGGGGCGGTGGGGGAATCCTGCTTCATTATCAGTTGAGGTTAATGTAGGCTGGTGTGTCCTCTCTTGTGGCAACTTCAAGATGGAGGTGGACTTCAACTCCCAGAATTCCCCAACCAGCCTGGGGAATTCTGGGAGTTGAAGTCCACCCCCATCTTGAAGTTGCCACAAGAGAGAAACAGAGATAAGTCCATCCTCCTTGGGAAATTAAGCTCAGCTTTTCTTCTTCCAAGGGCCGCTTAAGCAAGAGGCGACGGGGAATCCAAAAACGACATCCCTGCTCACGACTGGAGACTTGAGGGAGGATGCTTTAGGAAGGAAAGAGAGAGAAGGAGGCAGTTTACATTTCAGAATAAGAGTTGGAAGAGCCTTCAGAGGTCATCTAGTCCAACCCCCTGCCTGGGCAGTAGACTCAATCCGATATTTTGGGAGTCAATTTTGGTCATAAGTTGAGGTCTACCTGCACGCCATTCATCATTTTCTGGAGTGCCAGAGAAGTACGGATATATTGGATACTATACCCCAGCGGTCCTGGCTGGGCCTTGCGCAGGGGTGGGTGGGTAAAGGGGATGATTCCTGCTGTAGTGGATTCAAAAAGATTGAGTACCACCTCCATGGATCACAGGACGAGAGCAATTCAAACGGCAAGAAGAGGCTGGGAGGAAAGGGAATTTAAGAGTCCTCACACGGGGGTGTTCCTGGATTGGTTTTAGGTGTCAGCTGCATCCCTGGAATCTTTCTAAGGCTGTGATCACAAACACAAAGTCACAAATGTTGCACAGGGCAAACAATTCCAAGGATCTTTGGACCAAGACTAAATTGTTTGGTGTGTGGCATCCTGGGACCCCCACAGTGCAGTCTTTCACAACTTGAAGATGCGTGAACTTCAACTCCCAGAATACCCCTGCCAACCATGCTGGCTGGGGAATTCTGGGAGTTGAAGTGCAGATATCTTAAAAGTTGCCAAATAGTTGAGAAACACTGTTTTATGCGCTGTGCTATAGGTCCTGTGACTAATAGGGAGGAGGAGCTTAGAATAGAATCCTGTGAAATCCTCCCTTCTAAGCCCCTCCCCCTGCTAGTCATGTGACCCAGAACATATGAGAGAATTGGGAAGGGGGGGGGCTGTTCTTCTCTGCGTTCCCCAACCTTATCTAGTTCATTTACAAACCAAGTTTTTCTTTCATCAGCGTCTGCCCTCCATTTGGTGCCCAGCTGCTCCTTTTTCCAGAAATAATGGCGCCGACGTACACTCTCCTTCGCATAATTTCTTTCTCAACTTCCATTGGGTTAGAAAAGAGGAACAGCGACAGACAGTGGCAACTGTCGGAGGGCCAAGTGAAGCAAAGGTGGCAGGGAAGAGCAAGGATATTTGGTAAATCATGCGTTTTTACTGGTGACGTCATTCTGTAAAACAGCGTATCTCAAAGTTGGCGACTTTTTAAAGACAGGTGGACTTTTAACTCCCATGCTGGCTGGGGAATTCTGGGAGGTGAAGTCCACATATCTTAAAAGTTGCTAAGGTTGAGAAACGCGGCCTTAAAGCAATAACCTTAAGTTTGAAAAACACTGCTGCAAAAGTCAAGACGCCAGTAGCCATTTTGAAGACGGGGGTTTCTGTTTAATACCATCAGCGCCCTCAAACTGTTTCACAACTCTGCATATTTTATAGTTCAGGCTCTGTGTCCTTGGGGGACCCTTCCATAAAGACCAATTTGGTTTGTCCCCACCAAAGGACCATACCAACTGAACATGGCCATTCTCCCTCATCCCCGATTCCTCATGCGTGGATGACTGAGACTCAAGACACAACCTTCCAGCGGGGTATTCCTTCCCGTTTCCTATTTTTGTTTCTCACAGTCATGGGACCTCTGATGTCTGGTAAGATTGGATCTTTGGCAGAAGCCTTGTCCGCAATCCGTGCACCGATACGGCTTCTCTCCCGTGTGGATTCTCCGGTGGACAATGAGGTGCGCTCTCTGGCTGAAGCCTTGCCCGCACTCCACGCACGTATGCGGTTTCTCCCCCGTGTGGGTTCTCTGGTGCACCACAAGGTGCGTCCTTTGCGTGAAACTCTGGCCGCACTCCGCGCAAGCGTAAGGTTTCTCTCCCGTGTGGATCCTCTGATGCCGGATGAGGTTGGACCTCTGGCTGAAACTCTGCCCGCACTCAACGCAGGTGTGAGGTTTTTCTCCCGTGTGGATCCTTTGATGGATCACCAGGTGCGCTTCCCAGGTGAAGGTCTGCCCGCACTCGGTGCACTGATAGGGCTTCTCTTTCGTGTGGATTCTCTGGTGAGCCACAAAGTTCTTCCTCCGATTGAAGGTCTTCCCGCAATCCAAGCACTGGCGCGGTTCTTCGCCTGTGTGGATTTTTTGATGCCGGATGAAATTTGATTGCCAGTTGAACGTCTTCCCACACTTCATGCATTGATACGGATTGCCTCTGAGGTAGATCCTCTCGTGGCTCCTGTGGCCCGGCTGCAGGCTGATGCTCGCCCCATCATCTGAGCCATCGTGGTAGGAAGTCTTCTCCTCTGCGTGGACTTTCTGGTGTTTAATCAGGTGAGGGCTCTGCCGAAAACATTTCCCACAGTCAAGACAGGCGAAAGGTTTCTCCCCGGTGTGAATCCTCTGATGGCTGGTGAGGTTGGCTCTCTGATTGAACCTCTTCCCACAGTCGGAGCACTTGTGAGGTTTTTCTCGGGTGTGGATGCTCTGGTGTCTCAGAAGGTTGCCCCGGCGGGTGAACATTTTCCCACACCTGAAACACTGATAGGGTTCCTCTCCCGTTGGGTCCTGTCTGACGCTCCCGGTCGGCTGATGGAGGTCACTGTCCCCCGTGTGAATCTTCTGATGCTTGAGAAGGTTGGATTTCTGGCCAAAGCTCTTCTCGCACTCAGAGCACTTGTACGGCTTCTCCCCCGTGTGGATTCGGAGATGCCTCACCAGATTGGACCGCTGGCTGAAGCTCTGTCCACAGTCGGCGCATTTGTGCGGCTTCTCGCCGGTGTGCAAGCGCTTGTGGATGATCAGGTGCGCCCTCCACCGGAAGCTCTTCCCACAGTCTGGACACCGGTACGGTTTCTCCCCAGTATGGATCCTTTGATGCGCATTCAGGTTGGTCCTCTGGTTGAACCGCTTCCCGCACTCGAGGCATTTGTGCGGCTTGTCTTTTGTGTGAATGCTCTGATGCCGGAGGAGGTTGCCTCTCCGGGAAAAGACCTTCCCGCACTTGAAGCACTGACAGGGGTTTTCTCCAAGGGAATCCCTGTCCAATCTCTTATGACTGGACCTCTGGCTGAGTCGCTTCCCATTAGCCGAGCGTCGGGGCGGCTTTTCTCCCAAATGGACACTCTGATGCTTGACAAGGTTGGATTTCTGAGTGAAGCTCTTCTCGCACTCCAGGCATTTGTATGGTTTCTCCCCGGTGTGGACTCGGTGGTGCCGAACGAGATTGGAAACCTGGCTAAAACTCTGCCCGCAGTCTACACACTGGTGGGGTTTCTCCCCAGTGTGGATCCGCTGGTGAATGATGAGATTTGCGCTCCGACTGAAGCATTTCCCGCAGTCCACGCAGGGATAAGGCTTCTCGCCGGTATGGAATCGCTGGTGTCGCATAAAACTGGTTTCCCATTTGAAGTTTTTCCCGCACTTTAAGCACTGAAATGTCTTTCCTCCCACGTGGGTTCTCTGATGCCGGTTGAGGTTGGATTTCTGAGTGAAGCCCTTCCCACAAATAGCGCACACATGTCTCCGCTTTCCTGTTGGCGTTTTGTCCTCCATGACACGCTCCCTGGAAATCCCGCTCTCGCCGAGAGTGGCTTTGTTTCGTCTCTTGTCTATGGGGAATCTTTGCTCCCACCTTGGTGCCTCTTGTTCTCCAAAGTTTTCTTCTAGGACTTGAGTTTCGGCTTTTTCCAATAACGCTTCAAACACGGCCTCTTCATCCTCGCTCTCCCACTTATCTGTCAAGATTAAAAGAGAGTGTTAGAAAAGCTAGAACTAAAAACAAGTGCAACGGTTGGAGCAACACACACTCATTTTCTGCGCTGATCCTTTTTTTTCATATACTGTATTGTTTGACATATGAGGTACTCCCCCCCAAAAAAAGAGGTTGAAAATTTGGGTGCATCTTATCATCCAAATGTAGCCCCGCCGGCCTCTGCACACATGCTCACAACCAGCAAACTAATGTGCTGAAGCTGACCAGGCTGTTTGCTAAGGATGCTAGCCAGATGAATACCGATGGATGCTGGCAGAAAGAGGCAGATTTTTTTTTCCTCCCCAAAAATTAAGGTGCGTTTTATACTCCGAAAAATACGATATATTTTTTTACCATTCTAATGTGAGACTACAATCAGTTTAAGATCATTTACAATACAATACAATACAATGCAATACAATACAATAGTAGAGTTGGAAGGGACATTGGAGGTCTTCTAGTCCAACCCCCTGCCTAGGCAGGAAACCCTATACCGATTCAGACAGATGGCTATCCAACATCTTCTTAAAGACTTCCAGTGTTGGGGCATTCACAACTTCTGGAGGCAAGCTGTTCCACTGATTAATTGTTCTAACTGTCAGGAAGTTTCTCCTCAGTTCTAAGTTGCTTCTCTCCTTGATTAGTTTCCACCCATTGCTTCTTGTTCTACCCTCGGGTGCCTTGGAAAATAGTTTGACTTCCTCTTCTTTGTGGCAGCCCCCGAGATATTGGAACACTGCTATCATGTCTCCCCTAGTCCTTCTTTCTATTATTTTAACCACAATTTGTTTCAGGGCAGCACATTTTAATTTGAAAGTTATTGACTTATAGGTATATATTTGATCGCCACAATGTAAAAAAAGATGCGGAGACTCTAGAACAGTGGTTCTCAACCTGTGGGTTGGGACCCCTTTGGGGTTGAATGACCCTTTCACAGGGGTCGCCTAAGACCATCGGAAAATGCATATTTTCGAAAAAATATGGAAAACATAAAATAATTTTTTTGGGGTTGGGGGTCACCACAAGATGAGGAACTGTATTAAAGGGTCACAGCATTAGGAAGGTTGAGACCCAGTGCTCTAGAAAGAGTGCAGAGAAGAGCAACAAAAATGATTAGGGGATTCTGAAACAAATCCCAAAGGAAGTTAGAGATAAAAGAAAAAATTATTCGCTTCTAGCGAAGAAATTATACCAGAAAGGGGTGTGGTTTCGGTGGCTTCTGCCAGAAGGTATGTTAATATTCTGGGAGGACACTAGAGTTAGAATTAACACAACTATGGAGGCTGAGGCCTTCATGGAAAAAAACAAAGTCCTCCTGGATAAATCTGATGACACTGCACGGGATATACAGGACACGGGAGGTGCTGGAGCCTTGCTGGAGGGGGGAGAAGAGGCAACATCGAGAAAACTTAGATCACAAAAATGAACTAGAAAATCTGTCTGATATAAAATGATGGAAATCATTTGAAGATAAAAGGTTAAATATGCTGACAAAATATTATTAAGTAGTAACAATTTAATGTATTAATAAATGAAAGTTATGAGAATGGGGGGGAGGGCCATTTCCTGCATAATGTAACTGTCAAAATTTGTACCTTACTCCACCATCCCTTTCCCTGATTATTTTTTGTAAAAACCAATAAAATTTTTGTTTGAAAAAAATGATTAGGGGACTGGAGAGGAGTCGGCTTCGTGCTTTTAGATCAGAATAGTAATAAAAAAAATAACTAAATAAATGAATACATGGTAAAGCATCCGTACCCAACCAATTGGCCTGCTCTTGCTTGATTTCCCGGCAAGGCTGTTTTTCGCCAGTGTCATCTTCTCTCGAAAAACTCATTGCTACTTCTTCAAACTCTCCTAGTACCTGAAAGATAAAAAAGCAAGAACGTGGGTGGCTGCAATTCTGGCTGTTTGAATCAGAATGATGATTCCGGTTCTGGCCCTTTGGGGATGTCTAATGTCAGAACAACACACATTTCAACACAGCGGGTGTTTGCTGCACAATGGTGCAACTGTTTGATCAGGAAACAAACTTCACCATCAATGTATTAATTATGACCTTTAAAGCGCTCCATGGCTTAGGCCCAGGGTACCTGCGAGACCACCTACTGCCACCAGTAGCCTCCCACCGTCCAGTACGATCCCACAGAGTTGGCCTCCTCAGGGTGCCGTCGGCCAGGCAGTGTCGGCTGGTGACCCCCAGGGGGAGAGCCTTCTCTGTGGGAGCGCCTTCCCTCTGGAATGAGCTGCCCCCGGAGCTCTGCATAATCCCTGACCTCTGGTCCTTCCGACGCGCCCTAAAAAGTTGGGTTTTCCAGCAAGCCGGCCTGGCCTGTTAATTTTAACTTATTTTTTTAAATGTATTGTTCTATAAATTCTATTTGTTTTTTTGGATATATATTTAATTTCTTTTTAACTTTTCGGGATGTGTTTTTTTTAATGTTGTACGCCGCCCTGGGTCCCTTGGGAGAAGGGCGGCATATAAATCCAATAAAAACAAACAAACAAACAAACAATGCTGGAAACCTACTGAGTGTTTAGTGCGAGATCGGGAGATGTGGCAAGCAGCGTTGCTCAACCTTGGCAATTTTGGGAGTTGAGGTCCACAATTCTTAAAAGTGGCCAAGTCTTGTCTACACTCAAAGAATCCAGGCCTGAGAAATGTTAAACGGGCAGTAAGATCTGGGGAAAGACTGGAAAACTTATTCATAGGCTTAGTATAGGGGTGTCAAACCGGCGGACCGTGGGCTGAATGCATCACGTGCTGGCCACGCCCACCCCCGTTTTAGCGAAGGGAGGGGAAAGTCGCGATATGTCATGTGACGACACGGCAGCGCGAGTTTGACACCCCCAAAGTGGGAAGGTCAGAAAGACCCAAAACTTTTCTGGCGAAGAGACTGGTTTGTTCCCATTTCAGGCTGTTTTTGCTCAACTGACATCCTTCAAGGGAAAAATCCAAAATCTCAGACCCAAAAGTTGATTGCTGACTGGAAAGCCTTATAAACTTTTTGTGTGAAACGGAGGGGGAAAGAGGGAGAACTTGTGATAGATGCTTTTGATTAGGAAAAAAAAATAATTACAGAAAAAATGAAGAGCCTGCTATCACCACAAAATAAGAGCTAAAGTTATACTTATCATTGTATACAATAAAATATATACAATTTTCTGTAAAGAAAATTGGAAGCTATTTTTTAATATATTTTCTTTTTTTCCCTACATTTTGGTTTTCTCTTCTCCCCCCCACCACCTCGCTATTCTGCCTTTTCTTTATTTTAAACATGAATATCAATGATTCCAAATATATTCTGTCAAATATCATCTTTCTTTACTAAAAATCTCAATTAAGTTATATCAACATTTCAGGCGCATGACCAAGGCAAAGTGTTTATCCCTCAGCTGAGGAGGCTGCATCCTCGAAAGGATTTAAAAAACAACAACAAAGCTAATAGCCAATAATACAGAATTTCTCAGCCTTGGCTCTCAGAATTCCCCCCGACAGCACACGACCTGGGTAATTCTGGGAATTGAAATTCACACATCTTAATGCAAGCTTGGTTGCAGAACTCTGGGAGCTAAAAGCCTACAGACCTTAAAGTAAATGGGCAGCAAGACCACTGTACCCCACAAAATGGAAGGAGACTTCGATTCCCACCATGGATGAATGGCTACAAAAGCTGATGGACTTAACAGAGACGGCCGTTTTTGATCAAAGAAAAGAAGATAAGAACGTTTGTTTCTGCTTGGAAACCACTTCTGGACTTTGTGCTTGAGGTGGAACAAATGAAACTGATTACCGTATTTGTTGGAGTATAAGACACACCTTTTTCCCTCAGAAAAGAGGATTAAAATCTGGGTGCGTCTTATACACTGAATACAGCATTTTTGGCCTCCTGAAACCCTGGCCCCTTTGCAAAAATGGTCATGCATAGCCTTTAGGAGGCTTCCAGAGTGCTCCTGGGGGCTGGGGAGGGTACAAATGAACGTAAAACGGACTGCTTTTTGTTCATCCCCCCCCCAGCCCCCAGGAGCACTCTATAAGCCTCCTAAAGGTTATGCACGCCTTTTTTTGGACAAAAAATGGGCCCGTTTTCACGAAAAAATTGCCATTTTTGCTCATTTTTGGCCTCTCCCAGCCCCCAGGAGCATTCTACAAGCCTCCTAAAGGCTAGGCATGCCCTTTCTTTGACAAAAAATGGACCTGTTTTAGGGAGGTCTGCAGAGTGCAAAAATTTTTTGAATTTGCCTCTTCAAAATCTTGGTGCGTCTTATACTCCAGTATGTCTTATACTCTGAAAAATAAGGTAAATTGATTTGTCATTATAGAAAAGGCTAGTTTATAAAAGGTAAATGTTCCCCTTGCTCATATGTGCTAATCGTTCTGAACTCTAAGGGGCGGTGCTCATCTCTGTTTCAAAGCCAAAGAGCCAGCGCTATCCGAAGACGTCTGTGGTCATGTGGCCGGCATGACTAAATGCCGAAGGCGCACGGAACGCTGTTACCTTCCCACCAAAGGCGGTCCCTATTTTTTCTACTTGCATTTGTTATGTGCTTTTGAGCTTCTAGGTTGGTAGAAGCTGGGAAAAGTTACGGGAGCTCACTCCATTACACGGCACTAGGGATTCGAACTGCCGAACTGCCGACCTTTCTGATCGACAAGCTCAGCGTCTTAGCCACTGCTGTGGGAAAGTAAAAAGCTGAGGTTCGATGTTAATGTTTTATTTTACTGCAGCAGAGGGAATTGGACAAAGTCAACACCTTTTTTCCCTTTCCCCCATCTCTTCTTTCTTCCCTTTCCCTCTGTGTCCTATTATTTGCTTCTGTAGTTTTGTATTTTATATTATAAACTAATAAAATGGGGGGGAGAAAATAGCAGGAATTCTGGGAGTTGAAGTCCACACACGTTACAGTTAAGCTAAGATTGAGAAATACTCAATCCACTTGTCGGTCCCTTGATGGAACACAGTGAGATAGCAACAGCAACAGCATTTACACTTATATACCGCTTCGTAGTGCTTTACAGCAGTGGCCTCCAAAGCTTTGGGCACCAGGGACTGGTTCCACGGAGGGAGCTTTTTCTGTGGACTAGAGGGGTGTGTGGTTTTGTGTGCTGCCTGCATCCCATGGATGGGGCTTTGCTTGTTTGTGTGGACTGGTTTCTGGCATGCTGTAGCCCAGTGCCGGTCCACAGATCAGAGGTTGGGGACCCCTGCTTTACAGCCCTCTCTAAGCGGTTCAGAGTTAGAATATCCCCCTCCCCCCAACAATCTGAGTCCTCACTGGACCGACTTCGGAAAGATGGAAGGCTCAGTCAACTTTGAGCCGGTCAGGATCGAACTGCCAACAGCGGGTAGAGTTACCCCGCAAGACTGCATTTTACCCCTGTACCACTGTGGCTCTTATGAGATGAAGGACTGATGGACTCATCCCCAATTCCCCATTCCACCCAGAACCCCCTCCCCCTTACTTCCTGTTTCCACCTCTCAGTCTCTTGCTGCCTCAGCAGATAGTCCTCCACCAAGGCCACCGCCTGGGCACAGGTCTCCGGCCCGCTTTCTCCTACCCAGCCCTGGATCTCCTCAGGCAAGATGGCCAAGAACTGCTCCAGGACCACCAGCTCCACCATCCGTTCTTTCGAATTCAGCTCCGGCTGCAGCCAGTTGAGGCACAGCTCCCGCAGCCGGGCGCAGACGTCCCAAGGCCCTTCCGCCTCTTGGTAGCAAACCCAGCGGAAGTGTTGCCGATGCAGTTCCGCGCTGGACATCTCCTGGCCTTGGCCCTCTCCCTTCACCTCTCCATCCTCCCTTTGTTCGGCGTGGTCTGCATCCGAGATGGTCCTGAGGGGCCTCTCTGGTGGCAGAAGCCCACCTGCCTCTTCTTGTAGGACCTCTTCATCAGCCCTGGTTTCAGCAGGAACCAGGATCTGGGGGTGGCCCCACCCCGAATAAGGGGACTGTGTGTTCTTCAAGATGTCCCGCCATTGGGCTTCCCAACATGGCGACAGCATCCCTTCCCCGAGGTCCCGCTCCGTTGGCTTGGCTGTCATCCGGCTAAAATGCTCCCCGACGGTGAAAGTTTGGACCACATAAGGGCTCCTCCTGAACCGGGTTGGGCCGGTCAGCGCAAGGCTATTTCTTTCAAACTCCTCCATTTTGACTCCTTTTTCCACCCTGGTTTCGTACGGGTGGAGGCCCACAGAGGACATCTCCCGTCGCTCGTCTCTGCTCAACCGCTCGCCTTCCCAGCCCAGCACTGGTTTCTTTCTGTGGACATGACCGAGGAGAGGGGGGGTCTGAGCCCACGTTTGGGCAAGTTCAGAGTGGTACTTACAAGGGACGGATGATGAGATTTCAGAGCTTCTCACCTACAGAAAAACTGGGAGCATCTTCTCTCCAACCAACTTCCTCCTGAAGGACAGACAGAGAAACACGGATGAGGAGGAGGACAAATGTAACACTGAAGCAGCCACTCGCTGAATCGCAGAATCTAAGAGCTGCAAGGGGCCACTGAGGTCATCCAATCCAGCTCCTTGCTCAGTGCAAGACTCCAGATTAAACCATTCTTAGGAAGTCGCCTTGAGCAACCAGGAAAGAGCAGCCTGACAGCTGCCTGACCGTACTCCCCACCACAAAATGGCTGTTACTTTTAGGAAGTACCTTCTAATGTTCTGTCAGGATCTGCCCGCTTGTCAGTTAAATCCGTGGAATGGCGTGGAATGGAATAGAATAGTGTTTCTTTAGCAACTTTTAAGATGAGTTGGACTTCAACTCCCAGAATTCCATAGCCAGCAAGACTGGCTGGGGGAATTCTGGGAGTTGAAGTCCACTCATCTGAAACGTTTCCATGGTTGAGAAATGCTGCAATAATTAAACAATAAGCTGACAAACCCTCCCCCCTTCCTCTTTGTGGCAGACGCTCAAATACTGGAGTACGGCTATCATGTCCCCCCTTACTCCTTCTTTTCTCTAGAATAGCTATACCCAAATCTTGCAACCATTCATGTTTTAATCCCCAGGCCTTTAATCATCTTAGTTGCTCTTCTTTGAACTTTTTCCAAAGCCTCAATATCTTTTTTGTAACGCGGTGATCCAAACTGGATGCAGTATTCCAGGTGTGGCCTTACTAAGGGTTTATAAAGCGGTACTAATACTTCATGTGATTTTGTTTCTGTGCCTCTATTTATACCACCGAGGATTGTATTAGCTTTTTTTGGCTGCTGCCACACACAGCTGGCTCATGTTTATGTATTCTAAAGACATTTTTGCTCACATGGCCACTGATGCTGCGATGGTTATAAGTGCGAGGACTGGCTGGAAGTCACTTTTTCAGCACTGTCACTTGAAACGGTCACTAAAGAAATGATTCTAAGTCAAGGACATCTCGTTTTTGTTCCAATTCTGCTGTTAGGGCTGTCTTGGTAGAAAAGGGGAAGTTTCTATTTCCCTTCAGCCTCAGTTCATACTGACATCTGTGACTTCCGCCATCTTTTTCCCTGGTTACAGATGACTTATGGAAAGAGGATCTTTGAATTGAATTGGCACAGTATTTTAAATCTGAAATGCTCTGAACGTCAATGAAAACGTATGTCGGGCTGGCTTGCACTGCAGACCAAATGTTTGTGAATACTTTTAACAAATACTAGTTATGCCAATGTTGTATTTTTCTTTCCTCATTTGCATTTGACCATGTTTCTTTACATTCTCAATGTTCCACCCCTGTCAAATGGGAATATTTACGGATCAGCTGCAGAAAGGAGCAATTGTGAAACCCTGTTATGACCTAGGCTTCCCCAGCAGCACGAAGCCGAGTCCTCGTCCCGATAAACCCCTTTTATTTAATTTACATTGAATTTCTCTTCAGCAAACCCCCGGCCCACAGTCCGTCAAGATAGTCCAAAATCACCGACTTTATCAGGCTTGGAGAGTAGCCAGGCTGGTATCTTTCAGACCCCCGCAATACTTGGCAAGAATGCAGGAATGAACTAATGGTCTCCTGCAAACTCCACTCCCCCTTCGCTCCTCTTTTATTTCCTCCAGGAGGGGCCATTCATCGTCCACCTGTGGCCTTACTCCCAAGTCGACCCCTGTTCTTTGGCTGTTCCCTTCGTCTGGCAACTCTGCACATGCACACACTGGGAACAGGCTCCAGCTGTTTGTCTGCCTCACTGATGTCTGACTCCGAAGGCAGCTGATAACTGGCATACGGCTCTGGCCCCCTCTCTGCCTCCGACACAGAGCCCTCATCAGAGCCTTCCCCAGACTCCAGGACTGGCCCATCTTCCTCCCCAACCTGCTCACTGTCCGAATCTGCTGCCAGCTCCACTGGCCACTGGTGGTCCATAACAAGCCCATAGATCACAGGGAGAATCTGAGCCTATTAACCTTTGATGTGTTACAAACAGCAGCTGCTCATGGAATATAAAAAAAATCAAACAGCAATAGCACTTAATACATAGACCAGGGGGTCCGTAACCCCCCCCATCCGTGGACTGGCACCAGGTCACGACATGCCAGAAACTGGGAGTGAAGGCCCATCCACAAGATGCAGGCAGCCCATGGAACATGCCCCCTCCGGTCCCGGGAAAAACCTCTTTCCACGGAACTGGTCCCTGGTGACAAAAGGTCCTCAACTTACAACCACAACGGAGCCCTAAATTTATGTTGCTAAGTGGGACATTACTTAAGTGGGTTTTGCCCCGTTATAAAATCTTTCTTAACATGGTTGTTAAGGGAGTCACTGCAGTTGTTAAATTAGTAACAGGGTTCATTCAATGAATCTGGCTTCCCCATTGACTTTGTTCGTCAGAAGGTTGTCAAAAGTTAAAAGAACATGACCCCGGGACATTGCAACTGTCATAAGTATGAGTCAGTTGCCAAGCATCTGAATTTTGATCATGCGATCATGGGGACTGCTACAACAGTCGTAAGTATGAAAAATGGACGTAATTACAACAGGGCTGTTGTAATTTTGAACGGTCACCACACGAACTGCTGTCAGTTGAAAACGACGTGTATACTGCTTCACAGCAAAACTCACTTGAATGTTTCACTTAGCAACGGATTTTGGGCTCAATCGTGGTCATACGTCGAGCACTACCTGTATTCAGGCCTGTTTAAAGCTGAACACCAGAGGAACACACATTTACCCTGCACACACTGCCAAGTTTTTCTCAATGTCCTGATCTGATGAAATTCCACAACCGGAGCGGTTTTTTTTCTCCATCTCAGCAAATTTGAGATGTATGAACTTCCAACTCCCAGAATTCCCCAGCACGATACTGAAGAAGCAATCTTCCTCTTTTGGACAAGGGGGAAAAAAGGGGGGAGTTATTGCTTAATCTCCAAGGCAAACACAAAAGGAGAAGAGGGGACTGGAAAGAGGAACAGCCGGGCAGAAAAAAAAAAAGTCAGTCATAGCAGAGAATGCCGAAAGTGGAACTGTGGGTCCAATCTGACCTTCAACAGTTCTTTAATTTCGTCCTATTGCTTGCTATGCTTTAAATCTGTAAGCTAGAACCCAACTGCCTGCTAATTGCTTTCGGTAAACCATTTTGAATTTGGTTGGGGGGGATTTCAGCTAAAGAATTGGGTTGTTCTGACTGAGGCTTCCTGAGTGCATGAAGCAAACTCCTTGTCCTAACAAAAAACCCTTTTATGAATTTACTGTGGATTCTGCTCGTTCACATCCAGCAAAGTCTCTCAAGGGAGGATTTACACTCACAGACCTGATCTGGCTTGGAGCTGATAGGCTGATATCTGCAAAATTTGGAAAGGAATCTCAGAAAGTCACAAACCAATTAAACGAACTAATTGTCTCCTGCAAACTCCACTCCCCTTTCGCTCCTCTTTTATTTCCTCTGGGAGGGGCCATTCATTGTCCACCTACTCCCAAGTCGACCCCTGTTCTTTAGCTGTGCCCTTCCTTTGGCAACTCTGTGCATGCACACACTGGGAACAGGCTCCAGCTGTTCCTCTGCCTCACTGATGTCTGACGCTGAAGGCAGCTGATAACTGTCAGACAGCTCTGCCCCCCTCTCTGCCTCCGACACAGAGCCTTCCCCAGACTCCAGGACTGGCCCGTGTTCCTCCCCAACCTGCTCATTGTTCGAATCTGCTGCCAGCTCTGCTGGCAGGCCACAATATGGGTAAAAACACCCCAGAATTCTCCCGTTTCCAGATTTTGGAAGCTGCAACCCCAACATGTGAAAACGGTTTTAAGTCAGGGAACTTCTCTGCTTTTCTGGTTCCATCAGATTACGAATTTGCGAATAGTTTTGTGCTCTCCCTTCCTAAAAGTATCCTTTGTTTCCAGCAGGACAGCACAGAGCTCGTCTTGGAAAAAGTTAAGCGTGTTAGCATTGGGATGGGAGACCAAAAGGAAATCCAGGGGTTGCAGATTAGCCTGGGAGGTAAACAAAATACATTTCCAGAAAACAGTAGTGGTAAACCACACTTCTGTTTGGCCTGCGAGAAAATGATAGGATAATGAAAGGCCCACAAGCTTAACTTAAAAGTATCCCTGCTTTATGAAATAACCCAATTGCTTCAAAGAAAAGATCCAATCATCATGAATTATCCTTGAATATTCAGGCTCTGCTGAAACAAGATTATAGGTAGTCCTCGACCTACGACCACATTTGAACCCCACATTTCTGTCACCAAGTGAGATGTTTGTTAAGTGAGCTTGCCCCATTTTACGACCTTTCTTGCCACAGTCATTAAGTGAATCAGTGCACTTGACCGTGCAGTGCCTAGGTACTGTTACCTTAGTGACAGGGTTGTTAAGTGAACCTTGCTTGCCTATCAATTTTGCTCCTCAGAAAGTGACTGAAGGTTACAGGAAGTTACAAAAGGGACCTCAGGACCCTGCAACCGTTATAAATACAGGTAGTCCTCAATTTATGACACCACTGAGCCCAAAATTCATGTTGTGAGAGATTGTTTAGGTGGGTTTGCCCTGTTTTACGACGTTTATTGCCACGTTTCTCAAGTGAATCACTGCATCTGTTCAATTAGTAACGCGGTTGCTAAGTGAATCTCGCTTCCCCATGAACTTTGCTTGTCGGAAGGTCGCAAAAGGGGATCACGTGACCCCCAGGGTCACAAGGCAACCGTCATAAACATTGTCAAGTATCCAAATGGAAATCAGGTGATCCTAGGCACGCTGCAACAGTCGTAAATGTGAAAATGGTCATAGAAGACACTTTTTCCAGCGCGGTTGTAATTTCGGTCATTCAATGAACCGTTGCAAGTCAAGGACTAGCTGCATAGCAAAAGTACCCCCACCGAGCAATGTCTTGTTAAGTGAGATGCACAACACTAAAGCAGGAACTCTTGGTGACCCAACTATCCTGTTTCCCTGAAAATAAGACCTCCTAAGATAACAAGCCCAATCGGGCTTTTGAGCACATGCGCTAAAATAAGCCCTCCCCCAAAATATTGCAAGACAGCAGCAGCCATGAGGTGACCCCCCCTCTACGCCTCCTGCACCTCAAAAATAATAAGACCTCCCCCCAAAATAAGGCCAAGCACTTATTTCGGGGGTGGTGTCGTCAAAATAAAATAAGACCCTGTCTTATTTTCGGGGAAACACGGTATAAAAAATTTTGAGGAGGAAAAAAAAAGACACATAAAAACAGCCCCCAGCCTGAAGCCCAGAAAGGACAATTCAGTCTAACTGAAGAACGGTTAAGGCCTTAAGAAGCTGTGAAGAGCCTTTGCTTGAAACCCTGAAGAATGGCTGCCAGTGAATGGCTCAGTTCACACAACCCATTAAACCAGCTAAGAGAAAAAAACCTGGAAGATGCAGTTGCAAAATGAGATTTTTACCTTCTGGGAAGCCTAGTTTCATGATTCGCCTCTTTTATGTCTCCGTGCATTGCGCAAACCTCCGTGAGTTAATGTATTGACCAGGTTACGAATGTTGTGTGAATACAGCAATGCACACCGCTCTTCTACAATTAAGGAGCCTTTGGGCCTACATTTCCTACAACCACGGAGGATTACAAGGTTTGTGCTCACGCCAATCAAACTACAACCTAGTTATCAACTTTGCGGTTAGTGTGTTGCGCGACTACTAGCCCCATGGCTTGTGTGGTTTGGTACATTGTGCAAAGACTGGAAAAAACAGCTCCATTGAGGAAATCATCTCTAGATTAACCACAGTTGTGTCAGTCGACAACCATAGCAGGAAAGTTAAAAACTACCTTACTGAGAAGAGCTGGAGATCAGACAAGGACGGTTAGACAATATTAGTTAAGTTAAATACCCTTGAGAATTAGGCAGCTTCCTAAGCTGCTAGTCCTCTGTAAAGAGATTGCACCCTTGTTTTGCATCGCAAAGAAACCCTCAATCCTTAAATTGCAAGAGGACCACAGACAATCTCGACTCACAACAGTTCATTTTGTGATGTTCAAAGATGTAATGGCACTCTAAAAAGGGACTGACAACTGACAGTTAGAACAATGAATCAGTGGAACAGAAGTTGCCTCCAGAAGTTGTGAATGCCCCAACACTGGAAGTCTTTAAGAAGATGTTGGATAGCCATTTGTCTGAAAAGATATAGGGTTTCCTGCCTAGGCAGGGGGGTTGGACTAGAAGACCTCCAAGGTCCCTTCCAACTCTGCTATTGTATTGTATTGTTTTTCCACATCTACGACTATTGCAGGATCCTCATGGACACATAATCAAAATTCAGACGCTTGGCAAATGACTCTGATTTATCATAGTCACAACGTCCCAGGATCACCTTTTTTGTGACCTTCTGACAAAGTCAGTTAACCACCGCGATACTCACTTAACGACTGCAATGATTGACTCAACAACTGCAGGCAAGAAAGTCATAAAATGAGAGTCACTTCACTTAACAAATGTCTCCCTTAACAGCAGCAAGTTTGGGGTCATAAGGTGAGGACTATCAATACCTCAAAATTTGGGACAACTTCTTGAAGTGTCCAAGAAAAAGGGATCAGGGGTTTGCCTGAAAATAAAGCAAAAGCCTAAAAAAAATGGGGCAGCCAGTATCCTCCCCTAAGGGAGAGAAGGCCCTCTCAAGGGGGTTTGGCTACTCAGGTGGACCTGTACTCATCTGAACTGAATCAGAATAGAGCTGGAAGGGACCTTGGAGGTCTTCTAGTCCAGCCCTCTGCTCAAGCAGGAGATCCTATCCCATTTCAAATGACTGTCCGGTCTCTTCTTAAAAACCTCCAGTGATGAAGACTCTACAAGTTACAATTCCTCCAGGCCAGCTGTTCCACCAGTTAATTGTTCTCACTATTAGGAAATGTCTCCTCAGTTCTAAGTTGCTTCTCTCCTTGATTAGTTTCCACCCATTGTTTCTTCTCCTGCCTTCAGGCGCTCCAACATCTTCTTTGAAACTTCCAGTATTGGAGCATTCCCAACTTCTGGAGGCAATTTCTGTTCCACTGATTAATTGTTCTCACTGTCAGGGAATTTCTCCTTAGTTCTAAGTTGCTTCTCTCCTTGATTAGTTTCCACCCATTGTTTCTTCTCCTGCCCTCAGGCGCTCTGGAGAATCGCTTGACTCCCTCTTCTTTGTGCAAGCCTCTCAAATACTGGAATACTTCTATCCTTCTTTTCTCTAGACTAGCCAAACCCAACCGTTTTTCATATGTTTTAGCCTCCAGACCTTTAACCATCTTTGTTGCTCTTCTTTGTTCCAAAGAAATCAAACACTTTCAAAATTGCGGACCGGGCTTACAAATCCGTTGGCAAGCCTCCCCACAATCATGTTTTAAGTTAACCAAGTTTAAATCAAGTATGTTAACCAATTTTTAACCAATTTCGTTGTACAAAGACAATAAAGGCTATAACTGTACTAGGTCTATGGAGATTCTGAGACCTCCAGGTCTTGATGGTGTCCCCCCCCCGCTCCGAAAAAACCCCCCAGAAAGTCCAATTGCCTCTTGAAAAAAAAGCATGCACCACCCAAACCCCCCGACCCAGAGCCCAGCCGGCTGACACCCAACGCAAAAACCCAAAGCTGGCACAGCAAGTCGTCTGAACCCATCTTCCCCCCTCCCAGAAGTGGATGGCTGTGGCTGATGGCCTTGGTTAGACCTACTTACCTCTATGATTGGGATGGGTGGGAAGCGGGCTGCTCTGCCCCCCCCCTTCCCTTAGGAGCCGCAGCCCCGAGGCACCCGCTCTTTTGCACCGGCGGCTCCGCTTCCCCACCCTCCGCTCGTAGCCGCCGTCCCGGCTCCTCTGCGCACCGACGGCGAACTGCACATCCCGGAGTGTCAAGCGGAGAAATGCGCCTCCCCGCCACGCCCACAAATTCCCACGCCTCTCTAGACCTCCGCTGCTCGTTGGTTTTAACCGCGGCTGCTCCGGGGCTTGGGGAGGTCCCTCCCGTTCTCCCTTCTCGCATTTCCGGCCCCTGGGAGGGAGGGGGCGGAAAGAGGAAAGGGCTCCTCACGTGATCCCGTGGCGTCACGTGATCGCCTCCCCCCTGAAGGCGCGAGGGAGGGGGGGCAGGGTAATCTGGCTCAGCGAATGCTCTTCTTAGATCAGTGTTTCTCAACCTTGGCAACTGAAGATGTCCGGACTTCAACTCCCAGAATTCCCCAGCCTGGCTGGGGAATTCTGGGAGTTGAAGTCCGGGCATCTTCAAGTTGCCAAGGTTGAGAAACACTGTCTTAGACCCTGCAGGTAGTCGTTCAACAGGAGTAAGTCGCCTTACAGTAGTCCCCGACTTCTGACTCTAATTGTGCCAAAAAGTCCTGTTGAATTGGTGGACTTGGCTCCCGGTTTATGACCTTTCTTGCCGTGGTTGTTAAGCAACTCACTGCAGTTGTTAAGTTAGGAACGTGGTTGTTATGCGAATCTGGCTTCCCCATTGACTTTGCTTGTCCGAAGATCGCAAAAGGGGAATCCCATGACCTTGGGACACTGCAACAGTCATAAATACGAGTCCGTGGCCAAGCCTCTGAAATTTGATCACGTGGCCACGAAGTCTGCTTCGACAGCCGTAGGTGTGGAAAATGGCCATAAGTCACATTTTCAGCGCCGTTGTAACTTTGAACGGTCACTAAATGAGCTGTTGTAAGTTGAGGACAGGGGAACAGGGGGGCTCAGTGGCTAAGTTGTTGAGCTTGTCGATCAGAAAGGTCGACAGTTCAGCGGTTTGAATCCCTACTGTCACGTAACAGAGTGAGCTCCCATTACTTGTCCCAGCTTCTGCCAACCTAGCAGTTTGAAAGCCCATAAAAATGCAAGTAGAAAAATAGGGACCACCTTTGGTGGGAAGCTAACAGCGTTCCATGCGCCTTCGGCATTTAGTCATGCCGGCCACATGAACACGGAGACTTCTTTGGACAGCGCTCTTCGGCTTTGAAACAGAGATGAGCACCACCCCCTAGAGTCGGGAACAACTGGCACATATGTGCAAGGAGAACCTTTACCTAAGTTGAGGACTACCTGTATTAAGTTGCTTAATAACCTAGCAATGAAGACAGAGAGAGTTTAATCTAGCCAAACATCCTCTGCTGGAGTTGAATCAGTCATTTTAATGTGCAGGTAGTCCTCCACATATGACCACAATTGAGCCAAAATTTACGTTGCTAAGTGAGACATCTGTTAATTGAGTTTTGCCCCAATTTACAACTTTCCTTGCCACATTTGTTCAGTGAATCGCTACAGTTATTAAATTAGCCATATGGTTGTTAAATTAATCTGGTTTCCCCATTGACATGGATTGTCAGAAAGTCATAAAAGGGATCATATGACTTTGGGACACTGTCATAAATGTTGTCAAACATCTGAATGTTAAATCATGTGACCAAGGAGATGCTACAACAGTCATAAGTGTGAAAAATGGTCATAAGTCCCTTTTTTCAGTGCCGTTGTAAGTTTGAACAGTCACTAAATGAACTGTTGTAAGTCGAGGACTACCTGTATTTATCATGTTTGTATCTCACATGAAAACGACTCTCTGGGCTTTGTACAACACTCCTATAGTTAAAATTTTGTCATTTTAACCTACATTAGTTACAGGACTGTTGTGCTGTTCAAAGCGTTGCGAAAGCCTCAGCGATTTTCAGCTGTGTAGACTTCAATGGGGAATTCTGGGAGTTGAAATCCACACAGCTGAAAGTTGCTGAGGTTGAGAAACACTGGGTTAAAAAGAGATAATCTGCCTCAAATACTTGCCAGGTATGTTAAATTATAGCCCCTGTTCTCCCTTGGGCCAGCTGAATGTGGGTGCTGAAACTTGTAATCCAACACCTGTGTAGGACATTGAGTTTGGAGTTAATTGGTACTATAAGACTTTGTGGACTCCACTCATTATAGGAAATGCTGCTGTTGGCTGTTTAGGCTCCAGCAAATGCAGAGGAAGGGAAGAATAAAGCTGACCCAAAATCTGCCACTTCTGAATTTCTGTAATGATTTAAGATTATAAGATCCTCCAAAAGGGATCTGACAAGCTTAAAGAACAAAAGATAACGCATCGAAGCAAAAACGGCTTGCTGCAAAAGGAGAATTGAGAATAATATTGGTGTAAATTCTTTTAAGCTTTCTTTTCTTTTCTTTTTAGTTCATGTTTTTACTCTCTTTGGCTTACCTTTTTACCCCTTTTCTATACTTCACATAATGTTGCTTTACCCAAAAAGAAAGCGTGATCATAATCTAATCTAGAGCCCTAGGATTCCATAGAGGTCTCCTGTTCTTTCTTTCCTTTCTTTCTTTCTTTCTTTCTTTCTTTCTTTCTTTCTTTCTTTCTTTCTTTCTTTCCCTCCCTCCCTCCCTCCCTCCCTCCCTCCCTCCCTTATATAGAATAGAACAGAATAAAATTCTTTATTGGCCAAGTGTGATTGGACACACAAGGAATTTGTCTTTGGTGCATATACTCTCAGTGTACATAAAAAGACAAGAAACTTTCGTCAATAATCATAAGGTACAGCACTTAATGATAGTCATAGGGTGCAAATAAGCAATCAAATCATATTAGGAAACAATATAAATTGTCAGGATACAATATACAGTCATACAGTTGTAAGTGGGTGGAGATGGGTGATAGGAACGATGAGAAGATTAATAGTAGTGCAGACTTAGTAAATAGTTCAACAGTGTTGAGGGAATTAGTTGTTAAGCAGAGTGGGCATTTGGGGAAAACTGTCCTTGTATCTAATTGTTCTGGTGTGCAGTGCCCTATAGTGTCGTTTTAAGGGTAGGAGTTGAAACTATTTATGTCCAGGATGCGAGGGATCTGTAAATATTTTCACAACCTTCTTTTTTTTCACTCGTGCAGTATACAGGTCCTCCATGGAAGGCAGGTTGGTAGTCATATTTGTGAAGTGATTTGGGTCGAGAGACAGTGGCTAGCTCAAAGTCACCCAGCTGGCTTTCATGATTAAGATAGGACTTGAACTCCAGGTCTCCAGCAGGTAAGATCAGCTAGAAGATCAGAGGTTGCCACAAAGAAGAGGGAGTCAAACTATTCTCCAAAGCACCTGAGGGTAGAACAAGAAGCAATGGGTGGAAACTAATCAAGGAGAGAAGCAACTTAGAACTGAGGAGAAATTTCCTGACAGTGAGAACAATTAATCAGTGGAACAGCTTGCCTCCAGAAGTTGTGAATGCCCCAACACTGGAAGTCTTTAAGAAGATGTTGGATAGCTATTTGTCTGAAACGGTATAGGGTTTCCTGCCTAGGCAGGGGGTTGGACTAGAAGACCTCCAAGGTCCCTTCCAACTCTACTATTGTATTGTATTGTATTGTATTGTATAGAAGTCTCTGTTTATTAAAACCTGCTTTCCTGAAGTCCAAGATAGAGCCTCATTTAGCTGTTACATTTCTCTATCGTTACACTCACCTACAAACATCTCTGTCTGTTAATTTTCAGGTTTAAGATGCTGTAACTTAAGCCTGTGGACAAAAAAATAAAAATAAACTCCCAACCCATTCTTCCACATACATTTATTATTACAATTGGTGAGTCGCAGTGTCAGCCTGATGCTTAGGCTGGATGTGATATTTTTATCCCCAATCAAGTCTTTCCCGAGGGCCTGAGATAGGCAGTATTTTTTTTTAAATATTATAGGTATTGTTGTAGGGTATAAACTATTTCAAGTAAGTGTCTATGGAGATTCTCTTTGGGATGGTTGTCCCAAAGGTGTTTTTTTCCAAGAGGCAACTGGGCTTGCTTCTTTTGCTTCCCATCTCACTGCCCCTCTGGGTGCCTTATGAATAAATGTTATTATACAGGTAGTCCTTGACTTACAACAATTTGCATAGTGACTGTTCGAAGTTACGATGGCACTGGAAAAAATGACATGGCCGTTTTTCACACTCACAACCACTGCAGCCTCCCCATGGTCAACTTGGCAACTGAGTTGTAGTTATGACGGTTGC
Source organism: Natrix helvetica (assembly GCF_964273705.1). Lineage (NCBI taxonomy): Eukaryota > Metazoa > Chordata > Lepidosauria > Squamata > Natricidae > Natrix > Natrix helvetica. The sequence goes on along the minus strand of NC_138548.1, from coordinate 359,559,261 downwards.
AATGTCCCGGTGCCATATGATTCCCCCTTTTGCGACCTTCTGACCAGCAAAGTCAATGGAGAAGGCAGATTCTCAGATTTACAACTATGTTACTAACCTAACTACTGCAGTGATTCACTTAACAACTGTTCCAGGAAAAGTCATAAAACAGGACAAAACTCACTTAACCATTGTCACGCATAGCCACAGAAATGTTGGACTGAGTTGTGATTGTAAGTCAAGGTCTACCTACCTGGTACTCCTATATTACATCTTATATAAATAAGATATAAACGTTTCTATAATTGAATTCATTTAACCTGTGGAACAGCTTGCCTTCAGACGTTGTGGGCGCTTCATCACTGGAGGCTTTTAAGATGAGATTGGACAGCCATTTGCCTGAAATGGGATAGGGTTTCCTGCTGGGAGCAGGGGGTTGGACTAGATGACCTCCAAGGTCCCTTCCAGCTCTATTCTGATTGAAAAATAAAAACGGATTTTTTTAAAAAAAATAACAACCAGTGGTTAGCCTCCCACAACTCGTGTCTGCAACGTGTCGCGTTAACGGAATGAACCCGGTGAATTAGGGGGAAAGGTCGCGAAAGGACGGGTAATATTTGCGCATCCTTTTCCGTGGCCAAAGCTCGGTCCGCCAAAGGGTTAAAATAGGAGCAGCGCGCCGGCTTCCTAGAGCGGCCCGGCGTGTGCGTGAGCCCGGCGCGAGCGAGCGTGAGGAACGTCGAAGGCCCCCACCTTTCCCAGCCCTCGCCTCCAAGCTCCGCCCCTCCCCCCCTCCCAACTCTCTGGATTTTGAATTTCTCAACTCGGGAGGTTCGACTGTGAGTTTCGGAGGCTGCTTTGTCCGGCGGGGGGGGGGGAAGGGGAGGGGGTGAGGAAAGGGGATAATCGGGGGGGGGGGACGACACCCGGGGGTAGGGGGAAGGAGGAGGAGGAGGAGGAGGAGGAGAGGCAGTGTGGTCCAGTGGTTAAAGACACCGGGCTATAGAAAGCGAGGCGGCGAGGTCTAGTGCCGCCTTGGGCGTGAAAGCCGGCTGGGTGACTTTGGGCTGGTTGCCTCTTTCTCGCTCCCCTCCACGGCAGGATCAGGAGACGAGACGATCGGGAGGTGATCTGTTGATCACGACCAACAGATCGATCCTGGGATGATTCCCCCCGCCCCAAATAAAGGGGGATCTCCTTTTTTGGGCTAGGTGGGTGGGGGAGGGCTCTAGGAAGAAACACAAAAATGAGTGGGGAGGGGTCCAACAGGCTGGTTGTGGGTGGGGTGGGCTGGGGTGGGTTGGGGTGGTATTGTACTGTTAGTCCTCAACTTACGGCCACAATTGAGCCCAACGTTTCTGCAGCTAAGCAAGACATTTGCTGTCTGGGTTTTGCCCCGTTTCCTGACCTTCTTTTGCCAGGGCTTTTAAGAAGGGAATCACGGCAAGTTGTTCAGTTGGTGAAACAGTTGTCAAGTGGCTTCCCCCACTGACTGTTTGTCAGAAGGACTCCCGGTCGTTAAGTGAGTCGCTAGAGTCATTAAGTTATTAACCTGGTTGTTAAGTGAATCCAGCTTCCCCGTTGAGTTGCAAAAGGGGATGGCAGGACACTGTAGCCATCATAAATATGAGCCAGTGGCCAAGTGGCTGAATTTTGATCATGTGACCATGGGAATCTGCAACGGTTGTATGTGTGAAAAAATGGTCCTAAGCCACTTTTTTCAGTGCCGCTGTAACTTAAATGAGCTGTTGTAAATCAAGGACTACCTGTATTAACCCAGCACAGGAGGAACAAACAGAAAGACCATCGTTCCGTAATTCTATTTCTATTCCTAGGACTTATTTGTGGAAATTTGTGTCAGTGTGGAAGCCAGAGTCACTTAACAACCAGGTCACTAATTTAACCACGGCTGGGATTTACTTAAATGTGGCAAGAAAAATAGTAAAATAGGGCAAAGCTCACTTAACAAAATTCTCAGCAATATAAATTCTGGGCTCATTTGTAGTCGTAAGTCGAGGACTACCTGTATTTGCATCATCTCAGAAATCATAAACGGTGGCTAAAAACTGATAAAGCAAGCATTTAAATTCCTCCTTCCCCCCTCCTTCCCTCCCTCCTTCCTTCTTTCCTTCCTTCGGTTGAGGATAGAAAATTTCACAGCTATTATTGTGTGAAGTAGGTTGGTCTGAGACAGAGACAGTATTTGCATCACCTAAGAAACCATAAACTATGGCTTACAAACCATGAGAAAACAGGCATTTAAATCCTTTCCTCCCTCCCTCAATCCCCAACCCTGCCCATGGTGGGCTCATAATCCCATCAGCCCACCAGGATGAGGATTAACCTTGAACCTAAGTCTCTATGTTCTTCGTTAACATCTTCCCTTCCTACCTTTTTGCCCACAACTTCCGTTATCGTTTCCTTTCTTCCCACCAGAGAAGGGAGAAAACCATAAAACAGCAGTGAGAAGTCTTTGATCTTCCAGGTGGTGGGGTTTCAACTGCCAACAGCTGCAACTAACTGGCTAGCTGGCATCTAGACTCATCAAAGAATGGGTGCTGTGGGCACCCAGTTCCCACATAGCATTTTTCTCAAATGCAGAAACTTTTTAAGATGCTTCACCCTTCCAATTCTCAGAATTCCCCAGCCACTTAAGGCCACGGATCTTAAACGTTGCTGAGGTCGAGAAACACTGAGTTAGACGTTGCGATAAGCTTATTTTTGCTCAATCGTGGTTTATCAAACGAACCGCCATCAGCTGGGATCATCCAATGCTCTCGGGGCAAAACTGAAGGAATAGCATTTGATTTCGCACAGTGTGTAACCTAGTTGACGTGTATTTTTTTAATGGGAGAACAGGAATTCTTTTATCTAAAAGCAGGCTCAAGACTTTTAATAGGTTTAATTGAACGATAGATCTGGTCCAATTATACTTGGCCCATAAAGAATCCCATTCTATTCTATTAAAAAAGATGTGGAGACTCTAGAAAGAGTGCAGAGAAGAGCAACACAGATGATTAGGGGACTGGAGACTAAAACATATGAAGAACGGTTGCAGGAACTGGGTATGTCTAGCTTAAGAGAAAGAAGGGCTAGGGGAGACATGATAGCAGTGTTCCAATATCTCAGGGGTTGCCACAAAGAAGAGGGAGTCAAACTATTCTCCAAAGCACCTGAGGATAGAACAAGAAGCAATGGGTGGAAACTAATCAAGGAGAGAAGCAACTTAGAACTGAGGAGAAACTTCCTGACAGTTAGAACAATTAATCAGTGGAACAGCTTGCCTCCAGAAGTTGTGAATGCCCCAACACTGGAAGTCTTTAAGAAGATGTTGGATAACCATTTGTCTGAAACGATATAGGGTTTCCTGCCTAGGCAGGGGGTTGGACTAGAAGACCTCCAAGGTCCCTTCCAACTCTACTATTGTATTGTATTCTATTCTAAATCCCAGTTTTCATCAATTATAATTATGGATGTGCAGTACTTGACTTAGGACCAAAATAGGAGCTGGAAAAATTTGCCACACCCGATTTTACCAGCTATTTTACTGTGGTCATTGAGCAAATTGCCGTGGTTGTTAAGTGAGACGTCACATGCGACCTTCTCCGCTGGCTTCCCCACTGACTTTGCTTGTCGGAAACCTGCTGGGAGGGTCACAAACCGCAATCATGTTGGCACCGAGATGGTCATCAATTTGTCAGGTGCCTAAATTTTGACACCCCGAGACGATGGGGACACTGATGGTTGTAAGGGCGAGGACTGTTTGTAAGTTTTTAAAACACAGTTTTAACTTTGAACAGTTAACTAAATAAATAACCATCAACTCCCTCCTGCCTGCACATCAGATCTGAATATCATATTTGGGCATATGGACTGAAATTAGAATTTAATCAACATTAGCTTAACACAAGGCAATCCCCTTTGCAGATTGCCTTGGGCTTCAAAACCCTCATCCATATCAGGGGCCTCCAACCTGGGCAACTTTAAGAATTGTGGACTTCAATTCCCAGAATTCCCCAGTGAGCTCTTTTAATTTCAGGCCTTTCCCCAACTGAACGTTCGATTATGTACCATCAAGTCAATGTCAACTACATAGATTTTCTTCTTCTCTTTTCTTGGAGAGGCATTTGTCTGAAATAATATATTGTCTATTTCTGCCGGCTGCCAGCAATTCGAGTCTCACCGGCTAAAGGTTGATTCAGCCGAAGTCGGTAAAATGAGGACCCAGATCGTTTTGAGGGCAATAGGCTGACTCTCTAAACCGCTTTAGAGTGGGCTGTAAAGAGCTAAGAAGCGGCATATAAGTCTTGAGTGCTACTGCTATCACGTGACTCCGGAACACTGCAACCGTCGTAAATGTAAATCAGTTGTCAAGCATTTGAATGTAAAGCATGTGACACGATGCTGCAACGGTCGTAAGTGTGAAAAATGACCATAGATCACTTTTTTTTCAGTGCCTTTGTAACTTTAAACCGTCACAAATTGAACTGTTGCAACTCCTGGACTACCTGCATACATTAACATTTCAACTTGATTAGTAGAACCAAATAAAGTAGAAATGTGAAAAAGATCCGTGTCCAAATATCATTGTCTAGGCCAGGGGTGTCCAAACTTGGGAACTTTAAGACTGGTGGACTTCAACTCCCAGAATTCCCCAGCCACCTGGCTGGGGAATTCTGGGAGTTGAAGTCCACAAGACTTAAAAGTTACTAAGTTTCGACACCCCTGGTCTAGGCCATCTGACCATTGGAAGCGCAGTATTGTTTACATCAAAACAATCAGATACAGGTAGTGCTCAACTTATGACCACAATTAAGCCCAAAATTTCTAAGTTGCTAAGTGAAACCTTTGTGAAGTGAAATGTACCCCATTTTATGACATTCCTTGTCACAGTGGTTAAGCAAATCACTGCAGCCATTAAGTTAGTAACACGGTTGCTAAGTGAATCTAGCTTCCCCCGTCGACTTTGCTCATCAGAAGGTTGCAAAAGGGGATCATGTAACTCGAGGACATGCAACTCTCATCAATTATTGCCAAATCTCCGAAGTTTGATCGTGTGTCCATGGGGATACTGCAGTGGTGTTAAGTATGAAAAACAGTGATCCGTCCCTTTTTCCAGTGTCGTCGTAACTTTGAGCGATCCCTAAATGAACTGTTGTAAGTCGAGGACTATCGGTACTGGACCGGCATAGGCCCTCAGCCGGTCACAATACGATCTGCAATGTGGCTGGGACCCCACAGTCACACTGAGGGGAGGATGCTATGCCCCTTTTTGGTAAGCGATAGCCTTAGTCCCTGATAATTGCCCATTGATGAATGTCAACTGACTTTATTTTCTTTTTTTGATCCCAGGGATACCCCAAGGATGAAAACCGAAAAGGAAGCTGCGGGCAGCCCCACTGCTGAATCTGAGGGGAGCCTCCAGCTTGTTGTGACCGGCATTGTGGGGGAGGATTTGCCTGTAGCGATGCCATCCCAGATTAAAATGGAACCGGAAGAAGGACAGGTGACAACTTGGGAAGACCGATGGCAGAATTTCCTCAAAGAAGCGGAGTCCTCTTGCTCCATGTGGGGAAGCACCCCACCCAAGGACTCCTCAGGCGACTCGGAAAGCCGCCAGGATCTCCGTGGGAGAAGGATCGTCACCATCCCACCCGGCCTCCAGCAGGACGAACAAACCGGTTCCGAGGAAGCCCATCGCCAGCACTTCAGGAGGTTCTGCTACCAACCATCCGAAGGTCCCCGAATGGCTTGCAAGCGGCTGAAGAAATTCTGCTGGGGGTGGCTGCAACCAGAAAGACGTACCAAAGACGAGATCCTGGAGCTGGTGATCCTGGAGCAGTTCCTGGAGATCCTGCCAATGGAGATCCAGAGAAGAATTCGGGGATACGGAGCGGAGACATGTTCTCTGGCAGTAGCTCTGGCGGAGGAGTTCTTGCTGAGGCAGCAAGAGGCAGAAGAGCAGGTGAGAAGACAGGTAGTTCTTGACGTACAATAGTCCGTTTAGTGACCCTTCAAAGTGACAACGGCATTGAAAAAAGTGACCTATGCCCATTTTTCACACTTACAAGTGTGGTAGCATCCCCACGGTTATGTGATTTACATTGGGATACTTGGGAACTGACTCAAGGGCCTTCTTAGCCAGGGCTGTCACCTGCCCTTCAAATAGGAGTTGTGAGTCCAGGAATACTCCCTCCCCCCCCCCCCGACTATGCACCATTCTTTATGACCCATCCAAGATCAAAGTTGGGGCACCCCCCCCCCCCGATGTTACACCTAAGTTTCTTTCTAACGCTAGAGGTGTTTTTAATCTAATTGTTCATGTTTAATATTCCGTAAGGCAAAAATGGCTGTGAAAGTTGGACCATAAGAAAGGTTGAGCGCCTAAGAATTGAGGCCTTTGAACTGTGATGTTGGAAAAAGACTCTTGAGACTCCCGTGGACTGCAGGGTGATCAAACCGGTCAGTCCTAGAGGAGATCAACCCTGACTGATCTTTAGAAGGAAATCAGATCTTGAAGATGAGACTCAAATACTTTGGCCACCTAATGAGAATGAAGGACTCACTGGAGAAGAGCCTAATGCTGGGAAAGATTGAGAGCAAAAGAAGAAGGGGACGACAGAGAATGAGGTGGCTGGATGGAGTCACGGAAGCAGTAGGCGTGAGCTTAAATGGACTCCAGGGGATGGTAGAGGACAGGAAGGCCTGGAGGAATGTTGCCATGTGGTTGTGATGGGTCGGACACGACTTCACAACTAACAACAACAAGGCAAGAAGAAACAAGAATTGAAGAAAAACACCTTTGAACAATGCAATTCAACAATCGTTTTCAAATAGCACTAAATTTATCAGAAGAGAAATTATTATTGTTATTACTAATCAACCTATATAGCTTCTGTAGTGAAATCTGATAAAATGAGTCTCTATTTGAATCTTAGCAGTGACTTTGCCTGTAAGAGCTTACCTCAGCATGCCAATTATCCGAGAATTGATTGTCTGAAAACTTCCACTTTTGAGTAATTCTTAAATTTTGCAACCATGGGTAAAAATACAGTGAACTCCTTTTTGTTTAGTTTCAACCTACCTCCATCAAAAAGGTGTAATCATCCCAACTCTCAAATTCTAATCTTCTGTCCTTGTTTCGTGTTTTTTTTTTTTTGTTGTTGTTGTTCCTTCAGGTCTCAAGCCCAGCTGATGAACAGGCTGGAGATTTCTGTGATTCCGGAGAGCCTTCAATGGGGACCCCAGAGAGACCTCCCTATAAAGAGATGAAACTGGAGGGAAATGAAGACGCTTCCTTATTAGGTCAGGATCTTCTGTCTCTTCAGTTCTGGGTGTTAAGAAAACCAAATACTTCATAGAATCATTTTTAGTGTGGTGATTGAACATGCATTCTGTTTAAATTGTGCTTGATTCCTGGCTTCCAATTCCTGGATATATATTTTTTGCGATTGTCAAACCAATACATGTTAGCTTATCTAGTTAACTATGATTGGGCAAAAGGGTTAACAATTTCCATTTTCCTCTTTTTAATTTTTTTTTAAACTTTCTAGGTGGCACAGATCATGACAGAGGATGCCACCTAGGGGTGTGACTCACATTTTGGGTTTGCCCTGTGTGTATGTCTGCATATGTGTTTTATTTATCCTACTAGCTGATAAGCCAGCGTTATCCGTATATTTATTTATAGGGGGGGAAATGTCTGGACCAAACTTAATTTCTAATGTTGGATTTTCCCCCTTATCCCAGAGGGAGCCCCCTTGTGGAGTACTGTGAAGCCGTTACCATGGCAATTCCACTGTGCTGTACAGTAGAAGCCATTTTAAAGCACAACAGGCTGTATTGTAACAGAACACTCCCCCCCCCCCTCACCCTGAGGTGTGTTACCCCACAGTATTTGTTTCCAGAGAGTAAGTCATCTATATACTAAGTTTGGTTGAAATTGCTTGAGGTGTTCCAGAGTTATGCTGGAACCCACCCACCCCGGCCTCCCACACACGTAATTTGTGTGTGTGTGTGTGTGTAGGCCAGTGTTTCTCAGCCTTTGCAAGATTAAGATATGTGGACTTCAACTCCCAGAATTCCCCAGCCAGCGTGGGAAATTGAAATGCACACATCTTAAAGTAGCGAAGTTTGAGAAACACTGGGGTAGTTGTTCAGTGTATGCTCAACTCTGCATAATCAAACTTATGGTTACAACATTTTAGAAATCATAATACATACAGGAAGTCCTCAAATTACGGCCATAATGATGCCCTAAATTTCTGTTGTTAAGTGAGACATTTGTTAAGGGAGTTTTGCCCCATCATACGACCTTTTTTGTCCCACAGTTGTTAAACGAACCACTGCAGTTGATAAGTGAGTAATCTGGTTGTTAAGTTTCCCCATTGACTATGCTTGTCAGAAGGTTGCAGAAGGGGATCACATGTCCTTGGGACACAGCAACCGTCACAAAGATGAACCAGCTGCCAAACACCTGAATTTTAATCACAAGATTAAGGGGTTGCTGCAAAGGTCATAACTAAAAAACGGCCGTAGGTCACTTTTTTCAAGTGTTGTTGCAACTTTGAACGGTCACTAAATGAACTGTTGTAAGTTAAGGACTACTTGTAATATTGACATACTGTGTTTTTCAGAGTATAAGACGCACTGGAGTATAAGACGCACCAAGGTTTTGAAGAGGCAAATAAAAAAAAAAGTTTTTGCACTCTGCAAACCTCCCCAAAACGTCCCGTTTTTCCCGAAAACAGGCCCATTTTTTACCCCCAAAAAGGCATGAATAGGCTTTAGGGAGCTTGCAGAGTGCTTCTGGGGGCATTGGGGGGGGGGGCAAAAACGAGCAAAAAAAGGTCCACTTTTCACAAAAACGGGCCCGTTTTTCGTTAAAAAAAGGGCATGGATAGCCTTTAGGAAGCTTATAGAGTGCTCCTGGGGGCTGGGGGGGGGGGTAAAATTGAGCAAAACACGGGCCATTTTGTGCTCATTTCTTCCCTCCCCAGCCCCCAGGAGCGCTCTAAAGGCTTCCTAAAGGCCATGCACGGCCATTTTGGTGAAGGGGGCGGGATTTCAGGAGGCAAAAAAATGCTATATTCAAGTGTATAAGACACACCCAGATTTTCAGCCTCTTTTTTGAGGGAAAAAGGTGCGTCTTATTCTCCGAAAAATACGGTAAACCCTTTTTTAATCTTTAAAGGCTTAAGTTAGCTAAATCATGAGAACGTTCGTAATCTGCATAAATGCTACTGTCGCCAAACAATATGGTGTATTACTTGCGTTTTACAATAATTAAAGTATTATAACGTTGTACATCCCCTCCTACTTCTAGAAAGCGATCAAGAGATGTATCAACCTATCGAAGAAGATCAGACAGATGCTTTCGACAGATCGGAGATAGAAGATGTTGTCATTGACTACCCCGAAGAAAACGAAACGCAGAACTCAAAAGAGAGTGAGCTGGATGGGGTCAACCTCTGGAGGTTCACTGTCCCACCAAGACAGCACAAAGATGGGCCACGGCACACCTGCCTCCTTTGTGGGAGAGCGTTCACTCGAAAATCAAGCCTGAATAGACATCTCATTATTCATACCGGAGAGAAGCCCTACAAATGCGCTCACTGTGGGAAAAGCTTCAACCGGAAGACCAACCTGCTCTCTCACGAGATGGTTCACGCCAGAGACAAGTCGTATCAGTGTTCGGACTGTGGGAAAAACTTCAAACCGAAGTGGGGTGTCAACGCCTACCAGATAGACCATACGGGGGAGAAGGTGTACAAGTGCATTTCTTGTAAGAAGAGCTTCCGCCAGAGATTGGAACTGGGGAGGTTGTTGAACGGGCAGAAGAAGGAGACCACCGCAGGACAATTGAAAGGGGAGTGGAAAGATGGAGTTTTTGGCCCTCTAGAAGAGCGCGAGAAAGAGGCGGAAGGTGAGATCGCCGAAGAAAAAAACGTAGCCATGATCGGCCCGTACGACAACCTCGATAAAATGAACAGCTCACCGATGCTGTATAAGGGAAGGCAGGGGAGTCCCTGCCCGATTTGCGGGAAGGTCTTTGCCACGCAATCGAGTGTGAACCGACACAAGAGGATCCACACGGGGGAAAAGCCGTATCAGTGCTCCGACTGCGGGAGAAGCTTCAACCAGAAGACGACCCTTCTAACCCACATTGTGATCCACACCGAGCAGAAGCCATATCAGTGCTCGGAGTGTGGGAAGCACTTCCGGCATTCCTCAGGCCTGTTGGTGCACCAGAGGATGCACACAGGAGAGAAGCCCTACAAGTGCGCCATCTGCCGGAAGAACTTCACCCAACGAGCACATGTGGTCAAGCACTTTGTGAGAAAGCATGCGCGAGAGAAGGCGTCGGCTTACCTTTCTCAGTCCCCCCAGTAGTGGCAGCAGCTGTAACAGGATGCCACTCTTCGCTTTTGAGTTTGGAAATTGGTTTCTCCTCAGGAGCTCCCCTCTCTGGGGTCTTCACAACTTTGTCTCCTTGTAGTTCCCAGCACTGAGCACTTAAAACCACCAGGCATGCACGACCTGCAGCCTCAAGGTCGCAAGGGGTGGGTTGCCGTTTTGCAGAAGAAACGCTCAAATTAAGATCTGAAATAGACTTGACTGTGCTCCTCCTCAAACTTGGTTTGTGGTGTGTGTGTGTGTGTGTGTGTGGAAACAGCACTGTCTGGGTCATCAAATACGCTGAAGACAAAGATGAAAAGATGAAACTGTCGGCTGCCTCAGCAAAATTGCTGAACCCCGTGAAACAACGGCTGACGTGAAGATTCCCAAAGGCAGTGAAGCAACAATGTGGGCAGTCTTCGCTTACTGACTGCTTCATTCAGTGACCAGTCAAAGTTATATTGGTGCTGAAAAGCTAACTTTACAACTGATATCTGCCCTCAACGACCTTCATAGCGTTTCTTGGTCACATGATCGGTCTCAGAGTCAGTATGCGTTGTCCTGTGCCTGACCTGTTCTTTTTCTTTTTTCACTTGCTTGCAGATTGGAGAGATTGGAGTAAGATTACAAGAGAGTAAGCGGACACACAATGGGGAATACACATTAAAAGCAATGTAGTGGCAATAGCAGCCAGTGTATTCTCCATTATATACCTGCTTACTCTTTTGTAATCCCTTCCTCTTCAAACTCTCCACTGTGTAAGCCAGGATGGGGAGAAAACAGGTCAGGCGTAGGAGAGCTTGCCTACAAAAACCCTTCTTTTCTTTCCCCCCCTTACAGAATGGAGAGATGAGGGGATTACAAGAGAGTAAGCAGAGCACACAATGGGGACTACATTGGGCTGTTTACATAGCCAGAACCAAGACATTGATTTCAATGTGTATTCCCTATGGTGTGCTTGCTTACTCCTTTGCAATCCCTTTCTCTCCAATGAATGTAAATATACATGTTCATTCCCTTTTTTGCTTATTATCCCAGAGGATTGGGAAAATGGAGAAAAGGGAAACCCAGTGACGGTCATGTGATTTCCCACTTGGTGACCGCTTCACTTAACAACAGCTGCTGGTCCCAATTGTGGGTGCTAAACGCAGACGACCTGCGTTCGAGAATATGGTAGCCGTTTCAAAGAATTTGGCAAGTTTTTGAGTGAATGGGAATGTCTGCAATGTATAACTGGTTGTAGGTAACCCTGGCGTTTTTTTGCACTGGAGCTCTTTCAAATGAAACGCTTCAGTTTTTATGTTACTTCTAGATATCCGTAAGTGTTATGTGTGGAGAGGAACATGATGAAAGCACCTGTGACATTGTGACATAAGCTCCACCCCCTTTTGTTTTATGTGCCAGGACGCCCGCACATAAGAAAGGGACGGAGCTTGCTCTGCAATGCCTCAACGCCACTTTCATCCTGTCGACCTGGGTTGGCATATTAACCCTTTTTAATACTTTTTAAACTTTGGAATTCTCGTGAGAATCCCAAACTTTTACAGAGTGCTGCTGGGACAATTTTAACAGGCCCGTCATGTCAGTTTACGAATGGTTTCCCAGCTGCTGTGCTGGTGGCAACTTGAAGCGGTGGGTACTTCAGCAGGGGGAATCTGCCCTCTGAAATATTACCTAGACCAGCGATGGCGAACCTTTTCAGCACCGAGTGACTAAAAGGCCCTGCGTGCATGCGCTTGTCGGGGGGGTGCGCCCTGGAAGAGAAGCTGGCAAGTGGGCATGCCCGTGCCATAAAACGAAAGCTCATTTCCCGCTGCGCGCATACCTACTTGGCAGCTTGGTGCGTCCCTGATGAGCGTGTGCATGCAGTGCATTTTCAGCGTGCGCACCGGTCAGCTTCTCTTCCTGTGACTGGTGTGCATAAGCGCATGACGATCAGCTGGCCGGCACGCCTGCGCACAACAGAAATCGGAAGACCAGCTCTTCTGGTTTCTGGCACTGCCGCAAGCGCAAAAACCAACTGATTGTCGTGCGCGCGTACGCACCAGAAACCCAGAAGAGGATTCTTCGGTGACACTGCTCATGGCACTTCGGGCACAGGTGCCCTAGGTTTGGCATGACGGACCTAGACGTTTTTATTCTTTAGCATCGACTGATTTGGCTGCTGTAAGTAGGAACTGAATGACTTTTTTACTCGTCTGTTTCTTAATCCAGCCATCCAATATGTATAGCAAACCTCCGTTGGGAAAGGATTGAATCTGTTCTGTTTACTTAATTATCATTAACACGTAACCTGATGCTTGTTTCCACGCTCTGCATTCCTGCTTTCCTGCTGAGAGAGGCTGGAATATTTGAACTAATTTCTCAGAAAACTAGGTTCTCTTTGGTTCTCTGTGGCAAGTAAGCGATGGGCACAATCTCTGTCGTTGGAGAAGGAAAGTAGAAACATGTTACTCTTCACAGAAGCTGATTAGAATAAACCTAATAAGAACGTTGGCTCAGAAGCGACATCTCTTTCACCCGTCCAGTGCGAGAATTATTGCGACAGGAGGAAGAAAACTTCCTTCAATATTTTTGCTTTCTTCGAGAGTCCAATTATTGTGAGGGCACGTATTCTAGGCACAGAAATTATTCATTGGTATGGGAAATAGGGAAATACAGATAGTCCACGACTTGCACAAGAGTTCATTTAGTGACCGTTCCAAGTTACAACGGCACTGAAGTGACTTACGACCATTTTTCACACTTGATCCTTGCACCATCCCCATGGTGACGTGATCTGTATTCAGATGCTTGGCAAATGACTCACATTTATGACGGTTGCAGTGTCCCGGGGTCACATGATTCCCTTTTGCGACCTTCTATCAAGCAAAGTCAATGGAGAAACCAGATTCATTTAATAACTCTGTGATTCATTGAACAACTGCACTGATTCACTTAACACATGTCTCATTTAACACATGTCTCACTTATCAACATAAATTTTGGGCTCTGGTGTTGTAAGTCAAGGACTACCTGTAATACATATACATACATACACACACATACACACACACATATACACGTACATCAGTGGTGGGTTTCAAAAATTTTTAGAACCTCTTCTGTAGGTGTGGCCTGCTTTGTGGGAGTGGCTTGGTGACCATGTGACTGGGTGGGAGTGGCTTGCTGACCATGTGACCGGGTGGGAGCGGCTTGCCGACCATGTGACTGGGTGGGCATGACCAACTTGTAAAATGTAGTGAAACTCACTTAACAACACTCTTGCTTAGCAATCAAAATGTTGGCTCAGGAACTCTGGCATTTGAAGCACGCAAGGCTTAAAGCTGTCAAGTTACAAGACCCTTGCACCCCTAACCCTTTAGGAAAAAAAAACAGGGATGTTCAAATTTGACAGCTTTAAGGCTTGTGGACTTCAACTCCCAGAATTCTTCCTCTCGCTCTTCACCTTGATGATGGGCGGACGGGCGGGGGGAGAGAGCTGGAACCGGTTCTAAACGGCACTGTAGATTTGTGGAACCAGGTTAGAACTGGCAGGAACCCACCCCGACGTACATACATACATACAAATCATAGTATATGGATTTATGCATATAATTGTTAATTCTTCTCACCGCCAGGAAATTTCTCCTTATTTTTAGATTGCTTCGCTCTCTGCTTAGTTTCCATCTATTGTTTCTTGTCCTGCCCTCAGATACTTTGGAGAATAGCTTGACTCCCTCTTCTTTGTGGCAATCCCGTCGACATAGTTTACTTGGACTTCAGTAAGGCTTTTGATAAGGTAGACCATAACCTACTACTAGATAAAGTAGAAGAATGTGGGTTAGACAGCATCACCACCAGATGGATTCGTAACTGGCTGACCAACCGCACTCAACGTGTAGTTCTCAATGGAACTGCATCCACATGGAGGGAAGCATGCAGTGGAGTACCCCAAGGCTCTGTTTTAGGCCCAGTACTCTTCAACATCTTCATCAATGATTTGGATGAGGGAATAAATGGGGAACTCATCAAATTTGCAGATGATACCAAGCTGGCAGGAATAGCCAACGCTCCAGAAGATAGGCTTAAGATACAGAAGGACCTTGACAAACTTGAACATTGGGCACTATCTAATAAAATGAAATTCAATGGTGAAAAGAGTAAGGTTCTACATTTAGGCAACAAAAACGGAATGCACAGGTACAGTATAGGTGATACCTTACTCAGTAGAAGTAACTGTGAAAGGGATCTTGAAGTCCTAGTGGACAACCATTTAAATATGAGCCAGCAGTGTGCAGCAGCTGCCAAAAAAGCCAACACAGTTCTAGGCTGCATCAACAGAGGGATAGAATCAAGATCACGTGAAGTGTTAATACCACTTTATAATGCCTTGGTAAGGCCACACTTGGAATACTGCATTCAGTTCTGGTCGCCACGATGTAAAAAAGATGTGGAGACTCTAGAAAGAGTGCAGAGAAGAGCAACAAAGATGATTAGGGGACTGGAGACTAAAACATATGAAGAACGGTTGCAGGAACTGGGTATGTTTAGCTTAAGAGAAAGAAGGACTAGGGGAGACATGATAGCATTGTTCCAATATCTCAGGGGTTGCCACAAAGAAGAGGGAGTCAAACTATTCTCCAAGGCACCTGAGGGTAGAACAAGAAGCAATGGGTGGAAACTAATGAAGGAGAGAAGCAACTTAGAACTGAGGAGAAATTTCCTGACAGTTAGAACAATTAGTCAGTCGAACAACCTGCCTCCAGAAGTTGTGAATGCCCCAACACTGGAAGTCTTTAAGAAGATGTTGGATAGCCATTTGTCTGAAACGGTATAGGGTTTCCTGCCTAGGCAGGGGGTTGGACTAGAAGACCTCCAAGGTCCCTTCCAACTCTACTATTATATTATATATTATATAAATATTAGAACAGTGCTTTCGTGTCCCCTAGTCCTTCTTTTCACTAGAGTAGACATACCCAGTTCCTACATCTCTGAATGTATCATAGCCATTACCTTAGAAGCTTTGTCATTGTTGAAGGCATTGAGAAAACTGATAGGGAAATATATCTGAAAGGATGATCCAATAGATCACAGTTTCTCCAGAAAAGAGAGAAAGATTATTTAAGAGTTGACAAGCCTGGGCCAAACACTTCAGGTATCTAGGGAGGGCAAGGATGATTGCATTGTGATGTCATAATTCAAACCCTGTGATTTACATATTGATGCTGGGAGGTGATTATGAGAAGAATTGTAATGCAATGCTTTGTCTCTCCCCCCCCCCCCCAAAATCATTGCACATAGTAGCAGGTGCCTATATCCGAGTCAGCAAGTGAGAAGAAGGGCTAGGGGTGACAAGACAACAGTTTTCCAAAATCTGGGGCTGCCACAAAGAGGAGAGGGGGGTCAACCTATTTTCCAAAGCACCAGAAGGCAAGACAAGAAACCATGGAAACAAATAATCAAGGAGAGAAGCAACTTAGAACTAAGGAGAAATTTCCTAACTGTGTGGACAATCGGTGGAACAGCTTGCCTTCAAAAGTTGTGGGTGCTCCATCACTGGAGACTTTTAAGAAGAGACTGGACAGCCACTGGTACAGGGATTCCTACTTGAGCAGGGGTTGGACTATAAGACCTCCAAGGTCCCTTCCATCTCTGTTATTCCATTAAGTTGATGGAGACCAAATATTTTTAGGGTCGCACAGTGGTTCTCAATTCCATCTCCAAAAACTGAGTGAACATACAACCTGTCTACAACATATAGCAGTCTTTTCCCACACGTTCGAAAACATCTTTTAGAAATGCAAATAGAAAGCTATGTTATTTTGCACAATTGGCTCCTGAAAAGAATGCCTGTTTGATAGGAGGGCTGATCTCTTCAAAATATTTAAAAGGCTGATTTGAAACACTTTACACATATTTTTCACACATGGGCTCGGTTGAGCATAATGAGACTTAAAAGGGGAAGTATATTTTATTCTTAAAACACTACAGCAATGTGTCTCAGCCATAAAATGTGTGGATCTCAACTCCCAGATTTAAATGGGGAATGAAAGTAGCCAAGGTTGAGACCCACTGGATCTCGCTCATCTTAATTGTAGAAACTAATATGACATAAATATCTATCCACTTCTGTTGAGACTGGGAGTCAAAAGAGTCAGAATGGTTTAAAAAATAAACCTGATTTTAAAAATAAGATGGAACAATATTTTTTCCACTACGGTCTAGTTCACTATCTCCCAAACTTAGTTTGGAAGTCCAAATTTAAGCATTTCAATTCCTCAAAATCTCCGCAGGTAGTGCAAGGCAGGAGACACGGTTTGAATTTGCGTGCCGGTTGGGCGCGGTTACTGCGCATGTGGCAGCTGTCATCAGTGGATTTGACAGCTGATTCGGACGCCCTGGCTTCATCCAAGGCAATTTGCAGAATGAGGTTAGATTTAGCGAGTAACCTCCTCTGTAAATGAATGTCCCGCACACCGCATATAATGCGGTCAAGAATAAGTTCGTCTAGGTCTCTAAACTCGTAGCGCCGCAACGTATTCGTTGATCGATTTGCCCTCATTTTGATTCCAAATGTTAAATTCACGCCGGCGAACGTGCTTGGACGGCTTGGGGGCGTAGTGGGTCCTCAGCATCTGTTGGAGCATGGACCAAGCAACCGATTGTAGAGGCGTTGGTTCAGAGAGGTCTTTCGCCGTTTTGAACACTTCCCGGCCACAGTATCCGAGGGACATGTTCTTCTTGCGGCCTTCAGAAAGGCCCATGAGGTCGTTGGCTTCGAGGAAGCAGTCGAACCTCAGCATATACGAGTCCCAGTGCTCGGTGACTGGGTCATACGGAGTCAGTGGGGCGTGCATGGCCATTTTGTGTTCAGAGGGCGTTTTGAGTTTGCCACTCAAAAATGGCTGCTCGAAGCCGTGCTGAGCTCCGGGCTGGATGTACTTGCTGGATTGCTATGCTCTTTTTGGTTCGCCTAGTTGCCTTCCAATCCCACCTTCGTCGCCAGTGTTAGATCCGGTAATGGATAGGCACACACAGGCTAAAATGCAACAACAGCTCTTTATTGTAACAGAACAAGTGTGTACAATCCAGTGTAGGAAGCTATCACCCAGCCCTCTCCCAGAAAAATGAAATATCCTAGGACCTAGGAAATATTGATAGTTGCCCTTGCATGGGCCCATGTGAGTCTGACAGCCAATCAGAATACATTTCTTACACAGAAACAGGAAACAGAAAGATGGGACTAAACAGGTTATAAAAAGCCTAGCAAGCCTCTTCCCTTTTCTTCTCTTCTTCTCCCCAACATTGAAGCATGCGATCACCTTTTCTGTTCAGGACTCAAGCCATGTGGTCCTGTCCACCATTAAAACCATCTTTCCCAGCAGCCTCCATGTCTCCAGTGTTTTTTCCCCCACTTGGAGCAGAACCCAGAAGGACATTTCTTCCAACAATGCCTTCATTCCCATCCCCCTGGAGGTGAAGGGGAGAACTCTTTATTATGTAAAGTGGACTAGCTTGGCCTTCTTAATGGCCCATTGACAAAGTGAGGATGGGCAGGAAGCTGCAGGAATTTATTTAGTTTTTAAAATGTGTTTCTCCCTTTTTCACATCCAGGAAAATATAATATTCTGCCTTTTCAATATTTCCTAGGATATTTCATTTTTCTGGGAGAGGGCTGGGTGATAACTTCCTACACATGTTTATTAAGATGAGGTCTGAAGGGGAATAAATTGTAAGGAGAAAGGTTATTTAGGGTTCACAACAGATAAGCCAGACCTCAATTTGTACTAACAAACTTTTCTTATCTGGACCTAATCTCCAGCTTGTTTTATCAGTTGAGGAATGTTAAAAGCTAATAAATCTTGAACATCACTTTAAAAGAAAGAATATAAATCAGATTGAAATACAAACTAACTATGTTAGTTAACAAATAACAAAGCCCATGTTATTTGTCTCACTATTTGGTCAAAAAGATAAAAAACAGGCCCGGAGACCATCTTTTTTTGCGAAGAATCTGCCTCGCTTGCAAAAGACTACATTTCCCAGGAACCCTCGCGGAGGCTCCAAGGCGCCTTCCGAATGGAGGCTTTCCTCCCCCTTCTCGACTTATTTTTTTTTTCCTTTTTCCTTTTTGCAAAGCGCGATGCGAGCAAAGGAGGAGCTTCAAAAAAATAATAATAATAAAGAGAGTGAAAACACGACATAAGCATCGAAGAGAGGGGGACGCAAAGCGGGAAAAAAAACCCTAATCCACCTTTTCACATTGTGGGATCCCCATTCTGGGGAAGGGGAGAAATCTTTGCCAAAAATAACCACAACCACAAATACAACAACAATCAAAAAGCTCTTTAAAAAGGGTTTTTATTGAATCTTGGCCCAATTGGGTGGGGGGAATAAAGTGCATTTCAAAGGCAATTTGCTATTTGACTCGATGAGCCTCACCCCTTCCTGCTCAGAGACCTCCCACGGAAGCAGCTGTGTTTATTTCATGCTCCTGACTCGCAGCGAGGTCCACTTCCTTGTAGAAGGGAGGAGGTGTCTCCCGCAGGAATCCGGGTGAGTGGCCGATCGGAGCGCGGCTTTGGAACTAAGGCTCAAAGAGGTTAGTAAGCGAAGCCCCCCACTCCCACCCATTGATTTCGATGGGAGATGACTTCCCCACCCCGGGAAGGTCCTTAAAGCAAATGCAAAGGCAGAGGGACTTTCTTCGCAGCCCAGAAGCGGAGCTCAGGAGTTGCCACCCTAACATTTTAGAGGGGATTTGGGTCTGGGTGGGTGGGGGTCTGGACCCCTTCTCCCCCCCTTCGGCTACGGAAACTATTGGGACCTTTTGGGCCGTCCCTCTCCCATTCAGCCCCAGAGCCAGGATGGGCAAGGAGTGGAGAGAGAGAGAGACCCAATTCTTGTCCCTACTTTTAACCATCGTAGCTTCTTGGGGGTCCTACTGGGCCAGCAGTCTTCTAGTATTTGAGGGGCTGCCACCAAGAATGAGGGGGGTCAATTTATTTTCCAAAGCCCCAGAAGGCAGCAGAAGAAACAATGGATGGGAACTAATCAGGGAGGGAAGCAACCTGGAATTAAGGAGAAACGTCCTCATAGTGGTGGTGGGGGACAACTAACCAGTGGAACAGCTTACCACCAGAAGTTGTAGGGGCTTCATCCCTGGAGGCCCCCTCTCGCAATGCATTTTGGGGATTGGGGATTGAGTGCTTGCATTTGCACACACGCTTTGGGCACTCGAAAAGGTTAACCATCACTGGGATAGGATCTCCAGCTTGATCAGAGGGCTGGACTGGAAGACCTCCAAGGTCCCTTCCAGTTCTATTCTGATTCTGATTCAGTCCTTCTCTTATAGCTCAACCTATTTTTTTTTTTTTGTGTGTGTGTGTGTGTAGGAAGTTTGGAGACCAGGGTGTTCTCACTGCCCCCCCCCCTGAGCTTCTGAAAAAAAATAATACTTAAACTCCGATGTGAGGTTCAGCCAGTGCTTTGAACCCTAATTGTATCTGAGATAGCAAGCCACGAAAGGCTTGCCAAGGTTAAGATGTTAGGCAGATACAGCTGGCTCTCAACGTACGACCAGCCACTGAGGCCAACATTTGCTGTGGCTAAGCCGAGACGTTTGTTAAGCAAGTCTTGCCGCATTTTACGACCATCCTTGCCACCGTTGTTAAAGGAATCTCTGCAGATGTTAAGTTAGTAACACGGTTTTTATTGAATCTGGCTTCCCCGTGGACTTGGCTTGTCGGAAGGTTGCGAAAGCAGAGCGTGTGATATTGCAACATTCATAAATATGTGTCGGTTGCCAAGCGTCTGAATTTTGACCCATAGGGATGCTGCAATGGTCGTAAGTGTGAAAAATGGTCGTAAGTCACTTTTTCCAGTGCCTTTGTAACTTTGATGGTAAGTCGAAGACTACCTTGTACAGTTGTTCAGCCTTGACCCATGGTGGTGAGTTGTGACACTTGAATCTCTTATTTTTTATATCTAAATAGCTGCACATTGGAACTGTAGAAACACCAGCATTGTCAGCGCAAATTGGGGAGAAAAATACAGGTAGACCTCGACTTACAACACTTCATTTACTGCTCGAAGTTACAACGGCACTGAAAGTGATAGTTTTAAGTGATAAGTGAAAATTAAGTGATAAGTGAAAGTTTAAGTGAAAGTGATACGGCAACATTATAGCATTTAGCAATAGCATTTAGACTTATATAACACTTCACAGAACAAAAAAATTGACATGAACCCTGAGCTGTTTCTTCTAGGAATAATTTTTTAAAAAAAATATTAGTAAGGATATCCAATATTTAATGCTTCATATAATCACTGCTGCCAGAATTTCATATGCCCAAAGTTGGAAACTAAAAACCATTCCATCAAATGCAGGTAACCATAAAAAAGGTGTTAGAATGCTCAATACAATAATACAATAGTAGAGTTGGAAGGGACCTTGGAGGTCTTCTAGTCCAACCCCCTGCCTAGGCAGGAAACCCTATACCGTTCCAGACAAATGGCTATCCAACATCTTCTTAAAGACTTCCAGTGTTGGGGCATTCACAACTTCTGGAGGCAAGCTGTTCCACTGATTAATTGTTCTAACTGTCAGGAAATTTCTCCTCAGTTCTAAGTTGCTTCTCTCCTTGAAGAAATGGACCAACTAACGATGGAACTAAGAGACAGAAAGGAAACAGAGTACTTACAAGATATGGAATGGGGGGGGGGGTATAAGTGGCTTGAAAAGAAGATGTAAAATCAATGCCTAAGGAACACATAGCAAACACGATGAAAAGAGATGGCATATATTTAGAACGCAATAGAGATGGAAATATTGTATAGAGATGTATATATTGTAAAAATGAGAAAGTATGAAACCAAGAAGAATATGTATAAAATAATAGAATGGAAAATGGAAATCGGAAAAAAAGAAATACCCATAACAGAAAGCTGTAAAAGTGTAATTGTGATTTTAATGTTTGGAAAATGTCAAATACAAAAATTAAAAAAAGAAAAAGAGAGCGATAGTTTTTCACACTTATGACCTAGGGGTGGGTTGATGCTGGTTTTACTACTGGTTTTCAACCCACGTGTGCACTGTTCAATGTAAATTGTTTTTCGTTCATGCGCAGAACAATTTACAGTGAACTAGGCATGCGCAGTCACTAAAAACCAAAATGGCGGTGGCTCAGTGGTGGCGAGGGACGCCTGGGTCGTGGCAGGCCTAGGCCGCTGCCGTTCTGCGACCCAGGCCTGAATTCCGCTACCGGTTCGACCAAACCGGGAGCAACCCACCTCTGTTATGACCGTCGCAGCATCCCCATGGTCATGTGATCCAAATTCAGACTTGGCAACTGGCTCATATTTATGACGGTCGCAGTGTCCCGAGGTCATGTGATTTCACCTTTGCGACCCTCTGACAAGCAAAGTCAATGGGGAAGCCAGATTCATTTAACAACCGTGCTACTAATTTAACAACCGCAGTGATTCTCTTTAACCACTGTGGCGAGAAAAGTCATAAAACGAGGCAACACCCGCTTAACAAATTTCTCACTTAGCAACATCAATTTAGGGCTCCATCGTGGTCGTAAGTCGAGGACTACCTGTATTTTCCTACTATTAGTTCAGAATTTGTCTCCATCCAGTTTTTAAAAACCATATTTTTCGGAGTATAAGGCACACCTCCCCCCCCCAAAAAAGCATGGAGATATTGGTGCGTCTTATATACCGAATACAGCCATTCTTGTCCTCCTGAAGCCCTCCCCCTGCATTCCATTTTTGTAAAAAAAAATGGCTCGTTTTTTGCAAAAACGGACGCTTTTTTGCCTTCCCTCAGTCCCCAGCAGTACTCTGCAGGCTTCAGCAGGACGGGGGCGAGGCAGAAACGGGGGCATTTTTTGTGTTGTTGGGGGCTGAGGGAAGGCAAAAACTTTTTTTTCTTACTTATCTCTTTGAAATCTTGGCGCGTCTTATACACCAGTGCGTCTTATAGTCCGAAAAATACGGTACTGACCAAGTTCCCTTGAAGGGTGGCTGCTGTTTTTTTTTTTACCCTCCCCTAGTGATGTTGTGGGTTCGATTCCAATCCCCCCCTCCCATCTTTTCAATGTTGTATTTTTAAAAAAATAGTAATTAGGACTGGAATTGCCGTTGCTAAGTGATGCGAAATCACATGTCTTCGCTGCTTAGCAACAGCAATTCTGGTTAGTCCCAGTTGTTAATTGTTAAGCTAGGAGCATGTGGGTTGTTAAGTGAGGACCTCATAGGTTTGTGGCTTTCTGCTGGCTTTGCCTGTTCTTTGCTTGTGGGAAACTAGCAAGGAACATCTGAAATCATGATTGAGTGACTCTGGGATACAGCAAAAGTTGGAACTCCCAAGGATGGGTGATAAGTACCACTTGTCCAGTGCTGTCCTAAGTTTGAACGGTTGCTGAATGAATGGTCCTAAGTCAGGGGTGTCCAAACTTGGGAACTTTAAGACTTGTGGACTTCAACTCCCAGAATTCCCCAGCCAGCCATGCTGGCTGGGGAATTCTGGGAGTTGAAGTCCACAAGTCTTAAAGTTCCCAAGTTTGGACACCCCTGTCCTAAGTCAACAACTAATGTCCCTGACTCGCAACAGTTCACTTAGTGAGCATTCGACGGAAAAAAGTGACTTATGACCAGTTTTCACACTTACGACCGTGGCAACATTCCCATGATCGTGGTATCAAATTCCGGGCCCTTTCACAACGGGCATATATTTATGACGGTTTCACTGTCCCAGGAGCATGTGATCACCATGTGTTACCTTCCCGATAACCAAGTCGTGGGGGGGGGGAACCAGATTCGCTTAACGACCGCATGATTCGCCGAACAGCTGCAGTGGTTCACTTTAACAACCGAGGCAAAAGATCGTAACATGAGGCAAGCCTCACTCGCTTGGCAACGGAAAATTTAGGGTTCAGTGGTTGTAAGTTGAAGACTTAACTTTTATGTGTTGGACAGGCTTAAGGGCCTCCCCTCAAATCCATTTTGTTGTTGTTGTTGTGTTTGATTGGCAAGACGGCAGCTGCTCTTCTCTTTTTGATTTACAACTTGATGGGCTTTTGAGGGAGGGAGGGGGTTTCCTTGGGGTGAGGCCCAACCTCTTTTGTCTGGTATGGGGGACTTTTTTCTCCCCTTTGTTTCCTTAAGGACTTAGTTCCTTCTTTTAAATACCTCCTGGAAGGGACCATTCAGACAAGATCCCTATCTTTTGTCCACCCATATGCCTGCTTCATCTCTAGGTAGGGCAGCTTAGCCGGCCTGGCCCATCTATAGTTCCATTTTACCTCCTGGCGGATATTTTATCTGGGATAGTTTTTAAGGGTTAATGTATTTTAAATTTTTAAAATTTTAATCTAACTTAAACTAAATTTGTACAGTGAATTATTGTTACCTCCCCCAGCCCTATATTTATTCTATATTTATACTATGTATATTTATTGTTCTATTGTTTTAATATGACTGTACACCGCCCCGAGTCTCTTCTGAGAGAGGGGCGGTCTAGAAATTGAATAAAGTTAAGTTAAGTTAAGTTAAGCTTAGTGAGACTAAGGTAGTCTCACTCAGACCACCTGTTCCTCCTGCAGGGAGGATGGATGGGTGACTTGAGAGTCGTGGGGGGCGGAATTAGAAGTGTTGGGAAACTGAGGCACTGGTCTCTTCTCCCCGCAGAACGCCAGAGAGGCATTTCGCCATCGACTGTAGGTTTCCCTTCAGGGATCGTCTTTTCTCGGTTGGAGAGAATTCCGGCTTGTCCATTGCCACACCAAGCCGATGGCTGACGGAGAAGTGCCCCGGACGGGATTCAGCCTCCAGTTGCAAGCTGCTTTGGAGAAGTGGATGCAGCCGGGATTCAAAAGGCAGGATCTGGGCCGGGCGGCTTCCAAAGCGGGCGAGGAGCTGGGAGGAGACCGGAAGAGCTGCCGAGGGCTCGAGGGAACGGAGCAACTGGTAAAACAGGAGCCGGATCTCCTCTCTCAGCAGTGGGAGGCCCAGTGGCAGGAATTTTTGAAGATGTCTGAGTCCCAGCAGCCTTGGGGGGTTGTGTCCTTGGTCCAGGAGGAGCCTTCCCCCTGGGATGACGCCAAGGCCTTCCTGGCTTCCTTCGAGCAGGTGGCTGAGGCCTGCCAGTGGCCTAGGGAGGAGTGGGCATCCCGGCTGCTGCCCGCCCTC
Organism: Natrix helvetica; assembly: GCF_964273705.1. Lineage (NCBI taxonomy): Eukaryota > Metazoa > Chordata > Lepidosauria > Squamata > Natricidae > Natrix > Natrix helvetica. Next base: position 359,534,706 of record NC_138548.1, on the reverse strand, counting down.
CGAGGAGAAGCCGAGCGAGCGTACTGCAATCTGGGAAGCACCGAGCGAGAGGATTATGGGAAAGTGAAGGCGGCCATTTTGCAGAGGGACGCCCTGGGCCGCGAGAAGCTGCGCCAGCACTTCCGCCGCTTCTGCTACCAGGAGGCGGAGGGGCCGCGGGGGGCGTATAGCCGCCTGCAGGCGCTTTGCCACCAATGGCTGAAGGTGGAGCACCACTCCAAGGAGCAGATCCTGGAGTTGTTGATCCTGGAGCAATTCTTGGCCATCTTGCCGCCCGAGATCCAGAGCTGGGTCCGTGGAAACAGCCCCGAGACCTGCATCCAGGCGGTGTCCCTGGCTGAGGACTTTCTGCAAATGCATGAGGAAGGGCACCAGCAACAGGAGCAGGAGGTAAGTCGATTCGGGAGGATGCAGTTGGGACCGCAAGGCTAGGGACCTTCCTTTGCAGATCAAATCAGGTGTGTGAAGCAGGAAGTATGGGTCAACCTTCATGACTGACAGCTGTGCCATCCAAAGAATTTAGGGTCTGGCAGAACACCAAGTCCAGAACCTGCCATTACCTAATGTGGTTTCAGGGCAGCCCTTCAACTTAGTCTAGACAACAAACCATGATTATAAACGCCTACCTGTTTTGCATACCCAAACCTACCTCTTTGGTTACGGTGATTGACTTGCTAGTCTCCAAGTATATTTTTCTCCTCTTAACTTTACTTTCAGGGCCTGGGGGGGGGGTCCCTTTTGGAGAAGCTTATTCCCTCCCTCCCCTCCAATTGTTTCGGTGGGCCGAGAAGACCCTTTCTTATACAGGTAGTCCTCAACTTACAATCACAATTGAGTCCCAAATGTCCGCTGCCAAAGAAGACAGCTGTTAAGGGAGTTTTGCCCCAAGGTTGACTCAGCCTTCCCACCTTCCCACAAAGATGATTAGAGGGCTGGAGGCTAAAACATACAGTTACATCAATTGGGTATGCCTAGTCTTATGAAAAGAAGGACCCAGGGTGACATTTACCATATTTTTCGGAATATAAGACGCACCTTTTTCCCTCAAAAAAGAGGGTGAAAATCTGGGTGCTTCTTATACACTGAATATAGCAGTTTTGGCCTCCCGAAACCTCGCCCCCTTTGCAAAAATGGCAGCGCATAGCCTTTAGGAGGCTTCCAGAGTGCTCCTAAGGGCTGAGAAGGGCAAAAATGACCAAAAAAGGGCTGTTTTTTGCTTGTTTCTTCCCCCCTCCCAGCTCCCAGGAGCACTCTATAAGCCTCCTAAAGGCTATGCATGCCCTTTTTTGACAAAAAATGGGACCATTTTCATGAAAAACAGGCTGTTTTGGGGAAGTCTGCATAGTGCAAAAACCTTTTTTTAAAAATTTGCTTCTTCAAAATCTTATACTCCGAAAAATACGGTACCTCACATCCAAAATGGGCCGCATGGAGACGCCTTGGGTGGGTGGGGTGGGCAGGGCCAGTCAGGGGTAGGATTTGGAGGTTCTCCAAACCAGTCATATAACATTAGCTATAGGTTCTCCTGAACCCGGGCAAACCTGTAGCAGCCTACCCCTGAGTCTGCCTGAGCTGCCTTCTGAATATGTTATCTTATTCTGGACTTTAAAAATGCTTCAGCCCCTTTTTGCCATAGGGAACGATTCCTTCATATCTTCCTTCACTCCTTCCTGACTCCCTACAGGTTAGTTAGCGAGAGGGACTGGCCCCCTCTACTTAATTCCTGTGACCGAGAGCAAAATGAACCCGTGTCTCTCCCATCCCTAGTCCAGCCCTTTCCCAACTACCCCATCTGGACCGTCCACCGGTCATCCGCCTTGCAACGCCCCTCTTCTCCATCTCTCTCCCCGCCTTGTTGAAACAGATGTTTTCTCCTGTTTCCAGGTGCTCAAGGAAGTGAGGGATGCTGCAGAGGATTGTGGGAAGGGACCGCTGTTCAGGGAGGCTAATCATGAGGGGAACTCTGGAGATGCCGGTGAGTGATACAAACGGACGACTTAAGGCCAGTTGGTCGAATATTTGGATGCAGTGCAATTCCTTTGGGTGGATATTTTTTAACTCCATCCCTTTCCTCCTTCGCCTCCTTTCCCATTACCATCCCCCTGCCAAATGGCTCCCAAACATTTTCTTTAGAGCTCTATTTGGGATTATTATTATTCTTTTTTCCATTTCTCCCATAGGTGAAGGGAATAGAAGCGTTGACAAAACGGAGAAATACGAACTGGAGAATTCTCAGCCCGAAACCTCCCACGAGATGCTCAGCGGGCGAACAGAAGAGCCGGTGGCTCACTTCAGGGAGCAGGAAAATCTTTCCCAAAGCCAAGACAGACTCATTTGGCCGCAGAAATTTCTTCCCAAGGAAATGGGCGATAGCGCTGTTCCTTGTCGAGGAAGTGACCGGGAGCTCGGCCAGTCCAAAATGCCCATGGTTAAGAAGTACAGCACCTCCAGCGTCATTGCAAGGAGTTTCTACCATAAATCAAACTTTGTGAAACAAAAAAAAATCCACCCGGGAGAAAAAACATACAGTTGTTTGAATTGCGGGCGGAGATTCAGCCGTAGGTCGAATCTTAAACGCCACGAGGGCATCCACACGGGGGAGAGACCCCACGAGTGCTTGGAGTGTGGGAAGAAGTTCACGCGGAAGTCTTACCTCCTGAAACACAGCACCGTTCACATGTACGGGGCCACCACATAGCAGTTGCCGAGAAAAGACGGGCGGATAGAAAACCAGAACTGGGGGAAAACGAGTTGAAAAAGTTGGGGATTTGATTCTCCGTTAGATCTTTATTGTTCTCAGGGAGCTTCTGTTGCCGACTACGTTGGAAATCCCGGGAAATACTAAGACCTGGGGGAAATGTTAATCTAGGGTACACAATATGGAGGATTCCTCCAGAGTTTCATAAGATTTTGGGGGAGGAGCTCATAATGCACAAGAGAAGGAGGGAGAGATGCCAGTCTGCTTCTACCTCATTTCTCTTTGAGTTACAGGATGCCGTAACTCAGTCCCAAGACAATTATGATTTGGGATATTGTTATTTGGGATATTTCGTCTGTGAAAACAGGAGTGAAGACATATATGCCGCAGCTTAAATCCGAATGTCCATTTGGAAGGCTCACATGTTTCTATATAACAGCCCAGAAGATCTTAAATATAACTATGAGACGGCATACACTTTGAATTCCATCAGCACATAATTCCACGAGGAATGGCTGCCAGACAAGAGAGGAGGGGAGCTGTTCCATGGGGAATTAGAAACACTCCAGCATCAAATCTGAGTGATCCAAATTCACTCGTATTCACCTGAGCAGATTGATTACTTCTTCCAAGATGATATAGGGCAGGGATGTCAAACTGGTGGCCCGCGGGCCAGATGTGTCACCCGCAGGCCACACCCACTTTGGCTCCGCAAAGGCAAAAACCAATCATGCAATCGAGTTTTGACACCCATGATATAGCAAATGAGACTCTTCCCTCCCCCTCCCCCCTTTGTCATATTACCTTTACAGTTTTTCCTTGGTGGTTTGGTCTACTTCAATGTTTCTGAATCTTGGCAACTTTAAGATGTGTGGACTTCCACTCCCAGAATTCCACACATCTTAAAAGGTGCCCGACATTCAGAGCTCCCAGTTTATTTGATTCGATGGATACGATCCCCTTCCTCTCCCCAAGTGAGTGGCTTGTTAAAAACACAATATTATGCAAATAATAATAATAAAAATCCAGGACAGGAAAACGTGATAGAAGAAAACGCATTGAAACTTCTGTGGCGCCAGCTCCAGGGCCGTCCTGCTCAATGCGTGAGGGAAGAACCAGGTTTTGGGTGTCCTTCTAAAAGACTGGCAGAGCTGGGATCATGTGATTCTCAAAATGAAGATGCTGATTTGGGAAAATGCTCCTTCGCCGAAGAGCCTCCCGGAAGAAGAAAATCCAGCTAGAACTTTTGAGGAATGGTTATTCTTCATCCCTACATATGTACGGGGAGCTCCTTATTTGAGACGCTGTGGGACACTCAGTTGGGTCTCCGTGGTCATAATTTGTCCAACTCTTAATTCTCAATCCATCGCCTCTACCCATTTTCCTGTTATCGTAGAGACAACAGCCAGACTGGGTATGCTCCGTCCATTAACCAATCGGACTGAGTCTACACTTAGGATGTCATCGGGCCCGTGTGGCTCCTCCCCAGTTTCAGACGCAATCCAACCCGGATTGGCTGTGAGAATTGATCTCTCCTCCAAATTATTTCATTGTATCTTTAATTGGTGAATTTTTCCAAAAAATTTTGTTGTTCCTTTAAATTGGTTTCTTAAATAATCCTTTATTTTACAAATTGGAGGGAAATTCAAAACTGATCTCTGGCTGCCTCTCCTCAACCGTCTGATTGCCTGTGGCCACGAGTTCACTCAGGAAGCCTGCCTTGCAATCAGATCGGCCAGCTCACGAGCTACGGCTCCACGGCTGTTTCCCCGCGGTGCTCCTTGGTTCTGGGCTCTTGGAGGGATGCGCGACTGGCCGTTTCACACGCAGCGGTTCCAGGCGAGTCTGGTGGCCGTTCTGCAGATCGCCTGGCCACACTTAGTATTGGTAGCCCTTTTGCGGGTCAGAAAAGCCCACGAAGATAGCGGTGGCCATTTTGATATCCGGCTTGGGACTTGCCTCGTGTCCTAGAGGCTTTGACTTCCGCGCCCTTTGAACCTATGAGATCCACTTCTTTGAAACTGTTGTCCTTTAAAACGCTGTTTTTGGTCGCTGAAACCTCAGCAAGATGTATTTCTGATTTGGCTGCTCTTTCAGTCAGGCATGACTTGTGCGTGTTCCATCCAGACCGAGTTGTCTTAAGACTGGACCCGACATTCATACCGAAGGTCAATAGCTGTTTCCACCGAGGTCAGGAGTTGACCTTACCTGATTTCTGTCCGCCTCCCCGTCACGAAAGGGAGCGCAAGTGGCACACTCTTGACGTACGTCGTGCCCTCAAGATCTACATCGACTGCACCGCCTCATTCCGCCACTCGGAAGCTCTCTTCATCTCCTTTCACCAGGCCTCCTTGGATACCAAGGCTTCATCATCTAGTCTGGGGTGCTGGATAGGAGCCTGTATTAAACTGTCTTATGAACTTCAATCCATACAGGTCCCTGCAAACATTACAGCTCACTCTACATGCAGCGCTGCGACATCTGCGGCTTGGTCCACTCAAGCCACCTTGGAAGAAGTCTGCCGGGCAGCCATCTGGGCATCTCCCACAGTCTTCATACGTCATTACAAGTTGGACAAGTATGCATTGGCTGACGTGGCTTTTGGGCGCAGGGTGCTACAACAAGTGCTTGTGCCCTAACGGACCTTTTTTACAATTTCCCACCCTAGTGGACAGCCCAGTCTTTGGTACGTCCCAGTCTGGCTGCTGTCTCTACGATAACAGGAAAATGGGCGTTGGTTCTTACCTGATACGCTCATTTTCTGGTAGAGTAGAGACAGCAGCCAGCCCCGCCCTGGCATGGGTCACGCGAGGGAATTCCTTGTGGGGAGGAGAGAGATACAGTGACTATGGACTTTCACTTTTTGTTCACAATTCTAACTTGAGTCTACAGTTTTTCCTTCATCTGAAACTGGGGAGGAGCCACAAGGGCCCGATGACATCATAAGTGTAGACTCAGTCCGATTGGTTAATGGACGGAGCACACCCAGTCTGGCTACTGTCTCTACTCTACCAGAAAATGAGCGTATCAGGTAAGAACCAACGCCCATTTTCTACTATTCCTGCCAGCCCATCTAGAGCAGTGTTTCTCACTCTTGTCTCTTTTAAGACGGGCGGACTTCAACTCCCAGAATTCTCCCCTGCCAGTGTGGTTGGCTGGGGAATCCTGGGAGCAGAAGTCCACGCATCTTAATGTCGCTAAACTTGAGAAACTCTGGTTTAGAGAGAAAGCTCCCGGCTGGCCTCTGCTTTTCTCCATCTCTCTGTTCTGAGCCTGCTAGATATAATCCACGTTTCTCTCTCCCCCCCCCCCCCCCATGCATAGATATTAAAATAAAAGCTTCCAGTCTAATTGTAGTCTGGTTTGAGTAATTATCGCCCCTCTTTAGAGAAGTTATTCCCCTTTTATTTGCTGGAAATAAATCTGGACAAGCAGTACACAACCTGCAAAGAGGATTTTTTTTGTTTGTTTGTTCCTGGTGGGGGTTCATGTAAGGGTGTGAAAACAAGGATGCACAATTACCAGGGTGAAGTAAAAAACCATTTTTGAGCTTTTCTACTCCCAAAGCTACTGCAGGCCCCTTTGAAGTCTTGAAAAGACAAAGTTGAAGGTAAAGATGCCTTCGGCTAAGATGCTGAGCTTGTCGATCAGAAAAGTCGGCAGTTTGGAGGTTCGAATCCCTAGCGCCGCGTAACGGAGTGAGCTCCCGGTACTTGTCCCAGCTTCCGCCAACCTAGCAGTTTGAAAGCATGTAAAAAATGCAAGTAGAAAAATAGGAACCACCTTTGGTGGGAAGGTAACAGCGTTCCGTGCCCCTTCAGCATTCAGTCATGCTGCCCACATGACCACGGAGACAGCGCTTTGGAACGGAGATGAGCATCGCCCCCTAGAGTTGGGAACGGCAAGGGGAAGCTTTACCTTTAAACGATCATGCAAATTTTTTTGTCACTTAACAAGTTAATCACTTGCTGTCAAGATTGCCTGTTGTTAGTGGTTCTTCTTCCAGCTTAACCAAAAGACTTAATCTTACAAACAAATAGTAAAAAAAAAATATATTTTGTTTGTCCATAGATCTCTCTTGTGGGAATCCAGCCATTGTCTAAGTACATTGTGGGAAATTGGGCTATTATCTTAAATCAGTGTTTCTCAACCTTGGCAACTTGAAGATATGGGGACTTCAACTCCCAGAATTCTGGGAGTTGAAGTCCACTCATCTTGAAAGTTTCCACGGTTGAGAAATGCTGCCTTAAACAATAGTTTAGGCAGGTGAACACAAGTTTGTTATTGAAGATCTAGGATTATATGTTATGTCTGAATGTAGCCATTGGGAAAGCTTATAGTGGAAGGATAAAGAAACAACAGGAGTATCTCAAACATTGCCATTTAGCAGAGTGATCTGCAACAAAGATTTGTAGCGTAGCAGTTCAAAACTCCAGCCAAGCTTAAATTAATTTGCATCAAAGGTGGTCTCTTGAGCTACAATTTTCCTCTAACTAACACGGGGTCCATGAGTTCAAAATCTGCTTATGACATCCCTGCTTATGAACCCAGCAACTCTGGCTTATTAACTGGGTTTTGAGAAGAGACACGTAATTTGATCTCAGTTAGCCTTTCAATTATTATCCTAGATTATTTATTTACCATGGAACATCCTAATTGCCCGGAAGAAAGCACACAAGCAGATTCAAAAGCAGAAATATCTGAACTCAAAGATGTGCTTTGTTAGGCTAAATTATATAAACACATTATTCATTATCTCTGGATTATGGATGATGTTACATAGTTGGGTAATGAAACGTCTGCAAGGAAACGGCCAAGCTCAAAAGAGCACCAAGGACCTCACAGCTCAACTCTTGAGCTACAAATATTATCAGTAGCTATCAACTGATCAAAAGCTTGAAAATATTTCCCCACCTCTGCGGAGAGCCTCTTTGGATAGCCAGTTTGCAAACCACATGATACAGCAGAGGATCTGGAAAACATATATGAGTAGTCCTCCCTTAACGATGGTAATTGGGCCAAATGTTCTGTTCTGTTGGTAAATGCAGCCATAAAACAGGACTTCACGTGATTGCTGACTTACAACAGTCGTTGTGGCAGTCTTAGGTTGCCGCTGTTAAGCAAATCCCGCAAGGTCAAAGATGCTGCAGTCATGTTGGTGACCTCCTGCCAACTCCTCCGTTGACTTATATTAGAAGCTGGCAGGTTGCAAACGACAATCATGCGCACCCAGAATAACAGATTTAACAGAATTGGGAGGGACCTTGGAGGTTGTCTAGTCCAACCCCCTGCTCAAGATGGACTAGACCATTTCAAGATTCTGCAATTGCCTGTCCAATCTCTTTTTGAAGACCTCCAGCGATGGAGCACCCACAGCTTCTGAAGGCAAGCCCTGCCACCGGTTAATTCTTCTCCCTCTCGAGAAACTTCTCCTTATTTCTAGGGTGGATCTCTCCTCGGTAGGTAGTCCTCAAGTTACAACCATAATTGAGCCTGGAATTATAGTCCTAAATCATGCCGGATGTTTGAATGGATCATCCTGTGTCCAACCCAATTTTGCAACATTTTTTTGAGGCAGCCGTTAAGCGAATACCGTGGTCATTAAGGAAACCTATTGTCCAGAATAGGTGGGGGTTGTTGTTTTTTCTCCAGATATTGGAAGTAAACATCAGTTTATGGCAATAAATAAATTAAATTGTAAATCGGGCATGTGACTGGAGGAATGATGCCAACGGCTGGAAAGGTGGTCTATTTGCGAGCCTCCAAAATGTGATTGTATGACAGGCCTGTGTGTCAGAATTGTGAATCTGGTTAGTGGGTACCTTTTTGGAGGGTCTGTTGCAGTGACGTGCGGTGAGGTTTATGGCTGGTGAGGCTGGTGACATCATCAGCGTGAGCCACGGTCCCCTTCATGTTGACTCAGGAAGGCGGGGAATGGGACCACGTGTACAGGAGGCTGAAGCTGCCTCAGCTTCCTGCACACGTGGTCCCATTCCCCTCCTTCCTGATGCCTGAGTCAACATGAAGGGGACCATGGAGCACGCTCCCCGGGACCACGGAGCGCGCTCCGCGGGACCGCAGCTCACACTCCGCGGTCCCCTTCATGTTGACTCAGGAAGGCGGGGAATGGGACGTGTGCAGGAGGGAGGCTGAGGCTAGAGGAGCCTCCTGCACACGTGGTCCCATTCCCGGACCACGTGTGCAGAAGGCTCCTCGGCGCCTTTTCCCTTTTCCCTTTTTTTTATTTTCATGATGAGAGTGGTGAGGCTCTGCCTCCCCTGCCCGCACGTCCCTGGTCTGTTGTATCTTCCAGTGGTTGCTAAGCAATGGGTTATAAGGCCTACTTGTAGAGCAGTGTTTCTCAATCTTGGCAACTTGAAGATGTCTGGACTTCAACTCCCAGAATTCCCCAGCCAGCGAATGCTGGCTGGGGAATTCTGGGAGTTGAAGTCCGGGCATCTTCAAGTTGCCAAGATTGAGAAACACTGTTGTAGAGGCATATAGAATTACAGACTTGGGACATAATCAATCCAAAGGCAACTGGGATTCTTCCTTTCTTCCACAAGGAAGACAGACCAACCAGGGTGAGTCAATGCAAGCCATGGGAACTCTTGTCGGAAGGACAGAGCTAAAAGTCAGGCAAAGAAGCCTCATTAGGGGGAAATTGGAATGCAGGTAGTCCTCGACTTAACAACCATTCGTTTAGTGACTGTTCCAAGTTACGACAACACTGAAAAAAGTGACGTGTGACCGCTTTTCACATGTACATTGCAGCATACCCATGGCCACGTGGGGATGCTTGGCCATTGGTTCGTATTTATGACATGTCATGTGATCTCCTTTTGCGACCTTCTGACAAGCCAAAGTCAATGGGGAAGCCAGATCCACTTCACAACTCTGTCGCCGACTAAACAACGGCAGTGATTTGCTTAACAACTGTGGCAAGAAAGGGGGTAAAATGGGGAAAGCCCGCTTAACTGTCTTGCTTAGCGATGGGCATTTTGGGCTCCATGATGGTCGTAAGGTGAGAACTACCGGTACTTTTTTTTCTTCCACCAGGAAGTTGCAAAGATCACCGTTTCCTGTGGCCGGGAAAACCCAGGGTCCACTGGTAGGGAAAGCATGGGAGCGGGAGATCCAGAGTGTCGCTTCCCCCCACTTCACCATAGGTCTCCATCAGCCAATCCCCCTCCTCAGCCCCAGAATCGGTGTGGGGTAGTGGAGAAGATGCTGGACTACAAGTGGGCCCACCTCATTCACCTGAACATGGATGCCCACATTTCTTGTCTAAGACAATAATCCACAGCACATCGTCCTCAAATTGGCAGTTGGGACCACAAGATCAAAGCCAGCACACTTCAGCGCGCATTCAAAGGCTGCCATCTTAAATTTTTTTTGAGAGCCTTCCCCCCCCAACCCTAATGACCCACTGTGCTACGCAAGCAGTAGGCCTGCGCACATTCGTGCATCAGAGGTGGATTGCTAATTTTTTACTACTGGTTCGGGCGCGCTCTGTCACTGCGTTGTTTGCTAGCTGTGCTGAAGATTTACTGCGCAGGTCACCGGTCTTATCAGCAAGTGATGTACTGCGCCTGCTCACACACATTCCAAAAAAGAGACTTCCGATCTTCTGTTCGCCTGCCACGAGGCAGGCACATAGCTCTGCAGAGATGTAATTAATTTAGATAGTAAGGTTTTGTAATTAATTTAGATAGTAAGGTTTTGTTTTGTTTTTATTTCATATTAAAGTTTATTTTTCATTAGAACATGTTATCGTGTTTTATTTCTTATCAAGAGATATGCTGCAGGGAGGGCTGGCGATCTGCACCTCAATCGAAGGTGGAAGGGAAACTTTCCATTCCTTTTCATATTGGCAGCAGAGTTTGGTTTTCTCACGCTCGCATGCACGCACGACGTTTTGTGCATGTGCAGAAGCGTCCAGGTGGATCGGCGGAGCCTCCCGCTGCCTCATACTACCGGTTCAGCCGATCCGGGCCGATCCACCAGCAACCCACTTCTGGCGTGCGTGTTGTTCAACTTGCACGATCGGCGGGCGAGCTGCGTGTGCCTATGTACGGGCACCAGCCCGCCATTCAAGTCAAGTGGCATGCGTGCGTGCTGACTTAAGACTCGCGTGGCCCAGTTGTAAATAGGTGTGAATAGGTCTTGCGGTGTTAGGGAACCCTGATTTATATTAAATTGATTATTTTGATGGTAAACCACTCGCGATTTATTCTGCCCATAGCAAACCGCTAGTTGTTCTTTTGAGCTGTGTGGTTCAGTATAAAAGCCCTTGAACTCGACGGATAAAACAATTCAGAGGAAATGTCTTGTGTAAATGAGCTTTACTCCCAGATATTTTTTCTATAATCTACCAAATGTCATTAGGGTGGCATTTTCCTAAAAAGAGGCAGAGAGGGTTCTTACCTCTTGGATCTTTTTTCCGTACGGAGTGTAGAGAAAACCACCTGGGGAAAAATGTATAATACAGGTAGTCCTCGACTTACAACGGTTCATTTACTCACCCTTCAAAGGTACAACAGCACTGAAAAAAAGTGATTTATGACCAGGTTTTCCCCCACACACTTATGACCTTGGTAGCATCCCCACGATCATGGGTTCAAAATTCAGATGCTTGGCAACTAACTCATACTTAAGACCGTTGCTGTGTCCCAAGGTCATGTGACCTTGGGACGAGCAAAGTCAGTGGGGAAGCCAGGTTCATTAAACAGCCAAGTTACTAACTTATCAACCCCGGGACGCTGCAACCGTCATAAATATGAGTCCGTTGCAAAGTGTCAGCATTTTGATCAAGTGACTATAGGGATGCTGCAATGTTCGTTAAGTGTGAAAAGCAGTCATTAGTCACTTTTTTCAGCTCCACTGTAACTTTAGTCACTAAACATACTGTTGTAACTATCGTGCTCTGCTTAAGCACGGGGTTGGACTAGAAGACCTCTAAGGTCCCTTCCAACTTTTTTGCAGAAACAAAAGGAAGGTAACGGCAAATTTTCCTCTGCTTCACCCTCCAGACATCCTTGTGCCCCCTCCTCTCCAAAACCACGTGCTACCCCTACCAAGGCACGGTTTCAGTCTTCCCACAGGAAAACCAATAAATTATTGGGAATTCCCTGCTTAAAGCATTCTTCTGCTGCTCTCGCTTGGAATTCCTAGCACCACAACAGAACTGTTTCTCTGCGAAGGAAGCTTTTTTTTAGCTGCAATTAAACCGAGTTTTCCGGTGCCGGCTAAGTTGCAGGCTCTGGTTGAAGCTTTTCCCGCAATCGGAGCATTTGTAGGGCTTCTCTCCCGTGTGAATCCGCTGATGGCGGATGAGGTTCGTGGCCTGGTTAAAACGCTCCCCGCAGTACGAGCAGCCGTACGGCTTCTCCCCCGTGTGAGTCCGCCAGTGGCGTTTCAGGTTCGAGTTGTAGCTGAAACTCTTCCCACAGATGTCACAAATCTTCCGGCTTCTCGCCTTCCGGGGTTTCAGAGGCTCTGGGGAACGAGTGAACACGGGTCCCTGAGCCGCCGGTCGGTCCTGCCGGCTGTCAGCAGGTTCGGCCTCTGAGTGAATCTGTGGGCCCTGATTTGGAAAGGCAGCCATTAACCGCTGAGGAGGGTCTCTCACCAAGGTCTGCCAAGAGCTCACAGCTTCTGGAGAGGAAAAAAAAAACACCAATAAAATCCAGAAATGTTCACACAAGACAATCGCTACTTGATATAAATAAGGTTATTCGTATAAAAGAGCCGAGCCTGAGTGGCTCCATTTTTACACTTTACCTAATAAAAACAAGCAGCACCTTGTAACACATTCAGCTTAATACCATATATAGAAGGAACATTTAGGAATATCGGAGTTGGGAGGTTACTTGAGGAAGAACAGGTCAAATGGAGGTCTAATGGGAAAGTGCTGGCATCAGTTTCAAGAGGCTGACATAAGGGGATTGATTGTGCTTATAGATTCCTCATATGGTGGGAAGCGATTCCGCAAGGAGATTTTTGGCCTGGAAACTGCTTAACTGGTTGCCAAGATATTGTGTAATTCGACTTTATATAACACGGACATTTAAGGAAGTGGACTGTTACCCCAAAAACTGCATTTAAGCTCTGCATCCAAAGCTGTCAGACATTCTCTTTCCATCTTTCAAGTTTGAGAATCCTTTTGCAAAAGCTTATCTTAAATAAATGTCTTTGTTGTTCATGGTCTCCTAGCCTTTTTGTTCCTTTATGGGATGGAAATTTATTTTTCTCACACTACTGAACTGTGAACCAGAAGGGACGAACTGGGGTGAGCAAACTCCTCAGCACCAGCAGCTACATTTCATAGAATAACAGAATTGGAAGGGACCTTGGAGGTCTTCTAGCCCAACCTCCTGCTCAAGTAGGAGACACTATCCAATAAAAAGGAACAGAATGCCATAGAACACAATGAAACATAATTGAACACAATATAATGAAATGTGTGGGATCGCATCCTGCCCCACACATCCCTGCGACCAATTCGCTCTCACAGAGAGGGACTCCTCCGGGTGCTGTCCACTAAGCAGTGCCAGAGGGCGGCGCCCAGGAGCAGGGCCTTCTCTGTGATGGGCCCAGCCCTCTGGAATGACCCCCCCCCCACATTAGGACTACTACTGATCTCCGCTCCTTCCGCAAGAAACTCAAGACCCACCTGTTCCAACTAGCCGGCCTGGCTCAACTATAACTCTATCCTCTAATCCCCCTGGCAATTTTAAATTTTAGGGTATTTTAATGTTTTTTAACTTTATTATTATTGTGTTATTTTATGAATTGTAATAATTGATTTTTTCTATATACCTCCTCCGTGCAACATGCTATGTATTTATTGTATGCCGCCCCGAGTCCCTTCGAGGAGAGGGAGCGGCTTATAAGTCTAATAAATAAATAAATAAATAAATAGTATGGAATGGAATGAAATGAAACATAACCAAACACAACACAGACAGACTTCAGTGGGATATAAATGGAATAAACACTCAAAGAAATAAAATAAATTATTGCCCTGAACTCCTTGAAGAAAGGGAGGAGCAGGGACTCAGTGATTAAGACGCTTGTAAAACCGGCAGCCCAGGTTCGAGACCCGAGTGCTACGCGACAGGATGAGTCCCATCCTCGCCTCGGCTCCTGCCAGCCTAGCTGTTCGAAAGCATGCAAATGTGAGTAGATAAATAGGCACCACTTCGGTGGGAAGTTAACAGCCTTCCCTGACATTATGCTGGCCACAGGACCGTGGAAATGTCTTCGGACAGCACTGGCTCAATGGTCTTGAAAGGAGATGAGCATCACCACCTATAGTTAGCTATGACTGTTCTGACCGAGGCTTCCCGAGAGCATGAAGCAAACTCCTTGTCCCGACAAAAAACCCTTGTATTAATTTACTGTGAATTCTGCTCATTCATATCCAGCAAAGTCTTTCAAGGGAGGATTTACACTCACAGACCTTATCTGGCTTGGAGAGCTGATAGGCCGATACCTGTAAAATTTGGCAAGGAGTCTTGGAGAGTCATGAACCAATTAAGCGAACTATGCAAACTCCACTCCCCTTTTGCTCCTCTTTTATTTCCTCTGGGAGGGGCCATTCATTGTCCACCTCTGGCCTTACTCCCAAGTCGACCCCTGTTCTTTAGCTGTTCCCTTCGTCTGGAAACTCTGCACCTGCGCACACTGGGAACAGGCTCCAGCTGTTCGTCTGCCTCACTGAGGTCTGACTCTGAAGGCAGCTGATAACTGGCATACGGCTCTGGCCCCCTCTCTGCCTCCAACACAGAGCCCTCATCAGAGTCTTCCCCAGACTCCAGGACTGGCTCATCTTCCTCCCCAACCTCCTGACTGTCCGAATCTGCTGCCAGCTCCACTGGCTGCTGGCGGGCCACAACAAATGACTCACGGAGTAAAATCCATGGGGACTCCTTTTTTTAACCTTGAAGAAAAGTGCGCCTATGCATTCAGCCACTGAATGCAAAGGGGAGGCAAGGTCAGCCCATGTGAAGTTCTTACCTGGAGGATCATTAACATTTCCTTTTCTTTCGGTCTCAGCCTCCCTGCCTGGGCTCCTGTGGGTTGTTTTAGAAGATGCCTCCGCCCCAACTGGGAAATTCACCGTCAACACTTGGAACAGGATCTGAAAAAGAAGAGGCTTGGCTGAGTTGTTTGCCAAAGACAAAGAATGTCAGACGGAGGGACTTCTGCCTGCGGAAGGAATCCACGTCAGGAAGATGGCAGGGGTGGCATTATGATGGAAGCCCCGCCTCTTTGGGGGCGGGGCTTCCACCCCACTACCGCGACGGCCATCTTGCAGATACCAACTTTGTACAGACCAACACGAGAGGAGCAATTTTCTCCTCCTCTCGTAATGTCAGAATTTGGAAGAGAGGGAGGGAGGGAGATTCACCAACCAATCTAAAGAAGATCTGGTTTTACACCATTTGCAGCCAAATTCATTTCTGCAAGCAGTGCAGGTTGTCCTCGACTTATGACCACCACGGAGCCCAACATTTCCGCTGCTTAGCCAGACAGTTGTGACGTGCTTTTCATCCCGTTTCACTAATTTTCTTGCCACAGTGGTGAAGTGAATCCCTACAGTTGTTAAGTTAGTAATGCAGTTGTTAAGTGAACCTGGCTTCCCTATTGACGTTACCTGTCTCAAGGTCGCAAAAAGGGAAATCACGAGACCTCCGGGACACTGCGATGGTCATAAATATGAGTCAGTTGCCCAGCGTCCGACTTTTGACCATCTGACCCTAGGGATGCTGCAACCATCATCACTGCGAAAAATTATGCATTTAGCAGCATAATATTAAAGCTGCCGATTTGCAGGAACAAATTAAGAGTCCCTTATTAAAAGTAAACGCTTTCTGGCAGCACCCCAAATTAAATATATCACATTGTAGTCAAAGCCGATTACATAGGGAAGAGCTCAATTTTAATTCTACGGGTAGTCCTGTAGAATTGAGCCCCCAAATTTCCATTTCCAAACGTGACAGTTGCTAAGTGAATTTTGCTTCATTTTACCACGTTTCTTGCCACAGTGGTTAAGTGAATTAATACAATACAATAGTAGAATTGGAAGGGACCTTGGAGGTCTTCTAGTCCAACCCCCTGCCTAGGCAGGAAACCCTATACCGAATCACTGCAGCTGTCACGTTAGTAACACAGTTGTTAAGTGAATCAGGCTTCCCCATTGGCTTTCCTTATCCGAAGGTCGCAAAAGGGGATCACACGACCCCAGGACACTGTCATAAGTATGAGTCAGTTGTCAACCATCCGGGGTTTGATCATGTGACCCTGGGAATGTTGTCATGTGAACAGTGGTCCTAAGACACTTTTAACACAGCTCTGTAACTTCAACTGGTCACTAAACGAGCAGTTGTTAAGTCGAGGACTACCCGCACAAAATCTTTCTCCACTTTTTGCCGACCTCTTCTCCCGAAGTTTCAGCTCTTACCGTCTGCATCTGCCTCTTATTTTCCTGCTGCTTCAGCAGGAACTCCTCCGCCAGGGCGCCTGCTTGGGAACAAGTCTCGGGGTGCCTTCTCTTCACCCAGCTCTGCATCTCGGGGGGCAGGATGGTCAGGAAGTGCTCCAGGATCAACAGATCCAGGATATGCTCTTTGGTGTGCTTCTCCGGCTTCAGCCACTGACGGCAAAGGTGCCCTAGTCGGCAAAGAGCCTCTCGGGGACCCTCAGCTTCCTGGTAGCGGAAGTGGCGGAAGTTTTGGCGTTGCAATTCCGCACTTCCTGCTTCCTCCTTCCGAGCTTCCTCTCCTTTTTTCTTAAGCTTCCTGCTGCCTCCATCGCTCTCCCGGCGACGGGACTCTGCGTTCTTTCCAGCAGGCTGGGATGACTGCCTCGCCCGCTGCTCTTTGGCTGCTGGGCAGCCCTCTTGCTCCACAGAGGGGAAAAAATCAGGGATATTGTCTGGTGGCATGGCCTCCGATGGCTCCACATTTCCCCATCCGGAACGTGAGGATTGCATGGTGTGCAGGAATGCCTGCCATTGAGCCTCCCAGCATCCGGACAGGCCCTTCTCCGGTTCCTGGGGTGTTTTTTTTTTCAGGTATTCCCCGATGGTCCCCACCTGCAGGACTCGAGGGAAGCCCGCTTCCCTGCTGGAAGCCTGAATTGCAGGCCATTCTTGTTTCTCCGTTTTGATGACGGTTGTTACCTTGCGCTCTGAATGTGGCTCTGACCTCTTGTTCTGCTTGGTGGACATTTTCTTTCCTAGAGCTGGTTCCCTTTCACCAAGCGGACGAAGGGTCTGGACTGCAGACTTTAGCCTGATGGAAAAAAAGATAGCGAAGAAGTTCAGCGAGTTCTTTGTGACTTTGGATTGGTGGACCAAGGCAGGTGGCACAGATCGGGATATTTTTTTCTCCCACCAAGTGATGTTTCTGTTAGGAGGAAAAGAAATAAAGCAATAAGTTTTAAGGTACCCAAATTGCTGCCTTTTCTCTTGTAAGGTCACTTCTGTGCCTTTTCACCATCTTTGGCTGCCTCTGGGAAGGGAGATGCTATAGATTTGCTTCGCGCTTCCTCTCCATGATCCATGAAACATGACCCAGTGTTTCTCAACACTGGCAACATCAAGATGGCTGGGGAATTCTGGGAGTTGAAGTCCACACATCTTGTTCTGCTAGAGCAGGGGTGTCCAAACTTGAGAACTTTAAGACTTGTGGACTTCAACTCTCAGAATTCCCCAGCCAGCATGGCTGGCTGGGGAATTCTGGGAATTGAAGTCCACAAGTCTTAAAGTTCCCAAGTTTGGACACCCCTGTGCTAGAGACTAAAACATATGAAGAACGGTTGCAGGAACTGGGTATGTCTAGTTTAATAGAAAGAAGGACTAGGGGAGACATGAAAGCAGTGTTCCAATATCTCAGGGGTTGCCACAAAGAAGAGGGAGTCAAGCTATTCTCCAAGGCACCTGAGGGTAGAACAAGAAACAATGGGTGGAAACTAATCAAGGAGAGAAGCAACTTAGAACTGAGGAGAAACTTCCTGACAGTTAGAACAATTAATCAGTGGAACAGCTTGCCTCCAGAAGTTGTGAATGCCCCAACACTGGAAGTCTTTAAGAAGATGTTGGCTAACCATATGCCTGAAATGTTGTAGGGTTTCTTGCCTAGGCAGGGGGTTGGACTAGAAGACCTCCAAGGTCCCTTCCAACTCTGCTATTGTATTGTATTATCTTGAAGTTGCGAAAGTTGAGAAACACCGTTCTAACATATCAGAATCCGAACAGAGCTGGAAGGGACCTTGGAGGTCTTCCAGTCCAGCGTCCTGCTCATGTAGGAGACCCTCTACCCGTGATGGCGAACCTATGGCACTTGGGCCCAAAGTGGCACATGGGGCATGTCACCTAGCATGTGTGGCATCGCCCGTTCCTCTTTCGGGTTTCAGGCGCACATGTGCACACGACACTCAGCTGGCCTTTGTGCATGCAGCAGTGCCGGAAACCGGAAGAGCTGGTCTTCGGTTTTCAGTGGATTGGCACCTGTGCAGGCACGCCAGAAACCGGGAGACTTGCTGGGCAGCGCGCATGTGTACGCCGGAAACCAGAGGTTCATTTTCTGGTGTGCACATGCCCCCTGGGCAGCTCCTCTTCCTAGTCATGGCCCAAACGAGCGCACGCGAAGGACTCCCTTTTTGGTACTCAGTGCCGAAAAGGTTCTCCATACTGCCCTTTACCATTTCAGATAAATAGCTGTCCAGTCAGTCTCTTCTTAAAAACCTCCAGTGATGGAGGCCCACAACCTCTGGAGGCAAAGCTGTTCCAGTGGTTAACTGTCCTCACTGTCAGGAAGTTTCTCCTTAATTCCAGGTTGCTTCTCTCCTCGATTAGTTTCCATCCATTGTTTGTCGTCCTGCCTTCAGGGGTTTGGAAAATAAATTAACCCTCTCTTTCTTGTGGCAACCTCTCAAATACTGGACTACTACTATCATATCCTTACTAGTCCCTTTTTTTCTCTAGACTAGCCACACCTGAATCCTGCAACCATTCTTCCTATGTTTTAGTCTGCAGGCTTTTAATCATCTTAGTTGCTCTTCTTCGCACTTTTTAATCTATTTTTTTTTCTTCTCCAAGCAAAATCCACAGAGGAGATTAATATTATTTTAACATGGTGAGGTTTGTATTTGCAGCTTCACTTTAATCCTAGGATGGATTTCTTTAAGTCGCTTCCCATAGGAATGTCGGGTGCTGATCACTAGGAGAATCAGAGCCCAAATAGGACCATCCCTGTAAGAAACCTGGGACGATTCCCTGAGATTCATAGATTCCCAGACGCTTAAAAGTATATTTGCAACAAAAACTCACACTGGGCTAGCTAGGTGAAGATCCCACTACGAATGTTTAGAAACTCAAAATATATAAATGGCAATTACAAGTAATCCTCAATTTACAACCACAATTGAGCCCCCAAATACTGCTGTTAAGCAAAACAGTTGCTAAGTGACGTTTGCTCCATTTTACAACCTCTCTTGCCACAGTTGTTAAGTGAATCACTACAGTTAAGTTAGTAACTTGACGGTTTTGAAGTGAATCCAGTTTCCCCATGGACTTTGCTTGTCAGAAAGGGGATCATGTGATCCCCGGGACACTCACACCATCACAAATGTGAGTCAATTGCCAAGTGTTTGAATTTTCATCACTTGTCCACGGAGATGCAGCAATGGTGGTAAGTGTGAAAAATGGTACTGAGTCACTTTGTAACTTGGAACGGTCACGAAACAATTGGTAGTAAGATGAATTCAGCGTGCCCTTAAATTCTGCACCAAGTTCCTCCAAGTATAACCTGCAGAAGGAACTATAGGGGGGGGGGGGAAACTACAATATCTCAGCAACGGGCTGGAAAACGACGGTGAAACCCCATCAAAGCCAGCCACGCCGTCAACACGCTCCTCCGCTGCAGAGCGTTGCACACGCCCACTCGAACTGAGATTCCCATCCATAAGGACTAGCAACTTGTTAGCCACCATTTCAAAGGGTTTCCCCCAGGCTACTGTCTTCATGCACGTGGTGCCGAACGACGAATCTGCACCAATCCACATGCATTGTAAAGCACTCTGGAGAACTGGGAGGGAATATCAATCAATCACAATCGACCAGACAATCAAAGAAAGTTTCCGTGTTGCTAAATTTGCATTATAGTTCCATGCACGCTCCCACTCTGCCCGCCCCGGACTTACAGGTCCGCCTTCTCTGTTCCAGCCAAAGCAAGGCTCACTTTGCTTTCATACTTTGCTAGTGGGCTGGACAGGAAGAGACACTCCCCCCACCATCCCTTTGATTTATTATCCACCCCCTGATCCCTCCTCTCTAGCCACTTCATCTCGGTTGCTCCATTCTTCTGGCACGGTGGTCTTTGAACTGAGAGAGTTCTCCTTGCCTAGAGAGGAAGGGGAATTAGAGAGGGGTGGGGGAGAAAGGAAATACAGAAAGTACAGAAGGATCCTGACAAACTTGAACATTGGGCACTATCTAATAAAATGAAATTCAATGGTGAAAAGAGTAAGAGTTCTACATTTAGGCAACAAAAATGGAATGCACAGGTACAGTATAGGTGGTACCTTGCTCAGTAGTAGGAACTGTGAAAGGGATCTTGGCGTCCTAGTGGACAACCATTTAAATAGGAGCCAGCAGTGTGCAGCAGCTGCCAAAAAAGCCAACACAGTTCTAGGCTGCATCAACAGAGGGAGAGAATCAAGATCACGTGAAGTGTTAATACCACTTTATAAGGCCTTGGTAAGGCCACACTTGGAATACTGCATCCAATTTTGGTTGCCATGATGTAGAAAAGATGTGGAGACTCTAGAAAGAGGGCAGAGAAGAGCAACAAAGAGGATTAGGGGACTGGAGACTAAAACATATGAAGAACGGTTGCAGAAACTGGGTATGTCTAGTTTAATAGAAAGAAGGACTAGGGGAGACATGACAGCAGTGTTCCAATATCTCAGGGGTTACCACAAAGAAGAGGGAGTCAAACTATTTTCCAAGGCACCCGAGGGTAGAACAAGAAGCAATGGGTGGAAACTAATCAAGGAGAGAAGCAACTTAGAACTGAGGAGAAATTTCCTGACAGTTAGAACAATTAATCAGTGGAACAGCTTGCCTCCAGAAGTTGTGAATGCCCCAACACTGGAAGTCTTTAAGAAGATGTTGGATAGCCATTTGTCTGAAACGGTATAGGGTTTCCTGCCAAGGCAGGGGGTTGGACTAGAAGACCTCCAAGGTCCCTTCCAACTCTGCTATTGTATTGTAAAATAAATATGGGGGGCGAGGAGACAGCAAAGTTCAAGAGTCCATGCCATTCCCCCCTCTTAAGCCAAAGGAGGCATTTGGGGATGGAGGAAGGTAGTGAGAATAGAATAGAATTAGAATTCTTTATTGGCCAAGCGTGATTGGACACACAAGGAATTAATCTTCGGTGCATATACTCTCGGTATACATGAGAATTATAATACATTCCTCAAGAATAAAAAGACACAACACTTAGTGATAGTCCTAGGCAATCAAATCATACTATCACACATCATAAAACAATATAAATTGTAAAGATACAAGCAACATGATTATAGTCCTAAGTGGGAAGAGAGAGGAACTAGGAAGGAAGAAAAGAATAACAGTAATATAGCCTTAGTAGATAATTTGACAGTGTTGATGGTATTATTTGTTTAGCAGAGTGATGGCATTTGGGGAAAAAACTGTCCTTGTGTCTAGTTGTTCTGGTGTGCGGTGCCCAATTGTGTCATTGAGGGTATTAGTTGAAACAATTTCTGTCCAGGATGCGAGGGATCTGTAGATATTTTCACAGCCCTCTTTTTGACTGGTGCAGTATACGGGTCCTCCAGGGAAGGCAGGTTGGCAACAATTGTTTTTCCTGCAGTTCTAATTCTCCTCTGAAGTCTGTGTCTGTCTTGTTGGGCTGCAGAAGCAAACCAGACAGTTATGGAGTTGCAGATGACAGGCTCAATAATTCCTCTGTAGAATTAGAATCAGCAGCTCTTTGGGCAGATTGAGCTTCCTGAGTTGGCGCAGAAAGAGCATTCTTTGTTCTGCTTCTTTGATGACGTTTTCAATTTGCAAACTTGGGAGGGGGACGGAATAAAGAAATCACATGGCCTTTTTCCAGCATACAGGAAGTCCTCGATTTACAAACATTCATTTAGTGACCGTTTGAAGTTACAGTGAAAAAAGGGACTCACAACCACTTTTCACGCTTAAAATCCTTGCAGCATCATCCCTGGGACCACACAAATTAGGACACTTGGTAAGCAGCATATATTTTTGATGGCTGCAGTGTCCCGGGGACTGGAATCAGAATCAGAATAGAGCTGGAAGGGACCTTGGAGGTCTTCTAGTCCAGCCCCCTGCTCAAGCAGGAATCCCTGTACCATTTCAGATTTGGGCAGTATCCCAAATTATACTTCCAAGCATATATTTAATTTTGGGTACTGCCAGAAAGCGTTTTCTTTTAATAGGAAACTGCAATTCCACCCCACCGCCCGTCAATCGGCAGCTCTAGTGTTAGGCTACTGAATGGAAAAGGCTGCCAACAACATCGACCGGGGACGTGTCCAAGCGAGCAGCCCTGGCACTGGTCTCCAACCTCCCGGTTCTTGAAGGGTTAAAACGAGCGATCAGCGATGCTGCGATTCCTAGTGAAGACTTCCCGGAGGGGGCGGACGGGAGGAATTAGCTCTTTCCGGTCCGGCCCCTTTTTGAGCCTTTGGAAAAAACAAAGTGGAATTCCCGGGTTTGAAGAAATGCAGCTGCAGCAGCGGGAGGGGAGGCAGGGAAGTGGTCTTTCCGACAAGCAAAGCCCAGGGGGAAGCCGTATTGACTGAACAGTCGTGTTACTGGCTTAACAACGGCAGTGATTCACTTAATAACCGTGGGAAGAAAAGTCGCAAAATAGGGACAATGTTCATTTCACAGACTTCTCACTTAGCAATGGAAATGGGGGGCTCCATTGCGATTGTAAGTCGAGGACTACCTGAACACCTCCCTATATAATTGGCTTTCACTACAGCTCAGACCATTTAATTGGATTTTCAAAAAAGAGGATGGTGTGAAGGAAAGGGAGCTTCTCATCGAACTGCGATTGTAGAGAATAGGATTTGGGCATTTTTGTTGTCTTCATAAAACAAACTAATATTAGTGCTTTCAGTGCATGGGAATAACTCAGTGGTGAAATTCAAATTTTTTTACTACCAGTTCTTTGGGAGCGGCTTGGTGGGCGTGGCACAGAGGTGGGTTCCTGCCAGTTCTAACCTCTTCTATAGAAGAGGTTCCATAAATCTACCGTGCTATTTAGAACTGGTTCCAGCTCCCTCCCCCCACCTGTCCGCACCATGCTTGCCCCGCCTGCCACTCACTGATTGGCTGGCTCACCAATCGCCCCGCCTACCTCTAAGAGTCCTATCTAAACCTTAAAGTCTTAAAGCTGTCAAGTTTAAACACCCCTGGGGTTTTTTTTCTAAACGGTTAGGGGTGCGAAGGTCTTGTAACTTGACAGCTTTAAAACTTGCACACTTCAATGCCAGAGTTCCTGAGCCAACATGACTGGAGGAGGAATTCTGGGAGTTGAAGTCCACAAGTCTTAAAGCTGTCAAGTTTGAACACCCCTGGGTTTTTTTTTTTCTAAAGGGTTAGGAGTGCGAGGGTCTTGTAACTTGGCAGCTTTAAGACTTGCGTGCTTCAAATGCCAGAGTTCCTGAGCCAACATTTTGGTTGCTAAGCAAGAGCGTTGTTAAGTGAGTTTCACCACATTTTACAAGTTGGTCACGCCCATCCAGTCACACGATGCCAAGCCACTCCCACTCGGTCACATGACCGGCAAGCCACTCCCACCCAGTCACATGGCCAGCAAGCCACTCCCACAAAGCAGGCCACACCTACAGAAGAGGTTCTAAAAAAATTTGAAACCCACCACTGGCATGGCAGGGGAAGGATACTGCAAACCTCCATTCCCACCCTACTCTGGGGCCAGCCAGACATGGTATTTGCTGGTTCTCTGAACTACTCAAAATTTCTGCTACCGGTTCTTTAGAACCTATCAGAACCCGCTGAATTTCACCCATGGGTAAAACTCACTTCAAAAATGCCTCACTTAACAACAGGAATTGGGGGCTCAATTATGTTTGAAAATCGAGGACTAGCTGTAACTTGCACTGGAACAAAGTCTGAATACTGTATACTGTTCAGCTGTCAGAAATGTGGATTCCTCCAGCGGGGCAGCTTTCGTTCCCATTGAAACGTTCCGTGACCCTCCGTGGTGTCCCTCTCTTGTAATTTTGTCTTTGATTGATGGATCAATTTTTAGATCCCCCGTCATCACCTAATCATCTAATCCTTACATGTCATTTTGGCTCTGTTTACATTTCTTGGCTTTAAATGATAAAAAAAGGAAATTTAAAATAAAAAAAGAAAATATATTTTTGGTCCCGGTGTTCGCTGGATTTCATTTTGTTAGATAAGGCCGTTTTCAGGTCTTGTCGTGATTCTTCTGGATCCTGAGCTTGCCTCCTGGGGTGTTGGCTATTCCTGCCAGCTTAGGTGTCATCTGCAAATTTGATGAGTTCCCCTTCTATTCCCTCATCTAATCATTTATGAAGATACTGAAGAGTCCTGGGCCTAAGTACATAAATAAGACTGGCTTAATCCTTTTTGACTTTCTGACACTCCCTCAAGATCTGGTTGTACATATAACATTAGGCCTGGGGAGCCAAGAGGATTGGGGAAATATTGAGTGAGCCCCACTGTTAAAATAAAAATGGGTTAAATCTGTCACCATTGTGCGTCATGTAAATTCAGATATCTAACAGTACAATCCAAAAATGGGTGGGGGGAAATAATTGCAAGTGCACAATACAATATAGTCCTTTTATTTTACACAATTTCATTTAGATCTATGTTATTCAGAGGGCGCAAGCAAAGAGAAGCAGTCAGCATGATAATATTTAGGGAGATGGGACCCCACATCCACTAAGGACTTTGTGCTGAAAAAAAGATGAAGAGGGGAATTGGTTTTGAGGGAAATGCAGCCATCTTGAGGTCCTCAGAGGGAAAAGGATGAGTTTCTTGAAGGAAAACATTTGGAAGAGCTTATTTGAAGAGTTTTCTGTTTGGTTTGGTAAGTTGGCTGAGTCCAGGATCCTTTAAAAAAAATAAAATCAAAATAAGACCGTTGATGGATTAGAAAAATCTGCCATGTAGAGAATTCTGTGGAACTTCCAATTTACTAAAAGAATTATGTGCAAGCGTCATTTGTACAAAAGAGATGATTGCTAGAACGTTCTCTTTTCCCAAATCAAATCAAATTTTTATGGTGGCCGTAGACCAGCAAAAAAAAAAGGGTGCAGTCATTTAACAAGCATTAGAAGATGCATCAGCGTCTAAGATTACTATTATCACAAAAAGCTAAAAGATATACCATTCCCCCCCCCCGAAAATAAGACAGGGTTTTATTTTCTTTTGAATCCTGAAATAAGCACTTGGCCTTATTTTCAGGGATGTTTTATTATTTTTGAGGTACAGGAGGAGGTGAGTGTGGCTAACTCATGGCTGCTGCTCTGTTGGAATATTTTTGGGGAGGACCTATTTTCAGGGGATGGCTTATTTTAGTGCATGCACACAAAAGTCCAATTGGGCTTATTATCCGGGGAGGTCTTATTTTCGGGGAAACAGGGTAAAACAAAACACCATGTAAAAAATAAAGAGTCTAAAAAGAGGGATAGGAACATTAGATCCAACCTGGTAATTTTACGCATCAGGCATTTTGGCTGCCCAATCCATGTGAGGTCAATTGAAAATTAGAAATGAAATCTAAAGAAGTATCCACTATGACAACTGCACTGCTTTTATTAAAAAGTCAACTATTTTTCTTTCGATTTCTTGAAAATGAAAGAAAGAACATTACATATATTCTCTCTCTCTCTCTCTCTGTAACACAGAACATAGGGAAGGGGGATTATTCAAGAATTTTTTTTTCAAATTGCAGGCAGTCCACGCTTAACAACGGTAATGGAGAATGGAATTTCCATCGCCAAGTACAGATAGTCCTCAACTTACGACCAGAATGGAGCCCCAAATTTATGTTCTGTTATTTATGTTATGGTGTGTGTGTGTGTGTGTGTGTGTGTGTGTGTATCTGGTCTGTTTGTGTTTATTCAAAAAAAATTCTTTATAAAAAAAAAGAATCACTGGATTGGAGTATGAATAACACTGCCAAGGATTGGAGTATGAATAACACTGCCATCTTACAGTGCACGAACCAATTATTCCCCTTCCTGACCCAGGACACTAATTGTACCATCCTGCCCTTCTTTTCTCTCAACTTCACTTACCTTTCTGACAAATTGTTGCTAGACGGCTGTGGTCAAAATAATTGTATTGCAGTCCAGGCTCATCTGAAAGGGGGGTGGGGGGTGGTCAGGGCAAAAAAAAAAGAGAGAAATATATGGTTATAAAACAAAACCCACATTGGAAAACTTTAAAACTGTAATTGCAGAACCCTTCCAAAGCTACGCAAGTGGGGCTGGAGACACACAACCCAACACATTAGGTGTTCTCTCAGATTCAGCTTTAGGTCTCACCTTTCAGGTCAAGCTGCTTTGTCACAGTCACACACACAACCCCAGAAGCCCACCCAAGCTCTCTTGAGTAGCCGCAGAACATTGTGATCAATTTTCACTGAGATTTCCCCCTCTCCCCCGGGGTAGCTGGGAAGGTTTGGGTAGAGACACTAAAAGAGAGAGAGAGAGAGAGAGAGAGAGAGAGATTTTTTCTCCCCTTACCACAGCAGTGGTGATTTCTTCCATGGAGAGTTCCGGCGGCCCGACGACAAGATCTGTGAATTTCAGAAAGTTAATTCAGCGGGATGTTTTAACCACTTACAGGACTTCTACATCGGTGACAATTGTGGGTGTGATGGGAGGAGCTGGAAGATGTGGGTGTTACACACGGGGTCAGCCCTGCAAGGCGGCTTAGGCAAGAAGCCAAGAAGCCCAACCAAGTCCGCTAGCTCTCTCTACGTTCTGAGGTTAGCATCCCGCAAGGCTGAAAATATTAAGGGACTGTCTCACCCCACTGGCATTGGCCCGTCTCTCTAGTGCCGGCAGAGAAGGCGTGCTGCGGGTTCCGTCAGCCCGATTATTCTGGCTGGCGGGATGATCCAGGAGGAAGGCCTTCTCTGCCCTCTGCCAATTGGCCTGGGCCCTCAGTGGGGGAACAGCACAGCAGAGGCGGTTGGTGGAGTAACAACAGATCCCACCTCCCTCCACTCTGCCCCCGTCCTCCACACGGTGTCCTAAAACCTACGATGTTTGGTTTTAATTTAATTACGTTTTTAATATATATGTACACTTGGATGACTGTTAGCTGCCCAGAGTTACCCTATGGTAAGATGGGCAGCCAATTGATTTTATAAATCCATCAATCAATCAATTTTGTAAGCAATCAATTTTATGAATCAATCAATCAATTTTATAAACAAATCAATCAATTTTATAAACAAATCAATCATTCAATTTTATAAATAAATCAACCCTTTTTATAAATAAACTAGCCGATAACCCGGTGTTGCCCGGGTATTTATTTATAGGGGGGAAATGTCCGGACCAAACATCATTTCTAATGTTGGATTTTCCCCTTGACCAGAGGGAGCCCCCTTGTGGAAGTACTGTGAAGCCGTTACCATGGCAACTCCACTGCACTGTACAGTAGAGTCCATTTTACGGCAGTACAGTAGAAGCCATCTAAAGGCACAACAGGCTGCATCTTAACAGAACACGCACCCCGAGGGGTGTTAGGGGTGTCTTACCCCCACGGTATTTTTCTCCAGAGAGTAAGTCATCTGTGTACCAAGTTTGGTTGAAATTGTTCGAGGAGTTCCAGAGTTATGCTGGAACATATACACATACACAGCCATTTTTATATATATAGATCTGTCCCCTCCTCGCTTTGTACTCTCTGGAAAGCTATCTGAGATGCTTCCTGCACCCCTTTTCCATCTGTGGGCTGAGCAGGCTTTTGCACACCAGTTGTCCCGTCTGCAGCTCTCCTGAGGTCATTGTCACAAACCATTGACACGTGGCTGTGGGAAATTCGGATGGAGGGAAGCGGTATGTTGCAGGGGGCCAGGTTACCCTCTCTCTTTCCCTAAGGGTATCTGCCCATCCCGCCAGATCAGACAGGGCGGAGGGCTCCAGGTCCTCTTACTGGGTGGGCCCCGAGACATGGGCCTTCTCTACAGTATCTGCCCTATGGAACAGCTTACCCCAGAGATCTGGAAGGTTGTGAAGACCTGGGGCTATGTAGACCTAGCCGAAGAAGTTGGAAATGAGACTTGGCTCATCTCCCTTCCTCTTCTATAGCCCCCTCCCACTGTGCCTTTTGAGTAGGCACCTTTTGAGCCCCAAGCAGTATTTTATAGAAGGGGGGAGGAAGATGCTGTTGGAACAGTATCCCCCCCCCCCCCGGTGAACTCCACTTAAACTGTTTGGAAACCAGACTGAACTCACGAATCCGCCCCCTGCCGGATTCTCCCTTTTAAACCCTTTCTATCTCATCTATCTCTTCAACATCTTCATCAATGATTTGGATGAGGGTATAAAGGGGAACTCATTAAATTTGCAGATGACACCAAGCTGGCAGGAATAGCCAACACTCCAGAAGATAGGCTTAAGATACAGAAGGATCTTGACAAACTTGAACATTGGGCACTATCTAATAAAATGAAATTCAATGGTGAAAAGAGTAAGAGTTCTACATTTAGGCAACAAAAACGGAATGCACAGGTACAGTATAGGTGGCACCGTGCTCAGTAGTAGTAACTGTGAAAGGGATCTTGGAGTAAGAGTTCTACATTTAGGCAACAAAAACGGAATGCACAGGTACAGTATAGGTGGCACCGTGCTCAGTAGTAGTAACTGTGAAAGGGATCTTGGAGTAAGAGTTCTACATTTAGGCAACAAAAACGGAATGCACAGGTACAGTATAGGTGGCACCGTGCTCAGTAGTAGTAACTGTGAAAGGGATCTTGGAGTAAGAGTTCTACATTTAGGCAACAAAAACGGAATGCACAGGTACAGTATAGGTGGCACCGTGCTCAGTAGTAGTAACTGTGAAAGGGATCTTGGAGTAAGAGTTCTACATTTAGGCAACAAAAACGGAATGCACAGGTACAGTATAGGTGGCACCGTGCTCAGTAGTAGTAACTGTGAAAGGGATCTTGGAGTCCTAGTGGACAACCATTTAAATATGAGCCAGCCGTGTGCAGCAGCTGCCAAAAAAGCCAACACAGTTCTAGGCTGCATCAACAGAGGGATAGAATCAAGATCACGTGAAGTGTTAATACCACTTTATAATGCCTTGGTAAGGCCACACTTGGAATACTGCATTCAGTTCTGGTCGCCACGATGTAGAAAAGATGTGGAGACTCTAGAAAGAGTGCAGAGAAGAGCAACAAAGATGATGAGGGGACTGGAGACTAAAACACAGGAAGAACGGTTGCAGGAATTGGGTATGTCTAGTTTAATAGAAAGAAGGACTAGCCTTCTTGTCCTACCCTCAGGTGCCTTGGAGAATAGTTTGACTCCCTCTACTCCTTTTCATTAAACTAGACACTCAATCTGAATGTTTCTTTCCCTTATAACAGAGTTGGAAGGGACCTTGGAGGTTTTCTAGTCCAACCCCCTGCCTAGGCAGGAAACCCTACACCATTTCAGACAAATGGCTATCCAACATCTTCTTAAAGACTTCCAGTGTTGGAGCATTCACAACTTCTGGAGGCAACTTCTGTTCCACTGATTAATTGTTGTAACTGTCAGGAAATTTCTCCTCAGTTCTAAGTTGCTTCTCTCCTTGATTAGTTTCCACCCATTGCTTCTTGTTCTACCCTCAGGTGCCTTGGAGAATAGTTTGACTCCCTCTTCTTTGTGGCAACCCCTGAGATATTGAAACACTGCTATCATGTCTCCCCTAGTCCTTCTTTTCTTTAAACTAGACATACCCAGTTCCTCTAACTGCTCTTTGTATGCGTTAGCCTCCAGCTCCCTAATCATTTTGTTGCTCTGGACTTTCTAATTTTGTTTCTTGAAAACATTTCACTTCTCCTCCAAGACGCCAGAACTGAAGAAGCTTCTTGGATGAGAAGAGAAACATTTTCAAGGAAAAAAATAAAACCCAAGGAAGTCCAGGCGCCTTTTGGAACAGCACCTTTGCGAGAACAGCAGGAACTCATCTCAAGATTTTCTGAAAGCGCATGAGCCATTTTTTTTCTCCGCAAGGAAGAAAAAAGACGCTTTCTTTTCAACCGGATGTCCTACAGCAGGAATGGGGAATCTTGTGTGACTCGTGGATGTCAACTCCCAGCATGCTGGCTCGGGAATTCTGGGAGTTGAAGTCCGCAAGTCATAAAGGGCCCATCAGTTCCCCATCACTGTCCTACAGGATCTCACCTGCATGGGTCCTTTCGTGCTCTGCGAGAAGAGATCGCTGGCTGAAGCTCTCCGTACATTCGGAACACTGATAGGGCTTCTTCCCCAGGTGAGCCGCCCGATGGGTGAGGAGGGATCTCTTCCAGCTGAAGCTCTTCCCGCAGTCGGAGCATTTGTAAGGTTTCTCTCCCGTATGAGTCCGCTTGTGCACAATCAGGGCAACCTTCTGGTTAAAGCTCTTCCCGCAGTCGAAGCAGGAGTAGGGCTTCTCTCCCGTGTGGATGATCTCGTGGCGAGCCAAGTGGTCCTTTTTGTGGAAGCACTTCCCACACTCGGCGCAGGAGTACGGTTTCTCGCCGGTGTGGATTCTGGTGTGGTTGATCAGGCCCACCTTCCAGTTGAACCCTTTGCCGCACTCGGAGCACTGGTAGGGCTTCTCTCCCGTGTGGGTCCTCTTGTGCGTCATGAGGCGGTCTTTCTTGTAGAAGCTTTTCCCGCAGTCCGAGCACTCGTAGGGCTTCTCCCCCGTGTGGGTCCTCATGTGCGCCACAAAGTTGGCCTTCACGCTGTAACTTTTCCCGCACTCGGCGCACTCGTGCGGCTTCTCCCCGGTGTGGGTCCGCTTGTGGGCAAAGAGCGAGGACTTTGCGTGGAAGCTCTTCCCGCACTCGGGACACTTGTAGGGCCTCTCGCCCGTATGGATCCTCTTGTGTTGGATGAGGATCCATTTCCCGCTGAAGGTTTTCCCGCACTCCGAGCACATGTAAGGTTTCTCCCCCGTGTGGGTCCTCATGTGGATGTTCAAAGCGGACGTCCAACTGAAGCCTTTGCCACAGATTTTGCACTCGTGCAGAGTCTGCTCCCCCGTGTGCTTCCTCATGTGCATGATCAGGGAGCGTTTCCAGTAGAAGCTTTGGCCACAGTCGGAGCAGGTGTGGGAGCGTTCCCCCGTGTGGGTTTTCTCGTGCCTTAAAAGGTAAGAGGAACAGGAGAACCCCTTCCCGCAATGGGAGCACTGATACGGTCGTTCTCCTGTATGAATCCTCTTGTGTACGTCAAGGTACGCTTTCAGGATAAAGCGTTTCCCGCAGTCAGGGCATTCGTAGGGTTTCTCGCCCGTGTGCATCCTCCGGTGCGTAATTAGGCCAGAAATCTGTTTGAAGCTCTTCTCGCATTCGGAGCACTCGTAAGGCTTCTCCCCGGTGTGGGTCCTCTTATGTGTAACGAGAGTTGCTCCGTGATTGAAGCTCTTCCCACATATGGAGCACATGTAAGGTTTCTCGCCCGTGTGGATTCTCCGGTGCGTGATCAAGTAATCCTTACGGCCAAAGCTTTTCCCGCATTCAGGGCACTCGTAGGACTTGAGAGCTGATCCAGCTGAGTGGGTTTTCTTGTGCCTCCGAAACGACGCGGTGTAACTGAAGCATTTCCCGCATTCGGCACATTGGTAAGGCTTCTCCGCCGTGTGGCTCTGTTTGTGGATGTTGAGTGTTCCTTTCTCACGGAAACTTTTCCCACACTCGGGGCACTGGTAGGGCTTCTCTTCCGAATGAGTTCTCATGTGTACATTGAGAGCCGATTTCACGGTGAAGGTCTTCCCGCAATCGGAGCACTCATACGGCTTTTCCCCCGTGTGGATCCTCCGATGGACGGCAAGGTGCGGCTTACGGTTGAAGCTCTTCCCACAGTCTGGGCACCTGTACAGCTTCTCCCCAGTGTGGATTCTCTCGTGCAGGATCAGGGACCCCTTGCGGAAGAAGCTTTTCCCGCATTCGGAGCAAGTGTACGGCCTCTCCCCGGTATGGATCCTCTTGTGTTGGAGAACGTAGGCTTTCTCGCGGAAGGTTTTCCCGCAGTCGGAGCACTGGTACGGTTTCTCGCTCGCATGGCTCGCCTCGTGGCTGAGAAGGGCGTGGCGGGAAGAAAACTTCTGGTCACACTGGGGGCAGCTGTAGAGTTTCTCGCGGGTGTGACCCCTCTCGTGGATTATCAGCTGGGACCACTTGTAAAAGCTTTCTCCGCACTGCACGCATTTGTATGGATTCGCTTTGGCTTTCTTGCCTGGGAGAGATCCCGGGCCACTATCTGTTCTACTGTCATCCTCCAAGGTCTTTCGCGGAGTCGCCTCTTGCAGAGTGTCTCCTCCAACTTTTCCCAAAGTTGCTGCTTCTCCCTGGGTAGACTTTTCCAACTGAAGGTGGGCTTCTTTTTCTTGGGATTGATCATGGTCTGTTGGAACAAAAGAAGAGCAACAAAGACGATTAGAGGACCGGAGGCTAAAACATATAAAGAACGATTGCAGAAATTGGGTATGGCTACCACAAAGAAGAGTCAAGCTATTCTCTAAAGCAGGAAGCAATGGGTGGAAACTAATCAAGGAGAGAAGCAACCTGGAATTAAGGAGAAATTTCCTGACAGTGAGGACAATTAATCAGTGGAACGGCTTGCCTTCAGAAGTTGTGGATGCTTCATCACTGGAGGCTTTTAAGAAGAGACTGGTAGGGTCTCCTGCAGGGGAGTTGGACTAGAAAACCCCCCAAGGTCCCTTCCGCCTGACTGACTGATTGATTGAATGAAAGGGGCTTAGAGATAACACGTGAGAAAATAACACATCCTCAATAGCATTTGTTCGAGGAACACAGCCTTTGTCTAACTGAAATGAATCAACCACTATCTTTGTGGTGCCTCCCTCATTTTAGGGCAGGGACGTGGTGGCCAGGCGATCATCAGAAGTCAACACTGATTTGGGCCCAAACGTAAAAAAAGAGGAAAAGAAATAGAATGGATTAAAGCTGTGATGGCTAACCTTTTTGTCCTTGCGTGCCAAAAGCATGCTCGCGTGCACAACAGCGCATGCATGCGTGCCCATACCCATAATACAATGTGTCCTGCCCCCCCGTGCATGAAAATAAGCCCTGTGCTCCCGATACCCCCATGCATGCATCCCCCCCTCCTGGTGCTCTGTTTTGGGCCTAGCAGGCCTCCCTAAAGCTCCTGAACCAAAAACGGGGCGCAGAGGGGATAGCGCCCCCGTACTCTCCCCGCCCCTGCCCCCCCCTGCGCATGCCCGTGTGTCTCCTGCATGTGCGGCAAAGGCCCGAAAATCAGCTAGCCGGCGGGAGGTGCACACGCATGCATAGTGGAGCTGAGCTCGGCCGACGGCTCGCGTGCCCGCAGAGAGGTTGCATCGGTTCGAACATCACGGGATTAAAGTTTAGTAAGCCTAGGATAGAAGCTCCACAGATGGCGACATACAGTTGTTCTATTGTGTTTGTGGACTCCCCCCCCCCCCACCAGTTGAATGTTCCGAGTTCTAAACAGAAGCCCCAAGATTCTGTTCAAAAGGAGAAGATGAGGGTGGGATATTGCTGTAAGAGAGTCACCCTGTACTTCTTTTTCTTCTTCAATCACCTGTTCTTCATCTTGGGGGCGCTGATGGTTGGGATTGGGACCTGGATTTTGGTTGACCAAAAGACCTTCATTCCCATCCTGCAGAACTCGGCGCCCTCATTCAAAGCTGGGGTCTACGTCTTCATCGGAGTCGGCGCCATCACCATGGTGCTTGGCTTCCTGGGATGCTTGGGGGCCCTCTTTGGCATCCGGTGCGCCCTTGGCATCTACCTCACCTGCCTGTTGCTCATCCTCTCTGCCCAGGTCACCGCTGGTCTGATGATCTACTTCCAACAGAGCTCGCTGAAAGCCAGGATGCCCGAGGTGGTGATTGATCTCTTCCAGACATATGACCCTTCCGACGATACGAACCAGGCCCTCGAAGCAGCTTGGGACTTTGTTCAATACAAGTTCTCGTGCTGTGGCTGGACCGGCCCCGAAGACTGGCAACTCAACAAAATCCTTTGGGCGGGCAAAATGCGCTTCTATCCATGTTCTTGCAGCAACCACACAGAGGATGCCTCCATAGGGACAGGCTTCTGCGCTCTGGAGCTCAATTCGGACGCAACCAACGTGACCGACTGGCCCGTGAAGAAGCAGGGGTGCCGGATGGTTGTGCAGAACTGGTTGCAGGAAAATTTCGACGTCTTTCTCGGGGTCTGCATAGGAGTGGCCATCACGGAGGTGCTGGGGATAGGGCTCTCTATCTGCCTCTGCAAAGACAAAACGTGCCTATACTAAAGACGACAACGCTGCCTGGAGCCTGGGTGAGATCCAGGAGGAAAGAGGGAACTGGGCTCCTTGTTCCAGACGGTGCTTGGCAGTCCCTGCTAGAGCTTTAGCCCAACAACTCTTCCTCTACTTATCTTGCTCCTTCCACAAATGGGTGCAAATGTTCTGAATGGCCTGGCTTTTAGGTTTCTATGCACCGCCACAATAAGATCCAGGATGCTCCGGATGTCTTTCCGACACCCCTTCCGCTGGGTTCGTACCCTCTTCCTTCTGTGCAGTTTGGATCAAGTTGGGAGATCAGACTTGTGGATTTCTTCCACAGATATTCCTACCTGAGGCTGGTTCATCCCTTCTCAAAGGCTGACTTCCTCAATTGAGGCTGACCTCCTCAATTCCCCGGGGAAAATCTCTTCCGTCTGGAATGGTATCGCTTGCTCTGGTTCTCCAACTTTTGAAAAATAAAGTAGTATCGGCTGTACAACTCTCTTTCCCTTCCTGTTTGGTGCTTGGGATGTCCATCAGGTGAAAGGTCAGGTGAGCTTCAAAGGAGGACTCGGGATCACAGATCTTCCTGTTTTTGCTCATTTGCTCATTTGAAGGGAGTTTATTTTTGTTGTACAGGCAATTCTTGACTTGCAACCTGTTCTGACCAAGGCTTCCTTGAAACAAACTCCTTGTCGCGGCGAACTAATTGTCTCCTGCAAACTCCCCTTTCGCTCCTCTTTTATTTCCTCTGGGAGGGGCCATTCATCGTCCACCTGGGGCCTTACTCCCAAGTCGACCCCTGTTCTTTAGCTGTGCCCTTCGTCTGGCAACTCTGCGCATGCGCACACTGGGAACAGGCTCCAGCTGTTCATCTGCCTGACTGAGGTCTGACTCTGAAGGCAACTGATAACTGGCATACGGCTCTGCCCACCCCCCCTCTGCCTCCGACACAGAGCCCTCATCAGAGCCTTCCCAAGCCTCCAGGACTGGCCCATGTTCCTCCCCAACCTCCTCACTGAATCTGCTGCCAGCTCCGCTGGCCACTGGCGGGCCACAACACAACTGTTCATTTAGTGACAGAAGTTACTACGGTACTTTAAAAAAATTACTTATGACGATTGCAGCATTTCCCGTGGTCACATGATCAAAATTTGAGTGTTTGGTAACTGGTTCATATTTATGATGGTTGCAGTGTCTCGGGGTCATGTGATCTCCTTGTGATAAGCAAATCCAATGGGATTTTCCAGATTCACATAGCAACCATATTACTAACTTAATAATTGTGGCAAGCAAGGGTCTAAAATGAGGCAAAACTCACTTAGCAACTGTCTTGCCTAGCAACAGAAATTTTGGGCTCAGTTACATATAGTCCTTGACACAGGGCTCTCGATGGCTAACAATAAAAAATTCCTAAATAGGATAAACAAATAAAAAAAACAAAATAAAACCAGAACAAAAAAAGACCCTTTTTATTAAAAAATAAATAAAATAAACTAGCAGCCAAGAATGTTCAGAACATAATTACACTGTTTGTTAACCTTTTATGGCTGTCTATTTAGGACAGATGGACTTCAACTCCCAGAATCCCTCAGCCAGCCAAGAGTTGAACTCCACCTATCTTAAAGTGGCCACGGTTGAGAAACATTGACATGTTACATTCAACTCCACCATGACACAAGCTCATCCTTACTGTCAGGGCCCCACGCTAGATGACAAAACCTTTTTTAAAAAATATCCTACAAAAGGCCAAGCAGGATCAGGACAAGTCTAATTCCAGGAGTGGGAGTTGGGGGGGGGGGGGAGAATAATGACATGTTTACATTTTTAATGACCTCGAATTGCGATTATATACCATAAAAGCCTAGATATCATTTCATAGTGTTTGTTTTTAAGTACTTTTCTCCAATGCTCAACGGCAATGTTTTAGGAGTTAGGAAACCATAAAACCTTACTAGAGAGGCTTAAAGCTGAATTAGAAGCTCAAAGGGTGTTCAAATATCTGGGAAAATATTTTGACTGAAGTAAGAAATTGAAAAGGATAGGAGATGCTCTAGATCAGAGGCGGGCAATGATGGCACCTTTATGACCTGTGGACTTCAACTCCCAGAGTTCCTTAGTCAGCATGGAGAACAATGGCCCCTTTATAACCTGTGGACTTCAACTCCCAGAATCCCTTAGCCAGCATGGGACCTGATGTCCACAAGTCATAAAAGGCCCATCGTTCCCCAACCCTGCTAGAGCCATTCCTGAAGCCAACAGTCATAAGGGCTTCCGCTCAAGTCTAAAGGATGGATCATAAAGACTGGACCTGGCTAGAGTGCCCTCAAGAGACAATGCTGTCATTGTCTAGGAAGGCTCTCTTCTATGGTTCAGACCCACCTGGAAACACAGCCAAGCTATTCTGTTTGGTTGCCGTGTTTCTTTCTTTTGACGCTGAAGGTTCTGAGTTCTGAAAGGAGGTTCTGTGAAAAAGCAACAATGTCGAATTGCTTCTTCAAATGCCTCAAGTGCTTGTTCTGCTTCTTCAATGTCCTTTTGTTTCTTGTGGGAGCTGCAATGTTCAGCATAGGCCTCTGGGTTTTGATCACCAAGAGCGCCTACATTTCCATCCTGCAGTCTGTTTTCGACTCCTTCCAAAGCCTGCTGTACATCTTCATCGCGGTGGGCGCTCTCGCCATGTTTCTCGGCTTATGGGGCAGCCTCGGACTCTACTTTGGAGTAAAATTCGCTCTGATCGCCTACATCCCGCTCCTGATCGTCATTGTCATCTTCCACTTTTTCCCTGGCTTGTTTATCAAACAACAAAAGACGGAAGACGACCTCAACAAGAATGTCCTCAGCCTCATCCACAACTATAACCCAACGGACCAAGTCAACCAGCAGAAAGAGATAGCTTTGGATTATGTCCAGGTCCAACTGTCTTGTTGTGGCTGGACCGGGCCGGAAAATTGGAAAAACAACACCTTTTTCCAGGAAAAAATGGGAACCTACCCATGTTCTTGCAGCAGCCACCAAAACAGCCTCCAACCGGCGCTGGGCGTCTGCCGGTTGAACACCGTTTCCCATAAATCTGTGGCGAGTGACTGGCCCGTGAAAAAACAGGGATGCCGGCCGCTTGTGCAAAAGTGGTTCAAGAAAGTGGCGGACGCCCTTTTCCTCGTTTCCTTCATCGTGATCGCCTTCGAGATCCTGGGAATCGGCCTTTCGTTTTACATTTGCGCTGGCCGAAACGTGTATGCTGTAGGTCACCGCTGAATCTCCCAAGTGGAAGGCCGCCGCCGCCGCAGTTAAAGGGAGCGTTCCTCAGAAGGGAAAAGAACAAAATTCCTTGTTTCCAGGTTTTCCTCAGGTTGTTAGAGAGACATCTTGGCATGGCTGGTAGCGGATTCGTTGAACTCAAGCCGCACCTTTTGAGCCTCCAGAGGTTCAAATGAAATTCCCAGTTTCTCTCGCCCTTGAGCATTCTGGTTTTTCACTTCTGAGGGCTGAGTTCTCCTCAGAAAAGAGGAGAACCAGGATCCCTATAGCGTATCTTAAAGATTTCAAAACCTGGCCAATCTCCTCAACATTTGCCCAGTCAGCATTATCCACCTTTAGTTATATGAGACCTTGAAACATTAACATCAGCTCTGAGGTACATAACCTAATTTCTCAACCTCCTGCACGTTTAAGATGTGTGGACTTCAACTCCCAGAATTCCCCAGCCAGCCATGCTGGCTGGGGAATTCTGGGAGTTGAAGTCCACACATCTTAAACGTGACGGAGGTTGAGAAAGACTGGCTAATTTTTAAGCTTTATCCATAGTCATGATTTAGGTTAGGTTGATCCTTCTTTGCGTGTCTGTCGCTTCCTCCCATTATCCAAGAATTGGATAACGCAATTAATTTATCCAGAAGATCTATCCAGAACCTTGCATTCAATTATATCCACAAGAAACCGGGACCCTTGCTGCCTATTGGACGGGTCTCCTTTCAAACGTGCTACAAAACTCGCAAGGGGCCTTCTTTTCTCAAGGATGCGCGTGACGCCTCCGATGGTTGTTTTCTTCTCTGGAGAAACACGCGTCCTCAATAAACTTCCTTCAAAACTTCCTTTTGAACCCATTGCTGCGTTATTTCACCATGTTGCTAATATAAAACCACTCCACCAAAAGAAGATTCCTGAGCCCTTCCCATCGCTGTTCATTCATTGATGACCCTGAGCAGATGGAACAGTGAGCCCAACCTTGCAAGTGTGATTAAGTGCGATTTTTGCAGAAAATTCCCTTGGACAGGTTTATCCAGTGCCTTCTGGTGTGTGTTTGTGCGTGTGTGTGTTTGTGTGTGTGTGTGTGTGAGAGAGAGAGAGCAACACACACACACACAGATATAGTTTCACACACACAGACTGATACAGAGAGAGAGACACACACACACACAGAGAGACATATACGCAGAGAAACACAGGAACAGAGAGAGAGAAAAACAGAGGAAGAGAGACAGAGATACAGACACAAACACACACACACACACACAGAGGTAGACAAATAGAGAGACAGAGAGACAGGCACACAGAGAGAGAGACAGAGAGAGACACACACAAAGACACACAGTGAAACAAGTAGAGAGACACAGAGAGGGACACAGAGAGAGACAGAGAGAAAGAGAGAGAGAGAGATGGGGGAGAGAGAGACAGAGAGAAAGAGAGAGGGGGGAGAGAGAGACAGAGAGAAAGAAAGAGAGGGAGACAGAGAGAAAGAGAGTGGGGAGAGAGAGGGGGATAGGGAGAGAGACAGAGACACAAAGACAGAGGAAGAGATTTAACAAGGATTATGATCCAGATCGCAAAAAGTGATAATATATCTCTATACCCGTGATGGTGAACCTATGGCTTGCGTGCCACAGGTGGCACATGGAACCATTTCTAAGGGCAGCTGATTTTCGGCCTTGATTTTCGGCCATTTTTCGCCCTCCAAAAGGCTTTCCAGAGGCTTTCTAGGAGCCTGGGGAGAGCGAAAAATGGCCCAACATGCAAACTGGCTGTTTTTCGCCCTCCGGAGGCTTCAGAGAAGCCTCCCAAAGCCTCCAGAGGGAGAAATGCAGCCCAACAGGCAACCCGGAAATCCGTTCCCAAACTTCTGGTTTGCATGTTGGGCAGTTTTTCGCCCTCCCCAGACTTCTAGAAAGCCTCTGGAGCCTGGGGAGGGCGAAAAATGGACCTACTGGGCCCAACAGAAGTTGGAAAATAGGCCGTTTCTGAACTCTGTAGGGCCTGCGGGGGGGGGGGGGGGGAGCAGGGGAGGCCGTTTTTGCTCCATGAAAGCCATACACAGTGCAGCGGGTGTGGTGTGGGGGGTGTCATGCACATGCGCAGGAGGCACGGCGCGGGGGGGGAGGTGCATTAGATTATGGGGATGTGCACGCGAGCGAGCGCGATAGAACGTGCATGCATTTTTGGGCACCTGAGGTGAAAAAACTTCGCCATCACTATACGATACAGCAGAGGTGGGGAACTATGGCCCTTTTATGACTTGTGGACTTCAACTCCCAGAATTCCTGAGCCAGCCACAAGCCATTAAAAGGGCCCTAGTTCCCCACCTCTGCTTTAGAGTATAGCAGGGGTGTCCAAACTTGGGAACTTTAAGACTTGTGGACTTCAACTCCCAGAATTCCCCAGCCAGCATGGGTAGTCCTCAACAATTCGTTTAGTGACAGTTCAAACTTACGACGACAGTGACTTAGGGTCACTTTTCCCACCCACTTTTGATCTTTTTATTCACATCACCAGGAGGAGGCTGCCGTGGTCATTAAGTGTGAAAAACGATCCTAAGTCACTTGTTCTCAGGGCCGTTGTAACTCTGAATGATCACTGAGGCAGCTCTTGTTAAGTCTACCCGTACTTTTCAATGGTCACAAAACAAATTGGTTGTATGTCGAGGTCTGGGGCGTTCAATTCTTTCCGCGGTTTCACCCTCGCTGCGTGCTTCGTGAGGAAAGGGAGAAAATGAAGGAAGAGCATGTGGATAATAAGAGAGCTGAAAGGAGAGAGAGAGAGATGATCCCTAGGAAAAAAAAGGGGGGGGGGAACCTCAGGAACTACCATATTTTTCTGAGTAAAGGTGCACCCTTTTCCCTCAAAAAAGAGGGTGAAAACCACCATCTTATATACTGAATATAGCAATTTTTGCGTCCCGAATCCCCGCTCCCTTTGCCAAAATGGCTGTGCATAGCCTTTAGGAGGCTTTCGGAGTATTCCTGGGGGCTGGGGAGGGCAAAAATGAGCAAAAAAATGGACTGTTTTGGGGAGGTCTGGAGAGTGCAGAAACTTTTTTTAAAATTTGCCTCTTCGTTAATCTTGGTGCGCCTTATATGGTAATGAAAACCAACTCCGATTAACAAACAGCCCGAGAAGCGAAAGGAGATTACTTGCTGCTGCCTCTTTTCCTTCCTCGGCTGTTTCTTCCCGTTCTTGGACCTTGGCATCATCCAAATCTTCGGAACGCTCTTCTGCGTCCATCCTGCTGTTCTCTCCGCAGGGTGTCCCGCCTGGCTCTCCATCCTGATCGTTCTGCAACTCATCCCTGTCTGGAATCACTATTAAAAAAAAAAAAAAAACCACAGAAACTTCAGCCCCCAAATTGACCTTTGGCAGGAAACCCCCAAAGGTGCATTTTTTTTCCCCCTTCAAAGAGGCAGCTGGACATAATTGGTTTTCCTTTCGAAGACATTTCGCTTCTCAACCGAGAAGCTTCTTCAGTTCTGACTGGAAGGTGGGGAAGGGAAGGATTGATACTCCTTGCGGACAGTTGGTCATTTACATTCTCTTTAGAGAGCCGTTGAGGTCACTTGGAGGTTTGTCCGTGTCCTCGGGGTCACCTGTGTGGGTACAAATGGGTGTGGAGCCTTCTTGGAACTGCTGAAAAAACTGGAAATGTAGACTGGAAAAACAGCGTGTCTCTTGTGATTGGAAAGGCCCAACAGAGACTTCATTTCCTTAGAGCCCTGTGAAAAAAATCAGGTGGAACAACGGCCGATGACCTCTTTCTATCGGTCCACCATAGAAAGTGTCCTCACGTATTGCGTTACAGTATGGTATGCTGGTTTAACAGCTGCGGACAGGAAGGCCCTACAGAGAGTGATCAATTCGGCACAAGAAACCATTGGTTGCCCTCTGACATCACCGGATGACATCGCCAGATCTCGCTGCTTTAGCAGAGTAAGGAAGATACTCGGAGATGATTCACACCCTGGTCAGTGTCTCTTTGCA
This sequence comes from Natrix helvetica, assembly GCF_964273705.1. Taxonomy (NCBI): domain Eukaryota; kingdom Metazoa; phylum Chordata; class Lepidosauria; order Squamata; family Natricidae; genus Natrix; species Natrix helvetica. Next base: position 359,493,194 of record NC_138548.1, on the reverse strand, counting down.
CTTCTACCATCAAAGAAGACATCAAAGCATGCCAGCCCAACAAACAGGTGTAAAGATAGTTTCCTTGGGCTGTCAGACTCTTAAACATAACCACAATCACTCCACCCACACACGGAATCCTATGACTAGTTTTTTTTTCTTTTTCCTAATTACTTGCATAGGGAGTAACTGTGAGAGGGATCTTGGAGTCCTAGTGGATAACCATTTAAATATGAGCCAGCCGTGTGCAGCAGCTGCCAAAAAAGCCAACACAGTTCTAGGCTGCATCAACAGAGGGATAGAACCAAGATCACATGAAGTGTTAATACCACTTTATAATGCTTTGGTAAGGCCACATTTGGAATATTTGCATTCAGTTTTGGTCACCACAATGTAAGAAAAGATGTGGAGATTCTAGAAAGAGTGCAGAGAAGAGCAACAAAGAGGATTAGGGGACTGGAGACTAAAACACATGAATAACGGTTGCAGGAACTGGGTATGTTTAGCTTAAGAGAAAGAAGGACTAGGGGAGACATGATAGCAGTGTTCCAATATCTCAGAGGTTGCCACAAAGAAGAGGGAGTCAAACTATTCTCCAAGGCACCTGAAAGTAGAACAAGAAGCAATGAGTGGAAACTAATCAAGGAGAGAAGCAATTTAGAACTGAGGAGAAATTTCCTGACAGTTAGAACAATTAATCAGTGGAACAGAAGTTGCCTCCAGAAGTTGTGAATGCCCCAACACTGGAAGTCGTTAAGAAGATGTTGGGTAGCCATCTGTCTGAAACGGTATAGGGTTTCCTGCCTAGGCAGGGGGTTGGACTAGAAGACCTCCAAGGTCCCTTCCAACTCCGTTATTGTATTATAGGGATTGTTCTTTATGCTATTTATGCTGCTTGCATTTGTCATGGATTGCACCAGTGAGGCTAAAATCAATTTCGTTGTATACATGATGTACAATGACAATAAAGGCTATACTATACTATGATGTCATATTCCCTCCCCCCTCCCCCTTGAGAGAGGGTGTTCAATTTTAACATAGATGGTCTCTCTGACCCCTCTTTCAAACCAGAGGTCCTCCCTGCCCAAAATGTGGACTTGGCTGCCTTCAAGAGAGTGGCCTTTGTCTTTTAACTGCAGATGGACTGCTGAATCTTGTCCTGATCAGTTTTGTTCTCCTGTGTTTGCCAGGAATATCAATCCTTCCATTCACCACCATCCAGTCAAAGCTGAAGAAGCTTCTCGGATGAGAAGTGAAACGTCTTCAAAAGAAAAACTGGAAAGTCCAGTTGAAAAAAAAAAAGAACCATGACCTGGGATGACTGAGAATCTCCATAGACACTCTGGCAGGAAAGTTGAAAACAAAAATACAGTCCCTCCAATTACCGTATTTTTCGGAGTATAAGACGCAAGGTTTTGAAGAGGCAAGTTAAAAAAAAAAAGTTTTTGCACTCTGCAAACCTCCCCAAAACGGCCTGTTTTTTGCCCCCAAAAGGGGCATGTATAGCCTTTAGGATGCTTATAGAGTGCTCCTGGAGGCTGGGAGGGGCAAAATTGAGCAAAAAACAGCCTATTATTTGCTCATTTCTGCCCTCCCCAGCTCCCTGGAGCTCTCTGAAAGCCTCCTATAGGCTCTGCGCGGCCATTTTGGTGAAGGGGACGGGGTTTCGGGAGGCCAAAAATGCTGTATTCAGTGTATAAGATCCACCCAGATTTTCAGCCTTTTTGAGGGAAAAAGGTGGGTCTTATACTCCAAAAAATATGGTAACCATCAAGCACATCTTTAATATGAATACTGGGTCTCTCCACGTCTAGTCCAGACCTTCCCAATTACTTCTCCCCATCCCACCATCCCCACCTCAGCTCTGGGACTAAGAGGGAGGAGAGTCCCAACAGTAGAAAGGGGACTAGAAACTGGGTCTCTCCAATCCTAGCTGAACAGCTTCCCTATTGCCACATTCTGGACCGGAGAGGGATTTTAGGCTCAAACTGTGTCATAGGTCGAGGACTATCTGTACTGGTCAACTAGATGGAGGCTGCAACTAGCAATATTTGTGGAATGAGACTTCATTCCAGAAGCCACAGGAAAGCAAATCATGTCTCGATGCAATGGGGGAACCTGGTTTTGGAGCAGAACACCTAAAGTGCTCCTTTTTCGTGTCCCCCCTTCCTCCCGGACCATGTTGTGGCTCGCCAGCGGCCTGCGGAGACTCAGACAGTGAGCAGGTTGGGGAGGAACATGGGCCAGTCCTGGAGCCTGGGGAAGGCTCCCATGAGGGCTCTGTGTTGGAGGCAGAGATGGCCGACTGATAGTTAACAGCTGCCTTCGTAGTCGGAGATCAGTGGGGGCAGAAGAACAGCTGGAGCCTGTTCCCAATGTGCGCAGAGGAGAAGGGAGCAATTAAGGAACAAGGGTTGACTCGGGAGTAAAGGCACAGGTGGATGGCCCCTCCCACAGGGAATAAAGAGGAGCAAAAGGGGAGAGGAGTTTGCAGGAGAATTCTCCCGAGAGAATTCACTGTGTCGCAGATATCTGGTTGTGAGTCTCTGGGCGTGAAATGGGGCCCAGGGAGTCAGCTGGGCCTGTTGATAGTATACCTGACTCCCCGCCATATATCAACGGCCCTGCCCGGGCTCCTCGAGCGGATCGCGGAGATGGCGGTTGAAACCCCCAAGCTATTAGTGATGGGGGATTTCAACCTGCCATCGACGGGAGAGGCATCCGGGGCAGCCCGGGAATTCATGGCTTCCATGACAGCCATGGATCTGACTCAAGTAGTTCAGGACCCCACGCACGAGGGAGGCCACATACTGGATCTTGTGTTTGTCTCCGACCAGTGGACGAGTGATCTGGGAAGAGGGAATTTAGTCATCACGCCCCTGTCATGGTCAGATCACTCACTTCTCCAGCTGGACTTCCCTGGCGCTGCTCCCCACCGCGGGGAGGTGGAACCAGACTATCCCAGATAGTTCCGCCCCAGGCGTCTGATGGAACCAGATAGGTTCCAGGCGGAGCTTGGGCCACCTCCTGCAGACCTGCCCCGCCCCCGGGCAGAGGACCTGGTAGCCGCGTGGAATAATGCGGCCGCCGGTGCCTTGGACCGGGTGGCGCCTTTGCGGCCTCTCCGACGGCCACGATCGACCCGGGCCCCCTGGTTTAACGGGGAGCTAAGGGCGATGAAACGCCTTAGGAGACGCCTAGAGAGCAAGTGGAGGTCCTCCCGCTCCGAATCCGACCGAGCACAGGTAAGAGCCTATGTAAGGACTTACCTTGTGGCAATAAGAGTGGCCAAATGTCAGTATTGTGCCACCCTTATAGCGTCCGCAGAGAACCGCCCTGCCGCCCTGTTTCGGGTGACCCGCTCCCTTTTGTCACAGGGGCAGCGGGACCCCCCCATTGCTGGGCCGGGCAGAGGAATTTGGAGAGTTCCTGCAGGATAAAATCGATCGGATCCGAAGGGGATGGACCCACCTCAGTGCTCCAGTGGGGACGTCCGAGGCTAGTCTTGAGAGACCATGCTGGGAGGAGTTTGACCCTGTTGTCACCGAAGATTTGGACAGGTTGCGCGGGCGACTGCGAGCCACCACATGTTTATTGGACCCGTGTCCCTCCTGGTTGGTACTGGCCTCCTGGGAGGGCTCACGAGGCTGGCTACTGGGGCTGGTGAACGCTTCGCTGGGTGAGGGCCTTTTACCAACCGCCTTGAAAGAGGCGGTGGTGAGGCCCCTGCTCAAGAAGCCTTCTCTGGACCCAACGGAGCTAGCAAATTACCGTCCTGTCTCCAACCTTCCTTTCTTAGCGAAGGTTGTTGAGAGTGTGGTGGCTCAGCAGTTTCCGCGCCACCTGGAGGAAGCTGATTATCTAGACCCGCGCCAGTCCGGCTTCCGACCCGGTCACAGCACGGAGACAGCCTTGGTCGCGTTGGTGGATGATCTCTGGAGGGCAAAGGATGGGGGTTGTTCCTCCATCCTTGTCCTATTAGACCTCTCGGCGGCCTTCGATACCATCGACCATGGTATCCTATTGCGCCGTCTGGAGGGGTTGGGGGTCGGGGGCACCGTATTACGATGGTTCCGCTCCTACCTCTCTGGCCGGACGCAATGTGTGTTGGCAGGAGAGGAGAGGTCGACCGCGAGGCCCCTTATCTGTGGGGTCCCACAGGGGTCGATCCTCTCGCCTCTCCTGTTCAACATATATATGAAGCCGCTGGGCGAGATCATCCGTGGTTTTGGGGTGGGATACCATCTGTACGCTGATGACACTCAGCTGTACATTTCCACCCCAAACCACCCCAACGAGGCTGTTGAAGCGATGTCCCGGTGTCTGGAAGCCGTACGGGTCTGGATGGATGACAACAGGCTCAGGCTCAACCCCTCCAAGACAGAGTGGCTGTGGCTTCTGGCTTCCCGGTTCAACCAGCATATGCCATCGCTGGCCATCGGGGACGATCAATTAGCCCCGGTGGAAGGGGCGCGCAATTTGGGCGTCCTCCTTGATGCCCGGCTGTCTATGGAAGATCACGTGGCAGCCGTGGCGAGGGGGGCGTTCCACCAGGTTCGCCTGGTGCGCCAATTGCGGCCCCTTTTGGACCGGGAGGCCTTGCGCACAGTCACTCACGCGCTGGTGACGTCTCGCCTGGACTACTGTAACGCTCTCTACATGGGGCTCCCCTTGAGGTGCACCCGGAGACTGCAGTTGGTCCAGAATGCAGCCGCGCGGGTAATTATGGGGAGATCGAGGTTCTCCCATATAACACCCATCCTGCGCGAGCTGCACTGGCTTCCTGTGGCCTACCGGGTGCGCTTCAAGGTGCTGGTTACCACCTTCAAAGCGCTCCATGGCACAGGGCCTAGTTACCTGTGGGATCGCGTCCTGCCCCATACATCCCTGCGACCCGTCCGCTCACACAGAGAGGGACTACTCCGGGTGCCGTCCTCCAGAGAGTGCCAGAGGGCGACGCCCAGGAGTAGGGCCTTCTCTGTAGTGGGCCCCACCCTTTGGAATGACCTCCCCCCAGACATCAGGACAACAACCGACCTTCGCTCCTTCCGTATGAAGCTGAAAACCTACCTGTTTCGACTAGCTGACCTGGCATAATACTACAACCTCTCCAGCCCAGGGCATTTTTAATTGGTAATTTTAGTTTTTAAGGGTTAATTTCACTGGGGTTTTAACTTTTTTAGGTATTGTAACTTATTTATTTATTCTTACCTCCTCTGTACGCTATATAATACTTTTGTACGTCGCCCCGAGTCCCTGTGGGGAGAGGGGGCGACTAATAAGTTCAAGTAATAAATAAATAAATAAATAGTTCGTTTAATTAGTGTGGAGATTTGTTCGAGACTCCTTGCCAAGTATTTTCTTGTACAGCGTTGCGTTTGGAAGGTGTCGGCCTGGGAGCTCTCCAAGCCTGACAAGGTCTGTGGTTGTAAATTCACCCTGTTTGCCGGGATTTTGCTGGATATGAATGAGAGGAATTCACACGAGCTTAATAGAAAGGGGTTTTGTCGGGACAAGGAGTCTGCTTCGAGATTTTGTGAAGCCTGGGTCAGAACAGACCCCAACATTTCCAATAGGTACCCACTTTCAATCACGGCAACCTCACAGGACACGGTCTTCTTGCAAGGGTCTTCCTTTTCAATGGTCTCTTTCACCGTCCCGTCTTCTGGAAGATAAAAACGGAAACAATTGTGAGAGGAGGGGAAAAAAACCAGAAGTAAGACAGGTCCTTCCCCCCTGCAGTGACATAGATAACTCCAGTTCTGAATTGTCTTACAAGGGAGGCAGAGATGGTTTAAAGAATGTACAGGCAGTTCTCCACTTACGACCGCAATTGGGCGTCAAAGTTGTTGCTAAGTGAGACAGCTGTTAAGTGAACTTGGTCCCATTTTATGATATTTTGTCTCAGTTGTTAAGTGAACTACAGCAATTGTTAAGTTAGCATCACTGCTCTTCAATGAATCTGGTTTCCCGATTGACTTCGCTCCTCAAAAGGTCACAAATGTTTGCGTTATCCTGGGACTCTGCAACCGTCATAAATATGAGTCAGTTGGCAAGCGTCTGAATTTTGACCACGTGACCATGGGGATGCCGCAGTGTTCGTAAGTGTGAAAAATGGTCATGTCACTCCAACAGCAAAAGTACCAAAGTATAAGTTATCCACGACTTAAGAGTATAATTGAATGCGGAATTAAGAATTGTAAGGAAAAACGGAACATTTGAACACTTGGCCAAATAAAGTATTTATACTATTCGAGTTGTGTTGATTGTTAAGCGGATGGCTATGCAACTCCACCTGAGTTGATGATCTTTAGGTTGTTAAGTGAATGCCACAGTTCTTAAGTGAACTCATTGTATCCAATGGGCATACTTTGCCAGAAATTGAATGTAAACACCAGCTTCTAAAGTCAAGGGAGGGATTCATGCTATTTTCCAAGGCACCTGAGGGTAGAACAAGAAGCAATGGGTGGAAACTAATCAAGGAGAGATTAGTTAGCAACTTAGAACTGAGGAGAAATTTCCTGACAGTTAGAACAATTAATCAGTAGAACAGAAGTTGCCTCCAGAAGTTATGAATGCCCCAACACTGGAAGTCTTTAAGAAGATGTTGGATAGCCATTTGTCTGGAACGGTATAGGGTTTCCTGCCTAGGCAGGGGGTTGGACTAGAAGACCTCCAAGGTCCCTTTCAATTCTGTTCAGTTCTATTCTATTTAAAAAAAAACATTGTAAATTGTGATCATGTGACCACAGGACAACGCAAATGGCCGTAAATGGAGGCCAGCTGTCAAGCCTCCACGTGATTATGGGGGTGAGGGCATTGCAACTTTGAAATCAGCTTGTGAGCAGCTTTGAGGAGGTCCATTCTAACTTTACCCTGTCGCGAAGTGTTCGGTCAAAAGTTGAGGACTACCTATATCAGTGATGGCGAACCTATGGCACACGTGCCACAGGTAGCACGCGGAGCCATTTGTCAGGGCACGCGAGGCACTGCCGTCAGCTGGCCAGCGCGCATGCGTGCGCTGGCCAGCTGAGTTCACCCTTTTTTAAAGCCATTTTTCGCCTTCCCCGGACTCCAGAAGCTTTATAGGACCCTGGGGAGGGTGAAAAGAGGCTCCCCCGCCCTCCCGGAGGCCCTCATGAGCTTCCCTGAAGCCTCCAGAACGCAAAAAAACGGCCCTATGGGAAAAACGGAAGTTCGGGAATGGACTTCCTGTTTGCTTGGAGGCCGTTCTGACTGCTCCGGAGGCTTCAGGGAAGCTTCCTGAAGGTCCTTGAAACCTCTGGAGGGCTTCCGGGGGGGCGGGGGGAGGCTGTTTTCGCCCTCCCCAGGCTCCTATAAAGCCTCTCGAGCCTAGGGAGGGTGAAAAAAGCATGCATAAATGGGGGGGGGCACCTGTAGTGCACACATGCGCACGGGGGGGGGGGGGTGTCGCACATTGCATTATGGGTGCAGCACGCCTGCACACAACCCCCCTGCGCTCCCCCCACTTATGGCATGCGAGCCAAAAAAGGTTCGCCATCGCTGGACTAGGGGATTAAGGAAGCAGTTGTCAGACTAGGAGGTGTGGAAAAAGAAAGGAAGGGGGTTGAGAAATTGGGTTCTCAGGAGGGGACGTCTTGTCTGCCAGTGACATCTGCGGGGAAGGTCCAAAAAATTCAACACGGTGGTCCTAACTGAGGAATCCACGAAGCAGGAAAAAAAGGAAGAGATCTTTGACCGCACGGCCACCATTTTGAATTCCCTGAACTGCCCTCTGAAGATGCCACTGTAGTCAGCAGCAGGAAATGGGAGAAGTCCTCACCCAAAACTGCAGATTTTCTCTCTTTCCTCGTGATTTTCCTGAACTTTTCCATGTGCTGGCTTTCTGACGGAGCTTCCTTTGATGCTGGGAAATTAGAGGTTTGTCCTTTGAGCGGCCGATCCACCTGGACCAGACGTGAAAGGGAGAATGAAGAGAAACGGAGGGTGAATCGAACGGTAGAGAAAAGACGGCGACTTTCACAGAGAATTGCAAGAACGGTTATGTAGGCCCCCGAAAAAAGACTTGTTAAAGGTCCATAATACAGATAGTCCCTGACGTACGACCCCCAACTGAGCCCAAAATCTACGTTTCTAAGCGAGGCAGTTGTTCGGTGAGTTTTGCCCTATTTTACGACCTTCCTTGCTGCAATCGTTGCATTGTTAGCAACACACTTCGTTAGGAGAATCAGGCTTCCCCGTTAACTTTGCTTGTCAGAAGGTCGCAAAAGGCGATCACAGCAAACCGTCATAAATATGAACCGGTTGCCAAGCGTCCGAATTTCGATCATGTGACCATGGGGATGCTGCAACGGTCGTAATAATGAAACTTGGTCACACGTCCCTCTTTTCAACCTCCTTGTATTTCCAAACGGTTACTAAAGGAACTTTTGTTCATTGGTGAAGCAATGGGTGGAAACTAATCAAGGAGAGAAGCAACCAAAACTAAGGAGAAATTTCCTGACAGAACAATTAAATCAGTGGAACAGAAGTTGCCTCCAGAAGTTGTGAATGCCCCAACACTGGAGGTTTTTAAGATGTTGGATATCCATTTGTCTGAAGTGGTGTAGGGTTTCCTGTCTAAGCAGGGGGTTGGACTAGAAGACCTCCAAGGTCCCTTCCAACTCTGCTATTCTATTCTATTCTATTCTATTCTTCTATTCTATTCTATTCTATTCTGTTGTCAAGAAGGACAATGTAGGTGGACTGAGGCCATCTATGTCAACATTGAGCAGCCCTCTCTCAACAGAGGGGATGGGATAGACATCCTCTATCTCCAGTCTACAACACGGTCCTTTCAACAATTCCAAGAAGGCTCCAAACCCATTTGCACCCGCTCAGATGACCTTGAGGACACAGAGAAACCTCCAAGTTTCCTCAACGACTCTCTAAAACAGTGGTTCTCAACCTGTGGGGTCAGGACGCATTTGGGGGTCGAACGACCTTTTCACAGGGGTCGCCTAAGACCATCGGAAAACACATGTTTTTGAAAAAATACGGAAAGCATAAAATAATTTTATGGCTGGGGGTCACCACCACATAAGGAACTGTATTAAAGGGTCGCGGCATTAGGAAGGTTGAGACCCACTGCTCTAAAAGGATGCAAATGACCAGCTGTCTTGTCTGCAAGGAGTACAAATCCTTCCCTTCCCCACCATCCAGTCAGAGCTGAAGAAGCTTCTTGGACGAGAAGCGAAACGTCTTCAAAGAAAAACCAGAAAGTCCAGTTGCCTCCTGGGGGAAAAAAAGCACCTTTGGGACACCCAGCCCTTCCACGTCTGTGCCCCCATGGCGAACACTGACCTCCCCCCGTGGCTGGTTCTCTAGAAAATCCTCTGCCAGAGAGATAGCCTGGTTACAGGTTGAGGGCCCCTGTTCCTTGACGTTCTCCCGCATCTCCTGGGGCAGGATGGCCAGGAACTGCTCCAGGATCACCAGCTCCAGGATCTGCAGTTTCGTGTATCTCCCGGGTTTCAGCCACTGGTGGCAGAGATGCCAAAGATGCCTACAAACTTTACGGGGCCCTTCATTCTCCTGGTAGCAGAAGTCACGGAAACGCCGGCGTTCCGACTCGGAGTTGATCAGCGGCTCCTCCTGGGCGTTTTGCCTGGCTCTGTCCCGGCACTCTCGCCAAGGCCTGGTCTGGAGCACGGGAGAGCTTTTTCCTGCTGCTGATTGTGCCAGGTCTTGCTCCCGGATGGATGCCAGCTGAGGGTCCAGGGCTAAAAGGACCAAAAGGAGATAATCAAGGATTAACTTTAACCAAAACAATAAATAAATCACAAATAAACCACCTGACGTGACCCATACCTGACCCATCAGAAGATGCTCACCTGATGTAACCCACCTCTGACCCATCACCAGTGGTGAGTTGCAGGAGGTACGCACCGGTACGCCTGCCCGGAGCACCGGGTACCGTGCGCCCGAGGGCCCACCTGCCCACCTGATCTCACCTATATTTGAGCTCTTCAGTGCTTCTGTGCACGGCGCCTGCGCAATGCTCCACCGAGCAGCTGAAGCGTTGTGGAGGCTCGCAGGGGCATTGCAAGAGGTAAGGATGCATGCATGCACTGCGCATGTTCATGTGGTGGACGCCGGGCCCCGTTGCAACCATACTGGATCCGGAACCCAGCACTGCCCATCACAGACCCATCACAAAACCTGACGTAACCCACAACTGACCCCTCAAAAGATCCATCACAAGATACCTGATGAAACCTGTAGGTTTCAGAAATCCATCACAGCGGTTGGTGTCCAAAATGTCTGTCTGCCTTGCGCAGAGTTTATTTGGCTTTTATACAGTTTCAACAAGCAAAGCAAGAGCATAGGTAGCTGCTGTGGTCCAGCAGGATCCGGTTGAGCTGCTGATGGACTCGGATAGCGAGGAGGAACCATATGAGTCTGCTCTGGATGATGTGGAGGACCCTGGGCAGGGTTCAGACTCAGAGCAGGGACCAGAGAGGCTGGTTGGCCACCAGGAGGCGCCTGAGGCATGGAGCAGTGGGGAGGATCAAAGGCAGTTTGTCCCTGATGCTAGATTGAGAAGGGCTGAGAAACGGAAGCAGCAACTCCGTAGGCAGACTCACAGAAGAGGATTCAGCACAGGTGGTTGTGGATTGGCCCCTCCCAAGAGAGCTTATAGGTGAGGCGTTGGGAGGGGACATTTGCAGGAAACAACTGTTCGAATTAGTAGTTAAGAAAATCTATGTATTCTAGTCGTGTCTGCTCATTGGGACTATATGCGGTGCTTCATTCGAATTATCTGGGTTGCTCTATTGATCGTGAGTTGTCTGGGCCCTCAGCCAAAGGATTTGTTATCTCATTAATTAAACAGTGGCAGACAGCCAAGCTTGTGTTCTGGTTTATGCACAGGCGTGGAGAGAGGGGTCAGAACAAGTAGCAACAGCATCTTATTGATTTATTCTCCTTGTCAATCTCTAAGACCATCCCAGCCATGATAGAATCTCACATAACACAACAGTTCCTGGTACTGCCTGATTCTACTAATTAGGCGAGGTCATAGATGTTGAGATAACCAGCTACTGAGATCATGGCAGGCTGCGCACGTCTGTACATAACCTTTGTATAACCTCTACAGAAACACACACCTGGCCCTTGTCAGGCCGGCAGCCATCTTTTCTTTTGGATCTTTGGCCTGCCACACTTTCTATTATTCCACTATGCATTTTCTATTGTGGGAAATTGGGAGTGGGGAGCTAGATGATATGTAGCCATAACAAAATTCCTTCTAGAAAGTCAAGGTCATCCTTTGTCTTTGCCCCTCTGCACCTGACCGGAACTGGATGAGTGGAAGCTGGCAGTGGAAGATTGGACCGTGTGATGGACTCGTGGGTGTGGGGGAACATTCAACTGGGTGGGGGAAAACCGGGAAGCTTTCAGATTCGGGTTTTTCCAGATGTGCCAACATGGCTCTCTTAATATATTGGAACTTTGAGGATGCTTTGCCTTGGACTCTGATTTAATTTTGGATGCTATTTGGAACTCTGACAACCCTCACCTGACACGACCCACATGTGACCCATCCCAAGACATATCAAAAGACCCTCACCTGGCATGTCCCACACCTGACCCATCACAAGACCCTGACCTGATGTGATCCATCACAAGACCCTCACGTTACATGACCTTCCCTTCACGAGACCTAGTGACCACACAAAGCCCTTATAAGCAGAATGAACGCCAACATTGACATCCCCTAAATTCTGCTGAAGAGGTTACCTGGCCTGGTAACAAAATGTTGAAAAACCGCCCGAGAAGCTCAGAGAACCAACCTCCACCCTCATCCTACACCCGAGTTACAGATATTCACCACTATCGCAACAACAACAGAAAAAGCTAGCATGGCTAATTGCTCTATCTAGAGCAGTGTTTTTCTCAACCATGGCCCTTTTTAAATGCAGGGATTGCAACTCCCACAATCTGGACAAACTAAGAAAACGGGGGGTTCCCTATAGAACAGGGGCATCAAACTCAAGGCCCGGGGGCAGGATCCGGCTTGTGGGATGCTTAGATTTGGCCTGTGGGGCCGCCCTGGAAACAGTGCAGGACTGGCCTGTGGTGCCCCTGCCAGCAAAAACGAAGCTTGGGAGGGCTTCCCGCGACCCTCCCCACCTCTGTTTTCGCTGGCAGAGGTTGCAGGCAATGTTCCCTCTAAGCTGCACGCCTGCGTGGCCGCGCACATAACAAGAAAATGCAGCGCAGAAATTTCAAACTGCAGCGCAGTGTTTTTTAATGTTTTGAAATATGACTGAAAATATCTCCCCCTCCCTCCCTCCTCTCTCTCTCTCTCTCTCTCTCTCTCTCTCTCTCTCTCTCTGCACCGAACTCTCTCTTCCATCTGTGATTGGTGAAATCAAGAAAGACTCTGCCCGGAGACAGATGATGCTGTAGAAGGGAGAATTCCCATTGGTCCTATGGGGCTTCGTTGGTTCCTGGGAAAACATGATTCGCTGGTTGTAGCCTGCTTCTCTCTGCACATCCGGGGTTTCTCAGGCATTGCGTTCATCTGAAGCCCCGTTCTGGACTGGGCAATCTTTCTGCGATCCCTTCGCTTTGGGGAGAGAGGGAACCAGCGTGGAATTGGACTGTCTGAGCCAAAGGGGTCCACGGGATCTTGAGACTGGACTTTTGAGCAGTACCAATCCTTTTCACTCTTCCCTTTCCCTTTCTGTCCTTCTTCTATCTTCCTTTCCTTTTCATTTTTTCCCTTTCCTTTCTCTTTTCCTTTCCTTTTTCCTTTCCTTCTTTTCCATTTTCTTTCCTTTCTCTTTTCCTTTCCTTTTCCTTTACTTCCTTTCCATTTCCTTTCCTTTCCCCTTTCCTTTCTCTTTTCCATTTCCTTTCCTTTTTCCTTTCCTTTTTCTTTTCCTTCTTTTCCATTTCCTTCCTTTCTCCTTTCCTTTCCATCTTTTCCATTTCCATTTCCTTTCTCTTTTCCTTTCCTTTTCCTTTACTTCTTTTCTATTTCCTTTCCTTTCTCTTTTCCTTTCCTTTTTCCTTTCCTTCTTTTCCATTTCCTTTCCTTTTTCCTTTCCTTCTTTTCCATTTCCTTTCCTTTTTCCTTTCCTTCTTTTCCATTTTCTTCCTTTCTCTTTTCCTTTCCTTTTCCTTTACTTCCTTTCCATTTCCTTTCCTTTCCCCTTTCCTTTCTCTTTTCCATTTCCTTTCCTTTTTCCTTTCCTTTTTCTTTTCCTTCTTTTCCATTTCCTTTTTTTCTCATTTCCTTTCCATCTTTTCCATTTCCATTTCCTTTCTCTTTTCCTTTCCTTTTCCTTTACTTCTTTTCTATTTCCTTTCCTTTCTCTTTTCCTTTCCTTCTTTTCCATTTCCTTTCCTTTTTCCTTTCCTTCTTTTCCATTTCCTTTCCTTTTTCCTTTCCTTCTTTTCCATTTCCTTTCCTTTTTCCTTTCCTTCTTTTCCATTTCCTTTCCTTTTTCCTTTCCTTTTTCTTTTCCTTCTTTTCCATTTCCTTCCTTTCTCTTTTCCTTTCCTTTTTCCTTTCCTTCTTTTCCATTTTCTTCCTTTCTCTTTTCCTTTCCTTTTCCTTTACTTCCTTTCCATTTCCTTTCCTTTCCCCTTTCCTTTCTCTTTTCCATTTCCTTTCCTTTTTCCTTTCCTTTTTCTTTTCCTTCTTTTCCATTTCCTTTTTTTCTCATTTCCTTTCCATCTTTTCCATTTCCATTTCCTTTCTCTTTTCCTTTCCTTTTCCTTTACTTCTTTTCTATTTCCTTTCCTTTCTCTTTTCCTTTCCTTCTTTTCCATTTCCTTTCCTTTTTCCTTTCCTTCTTTTCCATTTCCTTTCCTTTTTCCTTTCCTTCTTTTCCATTTCCTTTCCTTTTTCCTTTCCTTCTTTTCCATTTCCTTTCCTTTTTCCTTTCCTTTTTCTTTTCCTTCTTTTCCATTTCCTTCCTTTCTCTTTTCCTTTCCTTTTTCCTTTCCTTCTTTTCCATTTTCTTCCTTTCTCTTTTCCTTTCCTTTTCCTTTACTTCCTTTCCATTTCCTTTCCTTTCCCCTTTCCTTTCTCTTTTCCATTTCCTTTCCTTTTTCCTTTCCTTTTTCTTTTCCATTTCCTTCCTTTCTCCTTTCCTTTCCATCTTTTCCATTTCCATTTCCTTTCTCTTTTCCTTTCCTTTTCCTTTACTTCTTTCCTTTTTCCTTTCCTTTTTCTTTTCCTTCTTTTCCATTTCCATTTCCTTTCTCCTTTCCTTTCATTTCCTTTCCATCTTTTCCATTTCCGTTCTCTTTTCCTTTCCTTTTCCTTTACTTCTTTTCCATTTCCTTTCCTTTTTCCTTTCTCTTTTCCTTTCCTTTCTTCTTTCCCATTTCCTTTCCTTTTTCCTTTCCTTTCTCTTTTCCTTTTCCTTCTTTTCCCTTCCCTTTCCCTCCCTTCTTCATCCTTTCCTTTCTTCTTTCCCATTTCCTTTCCTTTTTCCTTTCCTTCTTTTCCACTTCCTTTCCTTCTTTTCCTTTCCCTTTTCCTTTCCTTTCTCTTTTCCTTTCCTTTCTTTCCCATTTCCTACCCTCTTTCCTTTCCTTCTTTGCCATTTCCTTTCCTTTTTCCCTTCCTTTTCTTCTTTCCCATTTCCTTTCCTTTCCCTCCCCCTCCCTTCCCTTCCTTCCTTCTTAGGGGTCTGAGGGAGCGGGAGGGGACCCTTTTCCTCCTTGCCCCCCCCTCCCCAACATCTGCTCTGATTGCAATTATGGCTAAAAAAAAAAAATCAGGTCCTCGGGCATGAAAATGTGCCGCTCAAACACTATACTTTTCTGCACACACTGGAAAAAAATTAGAGGGAACATTGGTTGCAGGACGTAGTCGCAGCCGAAAACAGAGCTTAGGAGCCCATTTTCACCGGCAGAGCCTACAGGCGCCCCTGACAAGAGTGATGTCGAGCTGGTCACACACACCCTGGGTCCCCCCGAGATTAAACACAGTCTTGATGCGGCCCTCAGTGAAATCGAGTTTAACACCCCTGCTATAGAAGATACCCTAAGACAGTGGTTCTCAATCTTCCTAATGCCGCCTCATGTTCCTCATGTTCCGCTGACCCCCAACCATAAAATTATTTTATGTTTTCTGTATTTATTTTTTTAAATATATGTGTTTTCCAATGGTCTTAGGCGACCCCTGTGAAAGACTTGTTCGACCCCCAAAGGGGTCCCGGCCCACAGGTTGAGAACCATTGCCCTAAGAGAAGGTGGGGAAGAACAATCCATCTCACAGATGCATTGGTGCGTACGATGTCCTTCAACAGGTACGCAGGAAATGGGATCGAGGCCCAAGACCGGATGAATGTCATTTAGTTTTCATAAACTAGAACGAAGACTTACTGTATTTTTCGGAGTAGAAGTCGCACCGGAGTAGAAGATGCACCAAAGATTTTTAAGAAGTAAATTTTTAACAAAAAGTTTTTACACTCTGCAGGCCTCCCAAACCCTCTGCACACCTCGTTTTTCGTGAAAAACGGAGCAGGCAGAGAGTTTGAGAGGCCTGCAAAGCGCTCCTGGGGCCTGGGGCAAAAACAAGCAAAAAACGGCCCATTGTTCGCTTGTTTTTGCCCTCCTTAACCCCCAGGAGCACTTTACAGGCCTCCCAAACCCTCTGCACGGCAATTTTGGTGAAGGGGGCAGGGTTTAGGGAGGCCAAAAATGCTGTATTCAGTTTATAAGATGCACCCAGATTTTCACCTCTTTGGGGGGCGGAGGGAAAGGTGTGTCTTGTACTCCGAAAAATACGGTATATACAGATAGTCTTCGACTTACAACTGACCGCTAGAAGTGACAACGGTACCGAAAAAAGTGACTCATGACCTTACGACCCTGCAGCATCCCCCAGAGGGGGGTCCCGTGATTTACATTTGGAGGCTTCACAACCGACTCACGTGTATGACGGTTGCAAAGTCCAGGAGTCACATAATCCCCTTTGGCCACCTTCTGACAATAACGTCAGCGAGGAAACTAGATTCGCTGAACAAACGTGTTACTAATTTACCAACTGCAGCGATTCACTTAACAAATGTGGCCAAAAGAAGAAAAAAAAAAGAGTTGTAAAATGAGGCACATTCTGGGCTCAATTGCGGTTGTAAGTCGAGGACGACCTGTACCGTGTGAGCTCCCAAAATCGCGACGTTTGTGTGGAGGCCGCACTCTCCTCCTGAACTCAAGGACGCATTTTCCGCGCGCCCGCTTTCCTGCCACACAAACTGAACCAAAGGGCACCCCTGGCTTACCTGGGCTGGCGGGAAGAGAGTAGGAGTGCTCCAGACCCACAACGCCACTCCCGGGCAAGGGCGCGTTGGCACTGCTTTCCACTTTTAACAGATTGCTCGGTGGAGGGTCGGGGGGCTTACGGCGGAGAAGCGGCCGCCTTCTTTTAGCGCCCTGCGGAAGAGACAAGATAAACTTGGAGAAAGGTACCCGGCAAATCCAGCTGGCTGTGTCACACAGCTGCCAATGAAAGGCTTTTAGGATTCACTGAGAGAAAGAAACAGAAACAGATCCCACGTTATGGATATCATAGAATAACAGAGTTGGAAGGGACCATGGAGGTCTTCTAGTCCAACCCCCTGCTTAGGCAGGAAACCCAACACCACTTCAGACAAATGGATAGCCAACATCTTCTTAAAAACGTCCAATGTTGGAGCATTTACAACTTCTGGAGGCAACTTGTTCCACTGACTAATTGTTCTGTCAGGAAATTTCTCCTCAGTTCTAAGTTGCTTCTCTCCTTGATTAGTTTCCACCCATAGCTTGTCTTGCCTTGTGGTGCTTTGAAAAATAGATTGGCCCAGTGGTGGGATTCAATTTTTTTTTACTACCGGTTCTGTGGGCGTGGTTTGGTGGGCGTGGCAGGGGAAGGATACTGCAAAATCCCCATTACCTCCCGATCAGGAGGCAGAGAATAGATTGTGGCGGGGTCAGTCAGAGGTGGTATTTACCGCTTCTCCGAACTACTCAAAATTTCCGCTCCCGGTTCTCCAGAACTGGTCAGGACCTGCTGAGTACCACGTCTGGATCGGACCCTTCCTTTTTGTGGCAGCCCCTCAAATAATGGAACGCTGCTATTGTCACGATGTTAAAAAGTTTGCTAGGCCTGAACTGCCTAAACTGACATTCAAGAGTTAAACTAAGAAAGCTTTATTGCGCAGGTCATAAAACAAAAAGTTCTTATCTGAAAGTGATTTATTGCGCACGCGTTACACATTCCAAATTCCCTTCTTCTTTGTTCGGCTGCCAGCTTGGCAGACGTAGCTTTTATTATCAAAATGTAACAATTAGTTATTTTCTGTTTCATTTACCTTTTATTTTATTATTAAAGTTTGTTTATTAATTAGAATACTTTTGAAGACTTTTATTTTTCTCAATATCTCAAAAGATATGTGGAAGGGAATCAGCCACGGTCCATTGATCTCAGATTTCCCCAGGGCATTTTTTTCCCCTGACAGCTATCATGTCTCCCCTGGTCCTCCTTTTCATCAAACTAGACATACCCAGTTCCTGCAACCGTTCTCTATATGTTTCAGCCTCCAGTCCCCTCATCATCTTTGTTGGAAGACAATCATTTTTGGAAGACAAGGAGTAAAACAACTGATGCTTACTTTCAATAATGGGAGGGGGGGGAGAGAGAACCAGTCCCACCGGCTCTACTTTTACCTTCCTCTGTCGCTCAGGTATATTAAAAACAGTCGGAATCGCTTCCGGCTTGAGGTATCGCCGTCCGGAAGCCACATTTTCTAGGTAATCGGCCTCGCAAAAATGTTCTGAGCAAAGCACATGGTGACGTGTGGGAGTGAAATTCTTCCGCCGAATGTTCCAGACCCATTTTTTTAAGACGTCTTTTTTCCCCAGGGGAAACCTATAGGCAAATAACAACACAACAGGCGTAATAGCAAGAACGCTTAAGACAGGGGTGTCCAAACTTGGGAACTTTAGGATTTGTGGACTTCAACTCCCAGAATTCCCCAGCCAGTGTGGCTGGCTGGGGAATTCTGGGAATTGAAGTCCACAAGTCTTAAAGTTCCCAAGTTTGGACACCCCTGGCTTAAGACTTATATACCGCTTTGTAGTGCTTTACAGCCCTGTCTGAATGGTTTACAAGAGTTGGTCCAACAATCTGGGGCCTTATTTTACCGACCTCGGAAGGATGGAAGGCCGAGTCAACCTTGAGCCCAATCAGGATCGAACTGTTGGCAGTTGGCAGAATTAGCCTGCAGTACTGCATTCTAACCTCTGCAGCACCATGGCTCTTAATGATGAGGAGGGTAACATTAATGATGTCACAATAGTTTCACTAGTAACAACAATTAACAAGTTGTTGCTGGGTGCTGCTTACTGCTGTGAAAGGATGAAGGAAAGACCTTGGGGGATGAAGGGATACTGTCTAGGGAACAAACAGATAAGAGGCAGCGTAGCCCACAGCTGCAGAACAGGGGGAAAAAGAGGCTCAGAAGGGACCGCGCTAAGGCTCTAAAGCAGATAGTGGGAGAGGTGTATTACCGTATTTATCGGAGTATAAGACGCACCTTCCCCCCCCCCCCAAAAAAGAGCGTGGAAATGTTGGTTATATACCGAATATAGCCATTTTGGGCCTACCGAAGCCCTGCCCCCACCCCACCCCATTTTTGCAAAAAATGGGCCGTTTTTCACAAAACCGGAGGGGTTTTTGCCTTCCCTCAGCCTCCAGCAGCACTCTGCAGGCTTCAGCAGGGCTAGGGTAAGGCAAAAATACCCCCCATTTTTGTGGAAAATGGCTCGTTTTTCGCAAAAAAGGGGGCATTTTTGTCTTCCTCCAGCCCTGCTGAAGCCTGCAGAGTGCTGCTGGGGACTGAAGGAAGGCAAAAACTTTTCTTTTCTTACTTACCTCTTCAAAATCTTGATGCGTCTTATACACCAGTGCATCTTATAGTCCAAAAAATACGGTAAGTGGTACGGTTGGCCCTTATCTATATAAAACAGTTTTCCCCCTACAGCTTCTGCCTTGTTTAGCCGAAGCAAAATCTTAAGATTTCCTAAAGGTATTTTTTTCCTCCCCTCCAAATACTTCTCCAAATTTCCTATGTTTTACCCCCTTCAAGTTAAGGGGTCTTCGACTTACGACTGCAATTGAGCCCAACATTTCCGTTGTTAAGGGAGTCAATCGTTAAGTGAGCTTTGCCCCTTTTTACGACATTTTTTGCCACAGTTGTTAAGTGAATTGCCAGAACCTGTACATGATAGCACAATGCTACTATAACTGAAACTACGAGGACATGTCCTACATGTCCCTTGCTCAACGCTGCCAGGACACTTAATGACTGGACATTAAAGAAGGCCTATCTATCTGTCTGTGGCTGGTTTCATTCTCTGGATAACAACTACATGGCTGAAAGCCTATATACTCTGAAAAATACGGTAATTGGAGGGGTGTATTTTTGTTTTTAACTTTCCTGCCAGAGATTCTCAGTCATCCCAGGTCAGGGTTGTCCAAAGGTGCTTTTTTTTTCAAGAGGCAACTGGACTTTCTGGTTTTTTTCTTTGAAAACGTTTTGCTTCTCATCCAAGAAGCTTCTTCAGCTCTGACTGGACGGTGGGGACTGGATCCATCCTTCCATTCCCCACCATCCAGTCAGAGCTGAAGAAGCTTCTTGGATGAGAAGCAAAACGTCTTGAGAAAAAAAAAACCACCCCAGAAAGTCCAATTGCCTTTTGAAAAAAGCCCCTTCAGGACATCTACATGGCTGACTTCATCTAATGTCACACCCTCACCAGTCTGGCAGGACAAGCAGCTGTACATATAAGCAGGCAACAAATGTCACCCTCTCTCACATTGATGTTACCTAAGTCACGAAATATCATATCTCAAGACTTAAAATGGGCACCTAACATCAAAAACGTCATCAAAAAAGCACAACAAAGAATGTTCTTTCTGCGCCAACTCAGGAAGCTCAAACTGCCCAAAGAGCTGCTGATTCTGTTCTACAGAGGAATTATTGAGTCTGTCAGCTGCAACTCCATAACTGTCTGGTTTGGCTCTACAAAATAATGCATAGCCCCACATATATTATGACAAGAGAGAAACAATACAGTCTAATTCAGATGTATACATGTACATTGCAAGAAAAACGAATCTTGCGAGGTTACCAGACGGATGGCCCAGGGAACAAAACTGTCACAGAATCTGGTAGTCCTGCTAGAAATACTTTAAAACCTCCTCCCAGAGGGGAGCAACAGAAACAGACCATGAAGTGGGTGTATGAGATCTCTAACAATGCTTCGAGCTCTAAGCTCATAGCATTTATAAGCAGCATCCTGAATGACAGGAAGCAAGCTTCCTATAAAATCTTCTCCACTGTCCTTACCACTCTCTGTATGGACTTTCTATCTGAGGCACGGCTGCCCCCAAACCAAACAGGGATGCAGTTTGGAAGGAGGTTTGACTTACCTGTGAAAGGAGATATTATTGCCCAGTGAAAATTTGTTATTGCAGTTTATTGCGCAGCATGATTTCACCATGACTGTCTCTCTATCCCACGAACTGTGGAAGGGAAAAGAAGAGGAGCTAATCAAACCTGGCAGAGACCCAGGCCCCAAAGCAACTTCCCTCCCTCTGATAAATTCCCCCAATAAACCCACCCCCAAATCTGTTAGCATCTTCCTGTTCAAGCTTTGTGCCATGATTTTCCTGCATTTCTTACCAACCTTGAAGGGGGGGGGGGGGAGGAAACAATAAACAATTGGAGATCATTAAATAGATTTCACATTTTGAGAAAAAGGTAGCCATTGTGTTACCTGGGGGGGTCAAAGGTCAGTCACCAGGTGTATTCTTTTTCTTTCAGAGATCAAAGGAAACCTACAGAGAAAAGAAAGAGGAAAAAAAGACTTCAGATTTTGCAACGGGACCAGGTTCATATATTCTGCATGATTTAGGATGAACAAAGCACTTGCCTGTGTAAAGGAGGCTACTTCTCCCCCACTCCATTAAAACTAATTGCAACTAATTGTTGTAGTGTAACAATTAAAAGTCATATGCTGCTAAATATTTTAAGTCTTTTTCCTAGAAATATTTCCTTAAAATATTTAGCAGCATATGACTTTTAATTGTTACACTACACTGACTTTTAATTGTGTGTGTGTGTGTGGGTGGGGTCACCTAGAACAAAAACCAATAATTGATAATTAAATGAAGAAAGAAAGCCCCTTAGTGTGTCAAACAGCAGATTAAGAACATCAAATGTCACACCACTTTGCAGCTTAGCATAAATTAAGAATTGAAGCCCAGAAAGCAATTTTTAAAAAGGGATGGACTCCAACTCCCAGAATTCCCCACCCAGCTTGGCGTGCTGAAGAACCCTGGGAGTTGAAGTCTACAAGTATTACAGCGGCCAAATTTCAAGACCCCTGATCTGTAGTATTTCTGAACCCTGGCAGCTTCTGAAAAGGCTGGACTCCAACTCCCAGAATTCCCCACCCAGCATGGCATGCTGAGGGACCCTGGGAGTTGAAGTCCACCCTTCTTAAAAGCGGCCACGGTTCAGAAACGCTGCTTTGGAGACCGGCTGCGGGCTCTGCTTGGCTCACCTCCTCCGTCTCTCGACGTTGGCCACCCGAACCATCCAATTCCTCCCTTAACTGCCGAGAGGCGGCATTTGAACCCAGGATCCTCAGCCTTTGCTGCTCCCTTCTCCGAGCCTCTCCTCCTACGGGCACAGCCGCTTTTTTCAAGCCTCCGCTCGTTTCTCCCTCCGCGCACCAGCAACCAAACGCCACTTCTCAAGCAGGCAAATCCGGACTGGGAAAGTGCGCCGGAGAATGTCTTCCCCCTTTTGCGTCCACCCGCTAAATCCTTCCTCCACTTCCTCCGCCGCTTTTCTCCTCTCTAGCCGCTTCCCTCGCTCTCTTGAGCCTTGCAGGACCCGATGCACGATCAAGCAGGGGTTTAAAAAGGGAGGGAGAGAGAGAGATGTAGGTAGGTAGGTAGATAGATATAGATTAGAGATAGGTAGGTAGGTAAATAAATAGATATAGATTAGATATAGATATAGATATACAGATAGACAGATATAGATTAGATATATATAAAATAGATATAGATTAGATATAGAGATATAGGTAGGTAGGTAGATATAGATTAGATAGATATAAAATAGATATAGATTAGATATAGATATATAGAGATATAGGTAGGTAGGTAGGTAGGTAGGTAGGTAGGTAGATATAGTAATAATAATAATAATAATAATAATAATAAATATTTATTTCTTAGCCGCATCCTCTCCCGAAGGACTCGGGGCGGCGTACAATGAAACATATGAAATAAATATGTGGACAAAACAAACATATAACAGACATATACCGAGACACACACAAGGAGGAGGTCGGCTGATAAATAAAAACAATTAAAATACAGTATTTAAAAACCCCAAGATAATTAAATATAATTAAAATACCCAGTTAAAAACCCGTCAGGAGCAATATGGTTAGATCAAAGTTGAGCCAGGCCAGCTGCTTGGAATAGGTGGGTCTTAAGCTTAATACGAAAGGAGCGGAGGTCAGAGGTATTCCTAATATCCGGAGGGAGGTCATTCCACAGGGCTGGGCCCGCCACAGAGAAGGCTCTACTCCTAGGCGCCGCCCCCCGACACTGTCTAGTGGACGGCACCTGGAGGAGGCCCTCTCTGTGCAAGCGAATTGGTCGCAGGGATGTATGGGGCAGAATACGATCCCGCAAGTAACTAGGTCCTAAGCCATGGAGCGCTTTAAAGATTGTTATCAAAACCTTGAAACGCACCCGATAGACCACAGGAAGCCAGTGCAGCTCGCGCAGGAACGGTGTCACATGGGAGTACCTAGTACTCCCCATAATTACCCGCGCGGCTGCGTTCTGGACCAACTGTAGCCTCCGGGTGCATTTCAAGGGAAGCCCCATGTAGAGAGCGTTACAGTAGTCCAAGTGAGACGTCACCAGCGCATGAGTGACTGTGCGTAAGGCGTCCCGGTCCAGTAGGGGGCGCAATTGGCGCACCAGGCGAACCTGGTGGAACGCCCCCCTTGCCACGGCTGTCACATGGTCATCCATGGACAGCCGGGCATCCAGGAGGACGCCCAAATTGCGCGCCCGCTCCACGGGGGCAAGTTGAATGCCCCCAATGGCCAATGATGGAATTAATTGGCTGAACCGGGGAGCTGGTACCCACAGCCACTCCGTCTTGGAAGGGTTGAGCTTGAGTCGGTTGTCATCCATCCAGATCCGTATGGCTTCCACACACCGGGACATCACTTTGATGGCCTCGTTGGGGTGGTTCGGGGTGGAAAAGTACAGCTGAGTATCATCAGCGTACAGATGGTATCCCACCCCGAAACCACGGATGATCTCACCCAGCGGCTTCATATATGTGTTGAACAGGAGTGGCGAGAGGACCGACCCCTGTGGCACCCCACAAGTAAGGGGGCGTAGGGTCGACCTCTCTTCTCCTGCCAACACACGCTGCGTCCGGTCAGAGAGGTAGGAGCCGAACCACCGCAAAACGGTGCCCCGGACCCCCAACCCCTCCAGCCGGCGCAGCAGGATACCATGGTCGATGGTATCAAAAGCCGCCGAGAGGTCTAATAGGACCAGGATAGAGGAACAACCTCTATCTCTGGCCCTCCAGAGATCATCCACCAACGCGACCAAGGCCGTCTCCGTGCTGTGACCGGGGCGGAAGCCGGACTGGCGCGGGTCTAGATAATCATTTTCCTCCAGATGTCGTGGAAACTGGTAGGCCACCACACTCTCTACAACCTTCGCCAAAAAGGGAAGGTTGGAGACAGGACGATAATTGGCCAGCTCCAAAGGGTCCAGGGAAGGCTTCTTGAGCAAGGGTCTCACCACCGCCTCTTTCAAGGCGGCCGGGAGAGACCCCTCGCTCAGCGAAGCATTCACTAGGCCCAGGAGCCAGTCTCGTGTAACCTCCCAGGATGCCAGTACAAGCCAGGAGGGGCACGGGTCCAATAAACATGTGGTGGGTCGCAGTCGTCCACACAATCTGTCCAAATCCTCAATGGCAACCAAGTCAAACTCCTCCCAGATCGATTCCTCAAGACTCGCCATGGACGTCTCCATTGGATCACTGACAGGAACCCAATCTCTCCGGATTTGAGCGATTTTATCCTGCAGATATTTACCAAATTCCTCTGCCCTGCCCTGTAGGGGGGCCTCCCGCGGCCTCTGAAACAAGAGGGAGCGGGACACCCGAAACAGGGCGGCAGGGCGGTTCTCCGCGGATGCAATGAGAGTGGCACAATATTGGCGTTTGGCCACTCTCAATGCCACAAGGTACGTCCTTAAATGGGCTCATGCCTGTGTTCGATCAAATTCGGAGCGAGAGGATCTCCAACGACTCTCTAGACGTCTCTTGCGGCATTTCATCACCCTCAGCTCCTCGGTAAACCAAGGGGCTAGGGTGGATCGTTGCCGCCGGAGAGGCCACAAAGGCGCCACCCGGTTCAAGGCCCCGGTAGTTGCATTATTCCACGCAACTACCAGGTCCTCTACCCGGGGGCGGGTCAAGGTTACAGGAGGTGGCCCAAGCTCCGTCTGGAACCTATCAGGTTCCATCAGGCGCCTGGGGCGGAACCATCTGGAACTTTCCGGTTCCGCCTCCCCGCAGCGGGAGGTAGCACCAGGGAAGTCAAGACGAAGGAGTGAGTGATCTGACCATGACAGGGGAGTGATGGTTAAGTCCCCTCCTCCCAGATCACTCAGCCACTGGCCAGAGACAAAAACAAGGTCCAGAGTGTGTCCTCCCTCGTGTGTTGGGCCCTGAATCATTTGAGTCAGGTCCATGGCTGTCATGAAAGCCATGAACTCCCGAACCCCCTCTGATGCTTCTCCCATCGATGGCAGGTTAAAATCCCCCATCACTAAAAGTTTTGGGGTCTCAACCGCCACCGATGCGATCAGCTCGAGGAGTTCGGGCAGGGCCGCTGATGTATAGCGAGGAGCCAGGTATACTATCAGCAGGCCCAACTGTCTCCCAGGCCCCCATTTCACAACAAGGGATTCACATCCGGACGTCTGTGGCACAGTAGACTCCCTTGGCTCTAAGTCCTCCCGAATAATTGCTGCCACCCCGCCGCCCCTTCCCTGGGCCCGGGGCTGGTGAAATGCTCGGTAGCCTGGTGGGCACATTTCCACGAGGGGAAGACCTCCCTCGTGGCCCAACCAGGTCTCCGTTATTCCCGCGAGGTCCGGCTCCCCCTCTAAAATTAGATCGTGAATGAGGGGGGCCTTGTTAACAACGGACCTCGCATTGCATAACAACAGCCTCAGGCCTTGGGTCTGTAACTCTTGACCACCTAGAACGCGGGGGTTGGTACAAGCGACCGGGTGTAACCAGCAACCACGGTCTCCCAACCGACTGTAAGTTCTTAAACTGTCCTCGTATCTGCCCCTCCCTGCGACCGTTGGAATTAAAGAGCCCTGTATAGGAATGGTGTCCTCCCCCTCCTCCTCCCTTCCGCCCCTTCTGCTCGCGACCACACCTGGGGGCCCGGCTCTCACATCGTTCCTGATCTGACCCACCCGCCCCACAACCCCTGAGACCCCACCCCTACAAATTTTTAAAAAACAACTGACTAAAAACCCCCTGAGTCTCCGCTTCCTCCACCTCTCGGGATTAATAAATCCGTCATCAAGGTGGGCCCTCGAAAGGGTGGAGGGCCACACCTGCGAGAGGGGGGACTCTCGCAGTAGGATCAGGTCTGACCTTAAATACATAAAGTGTTAAAAGAGTTCGTCATCGGGGCTTAGGGTCTGTGCTGAAGATGTCATAATCCAGTAAAAATTTGAAGAGCATGGTTGCAGCAAAACAGAATAGTCCAGTCATTAGACTTAGATGGGGGGGTGATGGTAATAGGTTGGTTAGATGACAATCAAGAGGTGGGGGCGGTGGGTGGTAGGTGGCAAATGGCAAGGGGTAGTTGGACTGTAGTTGGAATAGGCAGGGGGCAGATGGTCAATCAG
The DNA here is from genome assembly GCF_964273705.1 of Natrix helvetica. NCBI lineage: Eukaryota > Metazoa > Chordata > Lepidosauria > Squamata > Natricidae > Natrix > Natrix helvetica. The sequence goes on along the minus strand of NC_138548.1, from coordinate 359,467,195 downwards.
CAGTGAATCATATAGGGTAGGAAGAAGTCCTCTAGGGCTAAAGCAGATGGAATCCGGGGCAGTTGTTAATAAATAGTCAGCAGGGGGGGGTAGGTGGGGTGCAGTCAAGTGCACGATGACAAGGGCCTCCTGGCAATCCACCAACAAAGCTCCCCCCCCCCAGTCTCTATACAGCCTCCTGAATCATAGTCGTAGTCCTATTCCTACCAGGTCCTAGGCTAGATTAGATATAGATAGATGATATAGATTAGATATATCTAGATTAGATATAGATAGATGATAGATATAGGTAGGTAGATATAGATTAGATATAGATAAATATAGATAGATATAGGTAGGTAGATATAGATTAGATAGATATAAGATAGATATAGATTAGATATAGAGATATAGAGATATACAGGTAGGTAGATAGATATAGATTAGATATAGATATGGGTAGTGTTGGAAGGTTTCAAATCTTCCTTTGCTAGGTAGGTAGATATAGATTAGATATAGATTAGATAGATATAAGCTATAGATTAGATATAGAGATAATAGAGATATAGGTAGGTAGGTAGGTAGGTAGGTAGATATAGATAGATATAGGTAGGTAGATATAGATTAGATATAGATTAGATAGATATGATATAGATTAAATATAGATTAGATAGATATAAAATAGATATAGATTAGATATAGAGATAATAGAGATATAGGTAGGTAGGTAGATATAGATAGATATAGGTAGGTAGATATAGATTAGATATAGATTAGATAGATATAAGATAGATATAGATTAGATATAGAGATATATAGAGATATAGGTAGGTAGGTAGGTATAGATTAGATATAGATTAGATAGTTATAAAATAGACATAGATTAGATATAGATATATAGAGATATAGGTAGGCAGGTAAGTAGATATAGATTAGATATAGATATAGATTAGATATAGATAGATATAGATAGGTAGATATAGATTAGATATAGATTAGATAGATATAGATTAGATATAGAGATATAGGTAGGTAGGTAGAGATTAGATATAGATAGATATATGATATATAGATATAGGTAGGTAGATATAAATTAGATATAGACAGATAGATATAGATATATAGAGATAGAGGTATATAGATTAGGTAGGTAGGTAGATAGATAAATAGATAGATAGATAGACAGATAGATAATTCCAACGTGGTCAGTGGGGGAAGCTGGATTTGCTTAACGACTACATGATTCACTTAACAATTACATGATTCACTTAGCAGCCATGGTAAAAAAAAGGGGGGGAGGGGTTGTACTATCACTTAATAACTGCCTTGCTTAGCAATAGACATTCTGTCCCGTTTCTCCTCTTGTCTAAATGGCAAATGGTAATAATTCACTGACTTTTGAGTACGTTGCTCTTTAAAAAGCTGGACAAGATCACACCTAATTATGATTTGGATGAGGGACCACTAGGAAAGTCTTAAGGCTAGGGATCAGATTGGATAGGAGGGAAGTACATCCTAGAAGATAGTGCCCACCAACTGGATGTTTCCATAAAATTGGCAGGAGCTTAGCTTGACTCAATGGAGACATTCTCATTTGCCTTGCATGGACTCACCTTTGGCCGATTCTCCAAACAGGGCCAGATCTGATTGTCTTCCAAGCTTTTGGACACATGTTGGAGCCGATCTTGAGATAATTCTCTCTCTAGGGTCCTAGTGACACCCATATTGGTTCCTTGACTGGAAAGTTGAGTACGGTTGGAGGAACTGGGTATGTCTAGTTTAGTGAAAAGAAGGACTAAGGGTGACCTAATAGAAATATTGATATTTGAAGGCCTACCACAAAGAAGATGGGGGTCAACCTATTCTCCAAAGCACCAGAAGGCAGGACAAGAAACAATGGATGGGAACTAATTGAGAAGCAACTTAGAACTAAGGAGAAATTTCCTGACAGTGAGAACAATTAAATCAGTGGAACGGATTGCCCTTCAGACGTTGTGGGTGCGCCATTACTGGAGGTTATAAAGAAGAAATTGGACAGCCACTTGTCCGGAATGGTATAAGGTTTCCTGCTTGAGCAGAAGGCTGGACTAAAAGACCTCCAATGTCCCTTCCAGCTCTATTCTGACTCCTGTCTACAACCACATGCTCCATGAATTTGGAAACCCATCTCAAACGAAGAGCAATTTTGCCTTGCTTTAGGTTCTTTTAATGCAGCGTTTCTCATCCTTGGAAATTTTTAACATGCTGGCTGTGGAATTCTGGGAACTGAAGTCAAACACATGTTAAAGCTGTTTAGGTGTGTAGAGAGGTACCTTTATTCATTATTAAGACAAGTTCTGTTTTTCTCTCTCTCTAAAGAAGATCTCCAAGATCCCCTCCAGCTCTGTTATGTACCATGTAACAGAATGTGAATAATCCAGGAGAAAGTGAATGGCAATACCATTTCAGTTATTTTTGAAGAAAACATGCTTCTTGACTGATCTCGAGAAGCTTAAGCACAGTTGGGTTACTTGGACAGGAGATCATTAAGAAAAATATTCAAGAGAGACCTTAGAAGCAAGGAGTTGCTAAGAGAAGTCCATACAGATTTGATTAAGAAGATGTTTAGAATAGTTCCACAAATGGCAGAAGATATGAGATTGTTTTGTTACTGGAAAGATACAGGTTGATAGATGGAAGAGTATAATTTAAAACTAGCTAAACCTAGTGAAATTTAGTGACAATAGGTATAGTTAAATAAAAAATTGATAATGATAGTAATGTATACAATGTGTAGTGTTATGATAAGTAATAATTGGATATTGAACGATACCCGTGAAGGGAAGGCTAGAAATCCTTTTGGATTATATATACAATACAATACAATAGTAGAGTTGGAAGGGACCTTGGAGGTCTTCTAGTCCAACCCCCTGCCTAGGCAGGAAACCCTATACCGTTTCAGACAAATAGCTATCCAACATCTTCTTAAAGACTTCCAGTGTTGGGGCATTCACAACTTCTGGAGGCAAGCTGTTCCACTGATTAATTGTTCTCACTGTCAGGAAATTTCTCCTCAGTTCTAAGTTGCTTCTCTCCTTGATTAGTTTCCACCCATTGCTTCTTGTTCTACCCTCAGGTGCTTTGGAGAATAGTTTGACTCCCTCTTCTTTGTGGCAACCTCTGAGATATTGGAATAATGCTATCATGTCTCCCCTAGTCCTTCTTTCTCTTAAGCTAAACATACCCAGTTCCTGCAACCGTTCTTCATATGTTTTAGTCTCCAGTCCCCTAATCATCTTTGTTGCTCTTCTCTGCACTCTTTCTAGAGTCTCCACATCTTTTTTACATCGTGGCGACCAGAACTGAATGCAGTATTCCAAGTGTGGCCTTACCAAGGCATTATAAAGTGGTATTAACACTTCACGTGATCTTGATTCTATCCCTCTGTTGATGCAGCCTAGAACTGTGTTGGCTTTTTTGGCAGCTGTTGCACACTGCTGGCTCATATTTAAATGGTTGTCCACTAGGACTCCAAGATCCCTTTCACAGTTACTACTACTGAGTAAGGTATCACCTATACTGTACCTGTGCATTCCGTTTTTGTTGCCTAAATGTAGAACCTTACTCTTTTCACCATTGAATTTCATTTTATTAGATAGTGCCCAATGTTCAAGTTTGTCAAGATCCTTCTGTATCTTAAGCCTATCTTCTGGAGTGTTGGCTATTCCTGCCAGCTTGGTATCATCTGCAAATTTGATGAGTTCCCCATTTATTCCCTCATCCAAATCATTGATGAAGATGTTGAAGAGTACTGGGCCTAAAACAGAGCCTTGGGGTACTCCACTGCATACTTCCCTCCATGTAGATGCAGTTCCATTGAGAACTACACGTTGAGTGCGGTTGGTCAGCCAGTTACCAATCCATCTGGTGGTGATGCTGTCTAACCCACATTCTTCTACTTTATCTAGTAGTAGGTTATGGTCTACCTTATATAAAGGTTAATAATAATAATAACAACAGCAAAAGAACTATATATATATGGGTACAATATAAGGAAGCTGGATGTAAATTGTAAACAGTAAATTGTAAATTGTAAACAGTGATTTGGAAAGGAGGATTAGAAAATTTTGTTATTAAATATTATGGCTGTTTAGCTAGAATATAAGGATTTAGTGTTAATGAAGGATCTTATAAATAAGTAAATGAAATGCCAGTATGTGGTTATGTACTAAATTTTGGTATATTTTATGATGAAGGACATTTAAACAATCATAGTCAAATAAAAGTGGAAGTATGATTATGGTAATATGTATAAACATCTGAGTTAAGATACTACAGTTAATATGAATTATACTTGATGACAGTGGAAGAAATGCACAAAAGCCTTTTGTAACCAACTGATACACTTTCTACAGTATGTAAAGAAGGAGGATCTTTATGTTTGTTTTGAAAATTAAAAAAAATGAAAAAAAGAGAAAAATATTCAAGCTGTCAACTATAAGTGTTTCTCCATCATCAACCTTAGCAAGTTCAAATGGTGTGGACTTCAATTCCCAGAATTCCCAACTCCCAGAAGCTAGCTGGAGAATTCTGGGGATTGAAGCCTGCACAACATAAAAAGTTGCGAAGGTTGGGGAACATTGGCCTAGAGAGGTTGAAAACTGTGTACCAGGTGAGAAGCTCACTCTTCCATAATGCTGCCTGGAAACAGTGCAGGCATGGCCATAAGGGCACCAAAACTTCAATTGGTCTCAATTATTTGGTGTGGTTTTTGCATGATTGACCTGGTGCGCGGTTGTCCAGTTCCTGCCTATTTACATTGAAGCCACTCATCAATGCTCACAAATGCTTTCCATAGAGTAGAGGTAGGTAGGCAATTATGGCCCCTTTACGACCTACGGACTTCAACTCCCAGAATTCCTGTGCCAGCTGTAGTTGTCCCACTCCCGCCATAGAGATAAAAAAAAAATAGCGGTGCAATGTAGACCCTCACTTCCAGCTCTCCTATGACTTCATTTCTATTCTACAGGAAAAGGTGCAAGCCGGCTGTCTCGGTGCCCAGGCGTTATTTCGAGCAGGATCTCGGAATATGGCCCTCTCCCATCGATCCTGGCTGCTACCCACCTTGGCAGGGGCCGATGGGATCGGAGTCCAACCACCCTCTTATTTTTGAGTTTCATTTGTCTCCCTTGCTTTAGCATTTTCAACTCCCTGGGTTTATTTACCTAGATAGTACAGGATCACCGTTTTAGTGCTCGATTCACTCTTTGAAAAAATCAAAACAGCGCTGACCGCGGTACTATCTTTAGTTGAAAGCGAATTGATTGCAAACGCGTTTCCTTTCCACCGTTTCATCCGAAGTAAGAGCGGTTTTCCAGCCCCGCCCTCCCGGGTAGCTGAGAAATGAAGCGTCATGAATTTATGTAATCCCAGAGATTTAAATTGCCAAAAAAAAAAGAGGGCGCCTTTCGGACTCAGCGCGCGCTCAATTCGTCGATCCTTGATTCGGAGGCGGATCGAAAGGTTTAGCGAAAGCGGTGGGTAGAGCGGGCGGTACCACTTCAGACCCGCCGGTGGGGGTCACCGCTTTTATCCCAAGCTCTTGCAACGTTACGCTTTCACCCCTTAGAAAGCCAGCACGGCTGTTTAAACTCTTTAAAATCTCCCCGCAGCGTGTCTGGGCTACCACAGGGCCAGCCAGATTTTTTTTTTAAAAAAAAGCCCCCCCCTTTCCTCGAAGTGGAACAAGCTACGTCACCATCTTCGCCCCTCCCCTCCTCCGAGCGGAGCAAACCATGTCACCATCTTCGCGGGGGGGGGGAAGGCGCTTAGACGGAGAGAAGAGAGGAAATCCCGGGTTTGGATCGGCCTTTGGCCTTTCGGGATAAACCAAAAAATCCGGCCCGGCGGGGGTGGGGGGAAGATCGTATCCTTTTTGAACGGCGGGATCTTCTTCCTGGGTTGTGTTATTTTTTAATCCGCGATCGTGTGAAAGCGCCCTCTCGCGTGTCGCCCGCTTGCAAAGAAAGGGAAGAAAGGAGGCGGCAGGGCGAAAAAGGAGAAGCGGTGAGTTTGCTTGGAAAGAAAAGCCGGAAGCCCGAGGGGTCGGAAGGCGAAGGCGGCGCGTTGCCCAGGCGCGCACGGAGCCCGGGGCTGGCTGACAACGCGCATCTCCGGGCGGGGAGGAAACACGCATCTCTCTCTCTCTCAACCGTAGACTTATGCAAAAGGCTAGAAGGGAGAGCACCCATTGTCTGAAGCGGGGAACGCTTTGCAATTGCGCGGGGAGCCATCTTGGTTTGTTCCTTCCCTCCCCCTCCTTGCTTTTTATTTATTTATATTTATTTTCTTCCTCCCTCGGGCGCGCAAATGCAAACTCTCAGCCACGGAGGGGGGGAAATAGGGATGGGGGTGGAAAGACCCCAATACAATTTGGCCCTAACTGAGGATGGGATAATAAGCCCCCAGCAGCCCATCCAACTGGGGCGCGTGGGTGGAGTGATACATATTTGCCCTGAGGATGGTCTTATTATTATTATTCGATATGTATATTGATGTATATATAAAAAATCCGGACGACACGTGTATCGCAGCAAACCGATGCGTGCGTTACTCTCCTCTTCTTCCCCCCTCCCTCCCCCGTTTTGTAGCGCCGCTCCGAATTATCGCAAGTCCGAGGTTCGAAGGAGGAGAGAGGTGGGGGGGGGGTCCTTGGTGCTTCTCTGAGCTTGCTTGTTTTCTTGCAGACGTCTCACGACCCACACTAGGTAACATCATCAGGGCTGGTAGGCAAGTGGGGTTTGCTTGTCAATTTATATTCTGGGGATTTGCCCAATGACGGGGTCCTTGGTGCTTCTCTGAGCTTGCTTTCTTGCAGACGTCTCACAACCCACACTAGGTAACGTCATCAGGACTGGTAGGCAAGTAAGGTTTGCTTGTCAATTTATACTCTGGGGACTTGCCCAATCTGGGTGAGTCTTAGAGATTCTTTGGTTGGGTTGTTTTGCTGTTGGCTTCTTTGGCAGTTTCTTAACCAGGGTACGTTTATGCCACCCACCCACCCACAAGTCCCCAGAATATAAACTGATAGCAACACCACTCCTTACTAGCACTGATGTTGCCACTGGAGATTCTCAGTCATCCCAGGTCACGGTTGTCCCAAGGCTGTCTTTTTTTTTTCCTTCCCCAAGAGGCAACTGGACTTTCTGGTTTTTCTTTGGAGACGTTTCATTTCTCACGCAAGAAGCTTGTTCGACTCTGCGGAAGGAGCTGAAGAAGCTTCTTGGATGAGAACTGAAACACCTTCAGAGAAAAAAAACACAGAAAGTCCAGTTGCCTCTTGAAAAAGTCCAGCTTCCTCTTGAAAAAAATCACCTTTGGGATAGCATTGATGTCGTTACCTAATGTGGTCATGAAACGTCTGCAAAAAACAAGCAAGCTCAAGAGAACACCAAGGACCCCCTCATTGGCTAAATTAGGCCATCTTAGGCTTTTTAAAATTGTTCTTGTTGTTGCTGCTACGATAAATTAGCTGGGCGCTTAGAAAGGCACAAGATTTCAACCCATTTTAAATGATTTCTCCCCCCCCCCCCATGTACATATATCCATCCGAACTAAACTGTTGTTTCTCTGTGTCGTATCATATATGTGTGGGCATATGCATAATTGTGTATGGATGTATGTATATTTATTTTGTCATGATGTAGTGTATATTGGAGGTATGTGCTGTATGTAACCCATTTCATTTTAATGTACGCTGGTTCGTGTACACTCAGACTGACAATAAAGTAAGGCTAAGGGTTATCTTACTGGACTAATTTGGCTAGGTGATGTGCATGCATTTGGCATTCTTAATGCAAAGTGGATGGGATGAAGCAAAAAAAGGACTCTGGAGTATTTTCTACAACCACCCTATGCTTTGGCCCATGGCTTCATACAGAGAGAAGGCCAAGAAAACACGGAGTTTTTTGCCTGCCCATTTGCTTATATTGTTGGGAAAGTTGATTGTTGAAAAAGATCGTGTGAGAAGGCCGGAATGTGGCTTGCTTGTTGGGGCCTCGGGAATCCAGCCATGGCTTCCTGAAACCGGGTTTCACATGAGTGCCGGGAGTAGTTCTGTGCAGCGACCTCTTTATTTTTCCCAGTTCTCTGAGCTTTGCCTCTTGGTTGGATGGCTTTTGTTGTTTATTGCTTGGAAACTCAAGCTGCCGTGGGTGTCAAATCGGCTATTGTGATGCTCGGGAAAGGAACCCCAGATTGTGTGTTTGTGTGGAGGGAGAGAGAGAGAGAATTGGGAACGGAAAGGAAAATTAATTGCAACAATTAGGCGAAGTTTTCTTGTCCCTTTTTCCAGTGATGGCTCGCTGACACCTTTCAATACTACAAAAAAAAAATGTTAGTGTCCCTTTCACAGACAAGATGATTGTGAATTTCTATTAAGTGAACAATTGGGAGAGGAGGGAGCCCTCTATTGAAAAAAAAAAGCTGATGGTTTTTCAATAGTTTTCCGTTCCCCATCGGAGCAGGGGAAGGTTTAATATGACGCACATCTTTGACATGGTTACACAAGAGGTGTGTTTGTGTGCGCGCGATGCAGCCACTTCCAAGTCTAATTTGAAACGTGTGCGTTTAAGGTATCCTTCTAGATTTTTTACCTCTATGGCTGCATGGCATGGTTTTTATTTCTTAGGAGGACTCCTTTATAGCGTGTATTTTCGCTTGTGAGCTTGATAAATTCCGACTCGTTGGGCAAAGTTTGCTCGGCTAAATTAACGTTCAGATTTCTCCCGAGTAAGATTATATTTCTCTATGCTGTGACCTCAGATGATGGCAGTAGAAGAGGCAATTTGATCCAACTTTCTGCCTAAGAAAACGGACCTCTCTCACAAATAGCATATATGTAAACCAGTTAATTTGTTTTTTTTTTTCTTTACTCCAACTTTTACTCCACCAGCCCAGTTCCATCTAACTATAAAATTTCACCGACCAAGACAAACCATGAAATTTTACAAGGCTGCCAGGAGAGGCGAGGAAGGGATATACAGTAGATTGTTTTTTTTTCAAAACAAAACTTTTCTTACCCAGCAAGCCATGCTTGGCTTCAAACAGTTGCATTTGGGTTTATTTGGAAAACACAGCCATTGCTCTAATAGCGGATGTGACTTGGGTTACCCTGTTAAGTCATTGCCGGCTGTTGGAAAAAATATCCATCTGGTTCAGTTTCCAGTGGGGAGAAAGACACTGGAAACATGGAGGTTGATTGGAAAGATGGGGGACACGGCCACATGGGTTTGAGATCCTGGACAGCTGACCACCTGGTTTGATGAGTACATGGATTTTTATATAGTTTGTTCTACATCGTTTTGTAATTTAGAGGTTTGTTTTGTATATTTTGTTATTTGATTTTAATTGGCCTTAATTAGCAATGAGTTGGGGTTTTTAAAAATCTTGTTTAAGAAATATAATTCATTCCTTGGGGTTTTAATACTGTCTTGAATGGATGACCAAATCTGCATTTCTAAAAGTTGGGCCCTTAAGTTTCTACTTGGGACAGAGAGCGGGGTTTCTGTCTTTAGAAACATGTTTCTCCTTTAGGGGAAATGTAGCATTCTGCCTTTTTAATATTTCCTTTAAAAATTCCATTCTTCTAAGAGGGGTGGGTGCTAACTTTCTACACTACTTTATTTCTGAGGATATTATATGGTTTTAAGAATACAGAAGCTGTGTTTTCGCTTACCCCATTGAAAATAAGAGTGTTGTGTAAATCCAGGAAGTCCTTAAAATAATCAGTGAATATAGAGTACATTACTGTGCTCTCAGGCCAAGGGATTTGTTTATTATATTTAATTTTGTGTCTTATTTTTTCTTCTAGTTTTCTTTGGGCTTTTTTTTTCAGATTCCTCTATTTATTGTTGTTAGTTGCGAAGTTGTGTCTGACCCATTGTGACCGCATGGACAAGGTTCCTCCAGGCCTTCCTGTCCTCTACCATCCTCTGGAGTCCATTTAAGCTCACGCCGACTGCTTCGGTGACTCCATCCAGCCACCTCATTCTCTATCATCCCCTTCTTCTTTTGCCCTACATCGGTCCCAGCATTAGGCTCTTCTCCAGTGAGTCCTTCCTGCTCATTAAGCGGCCAAAGTATTTGAGTTTCATCTTCAGGATCTGCCCTTCTAAAGAGCAGTCAGGGTTGATCTCCTCTAGGACTGACCGGTTTGATCCCCTTGCAGTCCAATCTTGGAGCCCAGGAAAATAAAATATGTCACCACCTCCCTTTCTTCCCCATCTATTTGCCAGGAATTGAGAGGACCGGATGCCATGATCCACCACTTAAAGTTAATGGTTGACGGACTTCAAAAAAGCTATCCTCACAGTTACGACTATTGCACCCTCTTCTTGGTCACACAATCGTATGTTGGGTGCCTGGCAGTTGCCTCACATTTATGACTGCTGGCACTATCCCGCAGACATGTGACTGATTTGCAACATTTTTTTTGCTCTTTTCCAGGAGAATTTTTTTAAAAAAATGCCCAGTTAGATATGTTGGATCCACTGAACAATCATGTGGCTTGCTTAACAACCCTGTGATTGGCTTAGCGCTGGAGCAACTCGCTTTATGACCATGGTAAAAACAACCGTAGAATCATGTCAGGTCACGTGGTACCTTGACCTTTGACCGCAGCAACTTATTGATTGAAATTCTGGGCTCTGTGGTCGGATGTCAAGGATTACCTGCACAGGTAGTCCTCAACGTACGACGGCAACCAAGGCCAATATTTATGTTGCTCCGTGAGACATTTGTGAGTTTTCCCCATTTTACAACTTTTATTGTGGCATTTGTGAAGTGAATCACTGCAGTTGTTACCTTAGTAACATGGCTATTAAGTGAATCTGCTTTCCCCATTGACTTTACTTGTCAGAAGGTCGTAAAAGGGGATCGCATGTTCCCAGGACACTGCAACAGTCATAAACGTGAGTCAGCTGTCAAGCCTCTGAATGTAAATCACGTAACCATGGGGATGCTGAAACGGTCATAAGTTTGAAAAAACAATCATCACTCACTTTTTTCAGTGCCATTGTAACTTTGAAGCATTACAAGGAGCAATGGGTGGAAACTAATCAAGGAGAGAAGCAACTTAGAACTGAGGAGAAACTTCCTGACAGTGAGAACAATTAATCAGTGGAACAGAAATTGCCTGCAGAAGTTGTGAATGCCCCAACACTGGAAGTCTTTAAGAAGATGCTGGATAGCCATTTGTCTGAAACGGTGTAGGGTTTCCTGCCTAGGCAGGGGGTTGGACTAGAAGACCTCCAAGGTCCCTTCCAACTCTGCTATTGCTATTGTATTGAAGGCTCACTAAGTGAACCTAAGTGATTATCTGTATTGCCTTTCTAGGAATCTGAATTGGAGTCGAGCTCTGATCCACAACGCTGTATTTCATCTTTTCTAGTGCAGGGGTCGGCAACCTTAAACACACAAAAGAGCCACAAAGGCCCTAACCGGAAGCCCACCGTTCAATTCTAGAGCTGACCTGAAATCCAGTTTTCCTACCATAGAGTCTCCTTCTGGCATGCCCTCATCCCCCCCCCAAAAAAACCCCAGAAGCTCCTCTCAAAATTGTGCTGCCAACTAGTGACAAGGAGCCACAGCAGAGGGTTGAAAGAGGGGGGTGCTGACCCTCCATGCAGGGGGTGCTGACCCCCGCTCTAGATAATCTTACATTTCTTCAACTTCCGACGTTGGACTGAGCAAGGGATTGCCATAAATCAGGGGTGTCCAAACTTGGGAACTTTAAGACTTGTGGACTTCAACTCCCAGAATTCTGGGAGTTGAAGTCCACAAGTCTTAAAGTTCCCAAGTTTGGACACCCCTGCCATAAATGGACTCTTGAGGTCTCTTCTAATTCTGTCATCCTCAGCCCGCCTGGAAATAAGCGGAATAGAAATCATAAATCCTTTACCTGCAATTATCCATCAGGGATGAAAACGGGTGGGAATTGTGTTAACCTTTGTTTATCTCTTCTAGGTATTGCGGGGAAATATTCTTCTTCCCCTTGTTGGCTTAGTTGGCGATGTCTAAGAAAACAAAGAGATGAACTGTCAAAGTCCTAGAGAGGCAGCAGCTGGTCGCCTTAAATACACTTTAGTGCTGGGCTGATCCCCAAGTTTGATGTGGGTGAGCTTTGTTGAGAAACGAACATGCTACCCGGAAGAGCTGTCTTGGGGGGAGATTTCCAGCTGTTTCATTTGTGATTTCAAAGCATCCAGCTGCTGGATTTTACACAGGATAGTAACAGAAAAATCAGACCGATTTGGCTCGATCCCACAAGGGATTCCAGGACAAACATGGCAAGTTGCTGCTCGGTAGCCAACTGCAAAAACCGCCGGTGGCATGGATCCCGTGTCACCTTTCACAGGTAAGTGAGCGAGCGAGTGAATCTTCCTTCATCCCATTAGTGTCACCATTTTATTCCACTTCTGCATATGCTGGCAGGTGGGAGGGGATGTAAACGGGGAGCAGTAAAGATGCAGCAGGAGCGGGCCCCGTTTGTGGCCACTCTAGCCTCCTGTCTCTGTGTCTGGAGGCCAGCATGGAGAATAAACCTAGTCTGGATTTAGTTAAAATACACCATTGTGATTTTGGTAAGCGAAGCAAGGATAACCCATTATCAAATTGTTAAGTGAGAATAGAGAAGGCTGTGTTTGAACTGGATAGCGGTACTCCTCGACTTACGGCCACAATTGAGCCCAAAATTTACGCTGCTAAGTGAGACATTTGTAAAGTGAGCTTTGCCCCACATTGCAACTTCTCTTGCCAGATTTGTTAAATGAATCACTGCAGTTGTTAAATTAGTAAAACGGTGGTTAAGTGAATCCTGCTTCCCCGTCGACTTTGCTTGTCAGAAGGTCGCAAAAGGAGAACACATGACACCCCCCCTCCAGGACACTGCAACCGTCATACATGTGAGTCAGTTGCCAAGCATCTGAATGTAAATCACGTAACCATGGGATGATGCAGCCATCCTAAATGTGAAACAAAACGGTCATATGTCAATTTTTTCAGTGCCGTTGTAAATTTGAACGGACGCTAAACGAACGGTTGTAAGTCGAGGGCTCCCTGTAATGGGGAGGTGATTGGTGGATTGACTGATTTGATTTGATTTCTACAGCCACCCATTTCAACCAGCAACTTTAATTTCATGGTTAATTTCATTGTTCCTTTTTATGTGTCCTACCGTGAAAATTTCCCTTCTTCTCTTTCAATTTTAATGAAACCCTCTAAATTGTTCGGCTCGGCTTCATTTTTGCACAGAAGAGTGAAAAGTGATTGGTCCTCGGAGATTATCTGGAAACTTCCATTTTGCCCCTCCAGATGTTCTGACCCAGGCTTCCTGAGAAAGCATAAATCACAAACGTAGTCTCCCAAAACCCTCTTTTATTTAGACGGCTGTGAATTATGATCATTCACAGCCCGTAATGATTCACAAACATACTGTGAAGATTCCGACAGATGTCTGCTCGAGTTGACACAGTCTTTCAGGGTAATGTTGATAAGCACCTACCTTTATCTCCTTTGAAATGCTGCCAGAGACCAAATTATAATAATAATAATAATAAGTTTGAATTTATTAGCCGCTCCCTTTCCAAGTAGGACTCGGGGCGGCGTACAATGGGGCATATAAAACATAGAGAATATACAAAAACACATAGGCATACATACAAAACATACATACGCATACACGGACACGGACTCGGAGGAGGTAACAATTTACATCATATAGATAGTTAAAAAACCAGCATTAAAATACCCCAATTGTAAGAACCCAATATACAATTAAAATTTAACGTTTAAAATACAATTTAAAAACAGTTAGGAGGAATAAGAAAAATTACGATTGAGCCAGGCCAGATAATTGAAAGAGGTGGGTCTTCAGCTGTACACGGAAGGAGCGGAGATCGGAAGTAATCCTGATGTCACGGGGGAGGTCATTCCACAGGGCTGGGCCCATCACAGAGAAGGCTCTGCTCCTGGGTGTCGCCCCCCGGCACTGTTTGGCGGACGGCACCCGGAGAAGTCCCTCTCTGTGTGAGCGAATTGGTCGTAGGGATGTGTGGGGCAGGATGCGATCCTGCATGTAACTAGGCCCTGTGCCATGAAGCGCTTTAAAGATCATAATCAAAACCTTGAAACGCACTCGGTAGACCACAGGAAGCCAGTGCAGCTCGCGCAGGAGAGGTGTTACAGGGGAGTATCTAGTCCTCCCCATAATCACCCGCGCGGCCGCATTCTGGACCAACTGTAGTCTCCGAGTGCATCTCAAGGGAAGCCCCATGTAGAGAGCATTGCAGTAATCCAGGCGAGACGTCACTAGCGCATGGGTGACTGTGCGTAGGGCATCCCGGTCCAATAAGGGGCGCAATTGGCGCATCAGGCGAACCTGATGGAACGCCCCCCTCGCCACAGCTGTCACATGGTCATCCATGGACAGCCGGGCATCTAGGAGGACGCCCAAATTGCGCACCTGTTCCATGGGGGCTAGTTGGACGCCCCCAATGGCCAGAGATGGAAGCACCTCATTGAACCGGGAGGCCGGAAGCCACAGCCACTCCGTCTTGGAAGGGTTGAGTTTTAGTCGGTTGCCATCCATCCAGACCCGTACGGCCTCCAGACACCGGGACATCATTTCGACGGCCTCATTGGGGTGGTTCGGGGTGGAAATGTATAGCTGAGTATCATCAGCATACAGATGATATCCCACCCCAAAACCACGGATGATCTCGCCCAGCGGTTTCATATATGTGTTGAACAGGAGAGGCGAGAGCACCGATCCCTGTGGCACTCCACATGTGAGTAACCTCCGGGTCGAACTCTGCTCCCCTGCCAACACACGTTGCGTCCGATCAGAGAGGTAGGAGCCAAACCACCGTAAAACGGTGCCCCTGACTCCCAACCCCTCTAGCCGGTGCAACAGGATACCATGGTCGATGGTATCGAACGCCGCCGAGAGATCTAATAGGACCAGGATAGAGGAACAACCCCTATCTCTGGCCCTCCAGAGATCATCCACCAATGCGACCAAGGCCGTCTCCGTGCTGTGCCCGGGTCGGAAGCCGGACTGGCACGGGTCTAGATAATCATTTTCCTCCAGGTGACGAGGGAACTGCTGTACCACCACACTCTCTACAACCTTCGCTAAAAAAGGAAGGTTGGAGACTGGACGATAATTGACTAGGTCCATTGGGTCCAGGGAAGGCTTCTTGAGCAAGGGCCTCACCACCGCCTCTTTCAAGGCGGCCGGTAGAGACCCCTCACCCAACGAGGCGTTCACCAGGCCCAGGAGCCAGTCGCGCGTAACCTCCCAGGATGCCAGTACAAGCCAGGAGGGACACGGGTCCAATAAACATGTGGTGGGTCGCAGACGTCCACGCAACCTGTCCAAATCCTCGATGGCAACCGAGTCAAACTCCTCCCAAAGCGGTCCCTCAAGACTCGCCACGGGCGTCTCTACTGGACCACTGAAAGGGGCCCATCCCGTCCGGATTTGAGCGACTTTGTCCTGTAGATATTTCCCAAACTCCTCTGCTCTGCCCTGAAGTGGGGCTTCCCGTGGTCTCTCAGACAAGAGGGAACGAGTCACCCGAAACAGGGCAGCAGGGCGGTTATCTGCAGACGCAATAAGAGCGGCACAATGTTGACGTTTGGCCGCTCTTAATGCCACAAGGTACGTCTTCAAATATGCTCGTACCTGTGCTCGGTCAAATTCGGAACGGGAGGATCTCCAACGACTCTCTAGGCGTCTCTTGTGGCGTTTCATCACCCTTAGCTCCTCGGTAAACCAAGGTGCCAGGGTGGTTCGTCGCCGCAGGAGAGGCCGCAAAGGCGCCACCCGGTCTAGGGCCCCGGTAGTAGCACTATTCCATGCGTCTACCAGGTCCTCCACCCGGGGGCGGGTCAGGTCCACAGGAGGTGGCCCAAGTTCCGTCTGGAACCTATCTGGTTCCATCAGGCGCTTGGGGCGGAACCATCTAATACCTTCCAGTTCCGCCTCCTCGCGGCGGGGGGTAGCACCAGGGAAGTCCAGCCGGAGAAGTGAGTGATCCGACCATGACAGGGGAATAATGTCTAGGACCCCTATTCCCAGATCACTCGTCCACTGGCCAGAAACAAAAACAAGGTCCAGGGTGTGGCCTCCCTCGTGAGTAGGGCCCTGAATTAACTGGGTCAGGTCCATGGCTGTCATGGAAGCCATGAACTCCCGCACCCCCTCAGACGCTTCTCCCATCGACGGCAGGTTAAAATCCCCCATCACCAAAAGTTTGGGGGTCTCAACCGCCACCGATGAGATCAGCTCCAGGAGTTCGGGCAGGGCCGCTGACGTATAGCGAGGAGCCAGGTATACTATCAGCAGGCCCAACTGCCTCCCTGGGCCCCATCTCACGACGAGGGACTCACACCCGGATGTCTGCGGCACAGTGAACTCTCTCGGCTCTAAGTCTTCCCGGATAATCACAGCTACCCCACCGCCCCTTCCCTGGGCCCGAGGCTGGTGAAATGCTCGATAACCTGGTGGGCACATTTCCACAAGGGGTAGACCTCCCTCGTGGCCCAACCAGGTCTCGGTTATTCCGGCGAGGTCCGGCTCCCCCTCCAAAATTAGATCGTGGATGAGGGGGGCCTTATTGACAACGGACCTCGCGTTGCATAACAGCAGTCTCAGGCCTTGGGTCTGTGGGTCCTGACCACCTAGTATGCAGGGGTTGGTGCAAACGACCGGGAATGACCAAAAGCCCCGGTCTCCCAACCGACTACGCGCTCTTAAGTTGTCCTCACACCTGCCCCTCCCCACGACTGTTGGTATTAAGGAGCCCTGAACAGGAATGCTGTCTTCCCTCTCCTCCCCCACTCCGCTCCCCCCTCCTTCGACCACACCTAAGTGCCTGGCTCTACTATCCCTCCTAACCGGTTCCCCCCCCCCACCCCTAGAACCCCTTACAATTTTTAAAAAAGAATTTATTAAAAAACCCCTCAATGTGCGCTTCCTCCACCTCTCTGGGTTAATAAACCCGTCCTCGAGGTGGGTCCTAGAAAGGACAGGAGGACATAACTGCGAGAGGGGGGATTCTCGCAATAAAATAAGGTCAGACCTCGCATACATGACAAATGGTGGATAGAAATACGCCGGGCTACAGAAGGATTCTGGGTGCTGAGATGTTAAATAAGTCTACCCGTAGAAATCATAACGAACGGCAGCTAAGATAACAAAATGAGAAAAGAAGGAGAAAGAAATCGGTAGAAGTAGCTAAAAATAAATAAGGCCCACAATGGGGTTAGGCAGTTCTTCAATGTCCATAAGTTAGGCAGTTCTTTAAAGTCCATAAGAGGGAGAGCAGATGATTCATAGCGACAGGGGGGGGGGGAGTTCAAATAATTCCCCGCAGTTCTTCCAACCCCCAGATGGTAAAAATTCTCAGAGACTATACGAAGGCAGGTGAACAAGCCCTAATGGGGGAGGGGATGGCGTCAGCGGCTCACCATGCATCTTTCAACCCCCAGCGTCGCCTCCACGCCATTTCAGAATGTTTCGTAATAGATGTTTCGCGCCCAGCTCCAACCTCCCACGATGTCCACTGGGCTTCTAGAAGGCTCGGGGCTCCCGGCGGGTCCAGCGGGTCGGGGGTTTGATGTATAAAGCCCCCCGATGGTCTTCCGGGCCGCCTCCGCCCCCAACATCTCCCTCCACCTTCTCTCATATGGGACGCCATCGTATCCCCCGTCACTAACCGCTCAGGGCGTCGTTGGTCTTGCCTCAGGCTGTCGTGGCTTGTAAAAAACGCCCGCAAACGCCAGCCAAATAGATCGAAGTATTAGAGTCAAAGCGACAGCTCCAGCAGCCGACGGCGCCTACAGTCCCCCCAGGAATAAGCCGACGCGCCCAAACGCCAAACGCCAAAACGCCGACCGCCATTCCCAGCTCACTTCAGGTTTCAAGCTCGATCTACTTTCTTCCGCCTTTCCATGCCGTCAGGCCGCCCTGGGGGACCACCAGGGTCCAGAAGTAAGCCAGGGTGGTCACCGTGTAGATTTATGGTCCTCCAGCTCACCTACGGGCCAGCAGCACCCAGCCCAGGTCAAAAGAGCCCCCGCAAAAACACGGAGCTCAGAGGCTGACCGCCATCCTCCAGGAAGCTCCTCCTCTTCCAATTAGTTTTGTGTTGTGGCCCAGCAGGATCCGGTTGACCATAGAGACTGGTTGGCCACCAGGAGGCGCCTGAGGCATGGAGCAGTGGGGAGGATCAAAGGCAGTTTGTCCCTGATGCTAGATTGAGAAGGGCTGAGAAACGGAAGCAGCAACTCCCTAGGCAGACTCACAGAAGAGGATTAAGCACAGGTGGTTGTGGATTGGCCCCTCCCAAGAGAGATTATAGGTGAGGCGTTGGGAGGGGACATTTGCAGGAAACAACCGCTCGAATTAGTAGTTAAGAAAATCTATCTGTGTATTCTAGCCGTGTCTGTTCGTTTGGACTATCTGTGTTGCTTCATTTGAATTATCTGGGTTGCTCTATTGAACATGAGTTGCCTGGGCCCTTAGCCAAAGGATTCGTTATCTCAGTAATTAAACAGTGGCAAACAGCCAAGCCTGTGTTCGTGTTTATTCACAGGTATGGGGGGGTCAGAACAGTTTTGCAAGGCCAAACATAGCACAGAGCCAAACAGGACTTCTCAGAGCTTGAACCGACTAGATGAACTAATTGCTTCCTGCAAAGGCTCACATCTGTTTGCTCCTCTTTTATGTCTTATGGGTGGGGCCAATCATCTCCAAGCCTTACTCCCAAGTCAACCTTCTTTTCTTAATTGTTCTTGCCTTCTGGCAGCTCTGCGCATTTGTTTTGTTTCTAAACACAGTTTTTCAATTGTTGCTGCAGGTTTCCTTTTACAAAGGAGAGGCAGTTAAACAAGTGGCTCAAAAACATTGGTCGTCCGAATTTCGCTCCCTCTTATGACGACGTCGTGTGTTCGGAACATTTCAGAAAGACGGATTTTTGGGGAAGGATAGCTTCTGGGAGAAGGAATTTAAAGCCAGGAGCCGTCCCAACTATCTTTAATACCTCTGGCCGTCCAAAAAGATTAAACACTGCCAAGGTATTTTGTTGTATTTTGCTTTTTTTTCCCCTATCCTGAAGTTTATTGTTTCTTTTTAACCAACTTAGATAGAAAAACCTTCTTTTGACCTTTACTCATCTTCATTTCTGGTCCTGATATTTATTTGGAATCAAATGTATAATTAGTTAGAAAGTCAAAATAACTAAAGTCTATTGGAATTGAGAGACAGATGTCACCCCCGCAAGTCCTGTGAAAATAAGAATTTTGTAAGAAAAGACGCCGGTTGAATATTGTAAAATAACTTCAAATCCTGGAAATTAGTACAGTTACCGTATTTTTTGGAGTAGAAGACGCACCAAGATTTTGAAGAGACAATTTTAAAAAAAGTTTTTTGCACTCTGCAGACCTCCCCTAAAATGCCTCGTTTTTTTGCGGAAACGGACCCATTTTTTGCCAAAAATGACATGCATAGCCTTTAGGAGGCTTATAGAGTGCTGGGGGCTGGGGGGGGCAGAAATGAGCAAAAAACAGCCTTTTTTTTGCTCATTTTTGGCCTCCCAAGCCCCCAGGAGCACTCTATAAGCCTCCTGAAGGATATACACGGCCATTTTTGCAAAGGGGGTGGGGTTTCAGGAGGCCAAAAATGCTGTATTCAGTGTATAAGACGCACCCAGATTTTCACCCTCTTTTTTGAGGGAAAAAGGTGCTCCGAAAAATACGGTAGTTCTCGATTTATGCCCATAATTGAGCCCCAAACTTCTATTGTTAAGCAAGACAGTTGCTAAGTGATTTCACCTCTCATTTTATGACCTTTCTTGCCACAATTGCCAAGTGAATCACTGCAGTTGATAAGTTAGTAACCCGGTTGTTAAGTGAATCTGGCTTCCCCGTAGACTTTGATGGTCAGAAAGTCGCAAAAAGTGACCATATGGCCGCGGGGCGCCTCAACCGTCATAAAGACGGGTCAGCTGTTAGACCATGTGACCGTGGGGATGCTGCGACGGTTGTAAATGTGAAAAACGGTCAAAGATCACGTAAGTTCAGACAGTCACTAAACCAGGGGTGTCCAAACTTGGGAACTTTAAGACTTGTGGACTTCAACTCCCAGAATTCCCCAGCCAGCCATGCTGGCTTGGGAATTCTGGGAGTTGAAGTCCACAAGTCTTAAAGTTCTCAAGTTTGGACACCCCTGCACTAAACAAACAGCTGTAAATCGACCTGTTCAAATAATCCTCAGGCGAAAAATACCCATTGTATGGGCAACAGGTTCGCTTAATGACCATGCTCTTCATTAACGACCACTGCAAAAAAAGAGGCATAAAGTCAGGTTGTTCACATGACAACCTGCTTAACAACCAGCATAATCTTAATTCCGGGTTCAATTATAACTGTAATTGAACATGGAAATAGGGTCATTCTGCTTATTAAGCAGGTCCTTCAGGGGTGGACTGCTACAGGTTCGCCTGGGTTCAGGAGAACCTGTAGCTAACGTTATGACCGGTTCAGAGAACCTACAAATTCCATCCCTGGCTGGCCTCACCCATCCCTCCCCTCCCAGGAGTCTCCATGCGGTCCATTTTGCATGCGAGGTAAGTGCAGGGCCCATGCAGAGGCTTGGGGAAGAGGGAAAACGGACCTCCTGGAACTTCTGGGCCCGTTTCCAGCCTCCGGAGCCCAGGGGAGGCAGTTTTTCCTTCCCAGGGGCTCGAGGAAAGCCTCTAGAGCCTGGGGAAAGGGAAAACGCCTCCCCTTCCCGCCGTGGTGCAGGTGGCCGACTAGGCCACGCCCACCATTGCCACGCCCACCCAGAAACCAGGCAGAGAACCCGTTGCTGAAACTTTTGAAGCCCACCCCTGAGGTCATTGTGTTGAGGACTAGAAGCATTTAGCAGGTCATATGTTGTGGACTAACAGCATTAACCAGGTCATAAGCCGAGGACTAGCAGCATTTCTCCGCTTTGCCTAACAAAATGCCTTCCCCCCCCCCCCTGTTGTCCTTTGCAGAGGGCTCAAAAGGAAAGCTCAGAAAAGGGGAAGCCCCTCGTCCGACGGAATCTCCCCGATCCTGAGCCAAGCACTCCGCCGGAGGTCGGCGAGGGCGATCCCGACGTCTCGTCCTCCAAGAACGACCTTGTCATCCTAGAGCATTCTTACTCTACTCCGGCAAGTCCAAGTAAAGCAAGCAAGTGAATTTCATGACATTTGTTATTAAATTGACGGAACCGCTTAAAGATCCTGAGCATGAACAGAGTGCCTGTGGAGACTCTCAATCCTCCAGGTCACGGGTGTCCCAAAGGGGCTTTTCCAAAAGGCAACCAGACTGCCTTGTTTTTCCCTGAAGACCTTTCGCTTGCGCTATTCAGGTGACACCCCCCCCCCCGAGGGCACGATTCTCAGAAAAAGCGCTAAGGACCAGACAACTGCATGGAATAGAAACCCTTCCATCCTCCACTGGAGGCAGGAAAGACTCCAAACGCAAACTAAGTTTGTTAATTCTTAATCCCTAAACCCAGCAGCCCCAAACATCGGCAGAACTGAAGAAGCTTCCTGGTTGAGAAGCGAAACGTCTTCAGGGAAAAACAAAGTCCGGTTGCCTTTTGAAAAAAAGCACCTTTGGGACATGAGCGCGGGTGTGAGGGGGGAGGGGCTGATAATGGTGATTAGCAGAGGGGTGTGGAGAGAATAGGATGGGGGAATTGCCCAGTTTATTACACAGCAAACACTTGTTGAATTAATTCCCTGAATTACTAATTTACTAATTAAATGGACTCCTTTAATTAACTTGGGAGTTCCTCGGAGATTGGCAACTCAGAGAGGGTGCAACTGGGATGTGCAAATGATGTCTGTAATGACATTGCACGCATGACCGAAAGAACATCCTTTGCAATGCACTCTATGCAAGGCAATCTTCAGATCCCACCCAAAGGCCGTAACTGGTCCATAATATGGTGGCCCAGACAATGATGGGCAGTATTTCTCAACCTCAGCCACCTTAACATGTGTGGACTTCAACTCCCAGAATTCCCCAGTCAGCATGGTCTAAACCAGTGGCCCAAAACCTTTGGGGCACCAGGAAGCGCTTCCCTGGAGAAAGGTTTTTCCGCCGACCGGAGGGGTGTAGTTTTGGTGCCTCCTTCATACCACGGATGGGGCTTTGCTTGTTTGCGTGGGCCGGTTACTGGTTTGCTGTGGCCCGGTGCCGGCCCACAGATCGGGGGTTGGGAATCCTTGTTATAAACCCTGACTTGTTCTGACTGTGTAAGGAATAGTCAGTTGCAGGCAGGCAGAGCTCAGATTGAATTAAATAAATATCCTGCTGGGGATATTTACAACATACAGTTGGTTGTTACGGAAAACAGAAATGGCACACCATTTTGGATAGAACTTTCCTCTGAATTCTGACCTGCTAATCCCAAAGGTACTTTGTCAAGAGGCAACGTGACTTCCTGGTTTTTCTTTGAAGATGTTTTGCTCTTCATCCAAGAAGCTTCTTCAGATCGGACTGGATGGTGGGGAATGGAAGGATTTATAGTAGTAATATTGCTCAATAGTAATAACTGTGAGAGGGATCTTGGAGTCCTAGTGGACAACCATTTAAATATAAGCCAGCCGTGTGCAGCAGCTGCCTAAAAAGCCAACACAGTTCTAGGCTGCATCAACAAGGGGATAGAATCAAGATCACGTGAAGTGTTAATACCACTTTATAATGCCTTGGGAAGACCACACTTGGAATACTGCATTCAGTTTTGGTCGCAGCAAAGGTATTTAGGGGACTGGAGACTAAAACATATGAAGAAGGTTTTAGGAACTGGGTATGTCTAGTTTAATACAAAGAAGGACTAGGGGAGACATGATAGCAGTGTTCCAATATCTCAGGGGTTGCCCCAAAGAAGAGGGAGTCAAACTGTTCTCCAAGGCACCTGAGGGTAGAATAAGAAGCAATGGGTAGAAACTAATGAAGGAGAGAAGCAACCTAGAACTGAGGAGAAATTTCCTGACAGTGAGAACAATTAAACAGTGGAATAGCTTGCCTCCAGAAGTTGTGAATGCCCCAACACTGGAAGTTTTTAAGAAGATGTTGGATAGCCATTTGTCTGAAACGGTATAGGGTTTCCTGCCTAGGCAGGGGGTTGGACTAGAAGACCTCCAAGGTCCCTTCCAACTCTGCTATTGTATTATGACCAGCTGTCTACAGGGAATATAAATTCTTCCATTCCCCGCTATCCTGTCAGAGCTGAAGAAGCTTCTTGGGTGAGTAGCGAAGCGTCTTCAAAAGAAAAAAAAACTGGAAAAGCATCTTTGGGACAACCGTGACCTGGATGACTGAGAATCTCCATAGATGTTCTGACGTGCTACTTTCCTTCATTCAGAGAAAACAATGATTCTATGTTTTAGTGGTGAGAAGCATTCCAACTCTTTGATGTGCCTCAGCTCATATGAGATAGCCAATTGTTCTGGTAAACTATTTCACAGATTAAGCAATGGTGATGTGTAGTACAGCCTGCTTAGGCAGATTTCTAGGATCCTAACCCTAACCTCCCCCAAAGCACTAAAACTCACCCAGTCTTCTGAGTGGACACAGCTGAAGTAAACCTTGCTCTGCCCAAACAGCCTGGAGAAGCAGAAATGATCAGAGACAAGCAGTTCCTCAAGTAAAATAGAATAGGAACAGGAATGGGAAAAGGAAATAGATTAGAATTGGAATAGAATATAGAAAAGAAAAGAATACAGAATAGAATATAGAAAAGAATTATTAGAAAAGAATACAGAATAGAATAGAATATAGAATAGAAAACAACACAGAATAGAATAGAATATAGAAAAGAATTATAATAGAAAAGAATACAGAATAGAATAGAATATAGAAAAGAAAAGAATACAGAATAGAAAAGAAATAGAATGGAATAGAATAGAATTAGAATAGAATATAGAATAGAAAAGAAGAGAAAATAGAATAGAATAGAATATAGAATGGAATAAGAATAGAATATAGAATGGAAATGAATATAGAATAGAATAGAAATAGAATGGAATAGAATAGAATTAGAATAGAATATAGAATGGAAAAGAATACAGAATAGGATAGAAATAGAATGGAATAGAATAGAATTAGAATAGAATATAGAATAGAAAAGAAGAGAATACAGAATAGAATAGAATATAGAATGGAATAAGAATAGAATATAGAATGGAAATGAATACAGAATAGAATAGAAATAGAATGGAATAGAATAGAATTAGAATAGAATATAGAATGGAAAAGAATACAGAATAGAATAGGATAGAAATAGAATGGAATAGAATAGAATATGGAATAGAAAAGAAAAGAATACAGAATAGAATAGAAATAGAATGGAATAGAATAGAAATAGAATTAGAATTAGAATAGAATATAGAAAAGAAAAGAATACAGAATAGAATAGAATAGAATATAGAATGGAATAAGAATAGAATATAGAATGGAAAAGAATACAGAATAGAATAGAATAGAAATAGAATGGAATAGAATAGAATTAGAATTAGAATGGAATATAGAATAGAAAAGAAAAGAATACAGAATAGAATAGAATATAGAATGGAATAAGAATAGAATATAGAATGGAAAAGAATACAGAATAGGATAGAAATAGAATGGAATAGAATAGAAATAGAATGGAATAGAATAGAATTAGAATAGAATAGAATATAAAATAGAAAAGTATAGAATAGAAAAGAAAATACAGAATAGAATAGAATATAGAATAGAATTATAATAGAAAAGAATACAGAATAGAATTAGAATAGAAAAGAATACAATATAGAAAATAGAGTAGAATTAGAATAGAAAAGAATACAGAATAGAATAGAAAATAGAAAAGAATAGAATTTAGAATAAGACACAATTGGAAGGGACCCTGGAGGTCTTCTAGTCCAACCCCCTGCTCTGTCATGGTATGGTTTATAGGTGATCACTGCACCTTGAATTGCCCCCAGAGCCTGTTTCAGTAAGTGGCGCAGCTGAGGAAGCAGTAATGATGCAAGGGCATAAATGAGAAGCAGCAATGACTTCCCACGTTGCTGCATTTTGAACCTGCTGTAGCTTCTAGAATCTAGATAGTCTTCAAGGGCAGCCCCCTGTAGAGTGCATTGCCGTAGTCTCATCCTGAGGCAAGCAGGGTATGAGTTACTTTCTGAAGGGCCTCCCAGTCAAGGAAAAAGCGCAACTCACATACGCAAGGGAACTGCGCAAAGTGGTTTGCTGTTAGCCTGCAGGAGAAACGGAGCAGAGTTGAACTAAAGACCTCAATGTCATTTGTTCACTTCAGTTGCTTCTGCCCTGGAGCTCCGGGTGGCCACGCCAGGAGACCAAACCCCCACAGAACCCCAGGGGAGGAAGAGCCTCCGCCTCCGCCTCCGCCAGGCTCGGAACAAAAGGGAGCTCATGGAAGAGACGAGACAAAATGCTTCCGAGGAGCCGGTGATCCACTCCGAGGTCCATCGCCAGCATTTCCGAGACTTCTGCTACCAGGAGATGGAAGGCCCCCGCCATGCCTGCGTCCAGCTGTGGGATCTCTGCCATCAGTGGCTGAAGCCTGGAAAACATACCAAGTTGCAGATGCTGGAATTGGTCATCCTGGAGCAGTTCCAGGCCATCCTGCCCCAGAAGCTGCAGGAATATGTCCAGGAACGGGAGCCATCCAATTGCGAACAGGCCGTAAGCCTGGCCGAGGAGTTCATAAAGAGCCAGCAAAAGGAAGAGGTGGGCACACTGGATATATAGGATGGTAGCCTAACTTTCATTCTGGAAATATTTGGCAAATACAGACGATAAAAGCCATAAACTGTCATTTGTTTTCGGATTCCGGCTTTCTGAATTTAGAGGGCGAACTTTGAATTGGGGGAGATGTATTTTCTGATTGATCCATCAGGCCAAGGTGTATTTATTCTCTAAAAAAAACAGTATACGGCTGCCAATATTAAAGGCACAACTCTTGGGTAGCTCATCACCAGCTTACAGGAGAAGCAGCATAAAAACAGTTAGGAGCCCGTAGCCAAATATTTAAAATAATGAAAACCGAGACACCATCTCACAAGTTCACAAAGCAGGCGCACATTAAATGGGGGCCCGTAACATCCTCGCTGTGATGCCTCATGAAAAGGCGTGCAAAGATGGCAACTGTTCTATATGCAGGTAGTCCTTGGCGTATGACCACGATTGAGCCCAACATTTCTGTTGCTAAGCAAGACAATGGTTAAGTGCATTTTGCCCTGTTGTATGGCCTTCCTTGCCACATTTGTTAAGTGAACCCCTGCAATTATTAAGTTAGCAGCGTGGTGGTTAAGGGAGTCTGTCTTTCTTGTTGATTCTGAGTTGACGCAGGAAGAACATTCTTTGTTGTACCTTTTCAATGATGGTTCTAATTAGTTAGGTGTTCTGACCCCCCCTCTCCACGCCTGTGAATAAACCAGAACACAGGCCTGGCTGTTTGCCACTGTTTAATTACTGAGATAACGAATCCTTTGACTGAGGGCCCAGACAACTCACGTTCAATAGAGCAACCCAGATAATTCAAAATGAAGCAACGCAGATAGTCCAAACGAACAGACATGGCTAGAATACACAGATAGATTTTCTTAACTACTAATTCGAACGGTTGTTTCCTGCAAATGTCCCCTCCCAACGCCTCACCTATAAACTCTCTTGGGAGGGGACCAATCCACAACCACCTGTGCTTAATCCTCTTCTGTGAGTCTGCCTACGGAGTTGCTGCTTCCGTTTCTCAGCCCTTCTCCATCTAGCATCAGGGACAAACTGCCTTTCATCCTCCCCACTGCTCCATGCCTCAGGCGCCTCCTGGTGGCCAACCAGCCTCTCTGGTCCCTGCTCTGAGTCTGAACCCTGCACAGGGTCCTCCACATCGTTCAGGGCAGACTCATATGGATCCTCGCTATCCGAGTCCATCAGCAGTTCAACCGGATCCTGCTGGGCCACAACAGTTAGGTGTCCATTTCAAGTTCTTGGAAATAATAGAACCTAGAAAATTGAAGGTCTCTACTATTGATAAAGTGTTGCCTAATATTATAAGAGATGGTAGAATAGGAGGGCTTCTCCTAAAATCTATTATCATCTCTACAATTTTAAGAGTATTCAGCTCCACATTGTTCCAGCTGCACCATAGGGCCAGTGTTTGTAATGTGGGAGGAATGCTTATTTACATACAGGCAGTCCTTGACTTACAACAGTTTGTTTAGTGACCGTTCAAAGTTACAGCGGCACTGAAAAATGTGACTCGTGGCCATTTTTCAGAGTTATGACCCTTTGCAGCCTCCCCATGATCATGTCATCAAAATGCTTGGCAACCGTTTCATATTTATGACCGTTAACCTGTGTCCCAAGGTCACACAATCCCCTTTTGCGACCTTCTGACAAGCAAAGTCAGTGGGGAAGCCAGATTTAATCCCCAGCCGCGTTACTAATTTAACAACCGCAGTGATTCACTTAACAACTGGGGCAAGGAAGGTCGTAAAATGGGGCAAAAACAAACATCTCACTGAACAACATAGATTTTTGGGATCAATTGTGGTCGTAAGCCGAGAACTATCTGTATGCAATTTGTATGCCGCCAATCTCAGGCAAAGGCAGCTCTTGGGACCTTCAGAGGACAATGGAAGAATTTTGGACACCAGCATCAAAGATTCTTCACTAAAAGTTGGGGCCTTTAAGTAGGATCTGGATTGACATTTCTGGGGAAGGTGGATTGAGTAAGGAGCCAGACTGGATGTCCTCTAGCACCCTCCTTGGTTCTGTAATTATAACAACAGTTGGAAGATTGTTCAAAGAGATACAGAGCAGATAAACAAGAGTGATCCCCCTCTTTGAGTGCTGTTAATCCTGCTTTTTCCCTGCTCCCTTTTGTCTTTCAGAAGAGGGCAGCCAATGTCTCCAAAACAAAGAGGACGACCCCTTCACGTAGATTGGGATGCAGGAAGACCACCAAGAAGGAGGATGGCATCGTGCAGGGTAAGAATGTCTTATGCCCCTATTTTGGCACAGGTAGTCCCTGATTTACAACTGCATAACGGAACGCAGAATTTCTATTCTGAGTCATGGCAGTTGTAAGTCGAAGCTGAAAAATGGTCTTGACTGAAGGCCCTGCTTCCTTTTTTGTCTTTGGGTGAGGCTAGATGGAGGCGTGTCGGAAAGCCAGGATCAGGCCAGCCCTCAGAGGATCGGAGCCAACGGAAGTGACGGTGGGGAGGAGCAGGAAAACCCTGAGAATCCAGAAGGAAATGAAGCCGTCCAGGAGGACCTGACAGGTAGCGGACAAAAGAGAGTTGTGGCCGCGGGAGGGGTGGAGCTCCTTGTTTGGTCGTTTGTTTGTTTGAGTTAAAGGAATAAATTTTAGAACGGCGTTTCTCAAGATACTTAAAGAGTAAGAAAAGAAAGAGAATAAAGGAACATGCAATACAGATTTACCAAGTATAAAAAAATGACGTTAGAAATTTACAGAATATTAAATGAAAGAAGGAAAAGCTTGCAAGTATTCTTACAAATCGTAGTAGAGCAAAGATAACCATGCAACAGTTGAAGCACATTAAAAATGACTATTACAATTGAATCAGAGCCGGACAAAAACTGCAACGTAATACTATTTCTAGCAACCGTGAATCAGTCTGTTCTCAATTTTAGGGACAATCAGACAAATTGTTGTTTTAAACCAGTGTTGTCAAACTTGTGACCCACAGGCTGGGTGCGTCAGGCACTGGCCACGCCCAAGCCCGGTTTAGTGAAGGGGAAATAAGTCAATATGTCATGTGATGATGCTGTGACAACGTGATTTTGATACCTCCATTTTAAAGCCTTCTGTCGGAAGATATTCCAATTTCCCATGTGGCAGGAGGCTCTGTGCAGAATTAAAGTCCATAAATAATTTCCAAATTGAATTAAAATTAGTATCGCTTCTTTTGTTTATATTTATTTACACATAACACACACATGCAGAAAGAGACAAAGAGAAGGTATTTCTGAGATAGATGCGTAGTCACAAAACTTTACTTTCATCTTTCCTTTTTAAAAAGACTTGATGGTGAATATGGGTACCGTATTTTTCGGAGTATAAGGCGCACCGGAGTATAAGACGCATCAAGGTTTTGAAGAGGCAATTTTTTTAAAAAAAGTAGGTATGTAGATAGAGGGAGAGAAAGAGAGAGAAAGAGAGAGAAATACAGTAGGTAGGTAGGGAGAGAGAGAGAGAGTAGGTAGGTAGGTAGGTAGGTAGATAAAGGGATAGAGAAAGAGAAATAGAAAGAGAGAGAGAAATAAAGTAGATGGGGAGGGAGACAGAGAGAGAGAGTAGGTAGGTTGGTAGGTAGAGGGATATATATAGAGAAATACAGTAGATAGGGAGGGAGAGAGAGAGTAGTTGAAAGCGGACCAGGGGTACATGGTCATCCATGGTCTCAGTGTAGATAAGGATGTCATCTACGTAGACAAGGACCCCCTTGTAGAGGTGCTCGTGCAACACCTCGTTTATTAACTGCATGAATACCGATGGGGCCCCCTGCAGTCTGAAAGGCATCACTTTGAATTGAAAGCTCCCTAGGGGGCAGTTGAACGCTGTTTTCCACTCATCTCCCTCTCTGATACGTACTCGGTAGTATGCTTCCCTGAGGTCTAGTTTGGTGAAGACTTTTCCCTTGACCAGATGAGATGACACAGTCTGTCTCCCGGTGGGGAGGCAGAACATCGCACTTGGCCTCGTTGAATACTTCTGCGAGGTCCTGATATTCCATCGGAATCAGTTCGGCCTCTGAGGTTTTGTCGGATGTGGTTGCCAGTTGTTCTTGTGGGCTCTTTTGGGAGGTTTCCAGTGTGGGTGGTGTTTCTGCTTGCTGGTGTGGGAGGGGTTGGGGGCCCCTTGATATCCCAAGTCTGCGGGTACCCCCTTGCCACCAGATGGTCGGTCCCCACTTGTCTAGCCAGGAAAGTCCCAGTATGACTGCGTCTGTCATTTTGGGGGCTATTATGAATCAAATTACTTCCCGGTGATCCGCTAGCTCTAGCCTCATTGGTTCAGTCATGTGGGTGGCATAGACTCCTCCCATTAGGGACCCGTCGACCTGCTCAAACCGGATCAAGTGGGCCAGTCTTTTTGCTCTGATCCCCAGTTTCAGGACTGTGGTTAGGTTGATCAAGCACCTTGTGAAGCCTGAGTCTATTAGGGCTTGAAAATCCCCCTGGTTTCCTGTTTTTGGGGCTGTGAGGCATATTGGAAAAAAGAAAGGGTGAATTGGTTCTCTCACCATTGGGCCATTGTCTCCCTCGTCGTCGCTGTCATATGGTTCGGGCAACTGTTCGTCATTGCCTGGGGTTCCACCACTTTCACCTGGGGGGGGAAGGGGCATCTGCAGCCTGGGGGGCTTTCCTGGACGTGTTGGTGGTCCGTTTGGGGCCTCGTTCTGGTCGTGCTCTGGGCGGTGGGTCTGGCCTTGGTTTTGGGGCTGGGGTTGGGCATACAGCTGCCATGTGGCCCATCCCACCGCATCTGTAGCATTTCAGCAGACTTCGAGGGAGGGCTGGTCTCAGGGCCTGCTGTGGTGCTGTGGTTCCCCGCCGGCTGGGTGGTTTCAGGTCAGGTTGACTTCTCTCTTTTGTGTCTGGTTGCTTTCTCATGTCATTGGCACGCAGCCCGCTGTCGACTTTTGTTGCTACCCGGAACCACTCAGAGAGTTGATTTGGGATGTCGCAGTATGCAGTTACCTGGGCAATTTGCTTCTTCTGAAGAAATGCACCAGCAGTCGCTCTGGTAAAGGGGGTAGCCTTCCTATGACTCTCCTAAATTCATGGATGTGCTCTTTGAATGGGTGGCCCCTCTGCTTTAGTTTGCTGTGTTCCTCTTCCGCATATGGGTCCTCCTCCTCCCCCTCCTCAAACCTGGCCTCTAGTAGTCGCAGGAAGTCATCTATGTCTTGCAGTTGGGGGGGGGCTCTCCTCTTGTGGAGGGTGGCTAGCCATTCCCTTGCTTCTCCCTCTAGAGTCTAGACCCTCTGCGATGGCATTCACCATGGTTCTGGGGGATGGGTAGAGGTGCCCATAGCGTTCTAGGTGGATATCAGCTGAATCAAGGAATAGGGCTAACTGGTCTGAGTCTCCGTCAAACTTTCCCCTGAATTGGGGCGGGTCGTTCATCCCTACTCCTCCAACTTCCGGTCAGCCTCTGTATGCTTGCGCCTGATATGGCTGGCCATCTTCTTCACCCCTAGTTTGGAGAGAGGGCGGGGGTTGCCTGCTCTTGGCAGCCTGCCTGCTGCGTGGGAGAGGCACTGGTTGCCATTTTGGGCTCCTCCTCCTTCTATCAGGAGGGGGAGGGGGGCTGAGCTCCAGTCTGCATCTCCTCCCCTCAACAGGATCAGATGTCCCTCCCCTCTTTTGGGCAGCATGATGGCCCCTTGTTAGGTAAGACTCCCCATTAGGAGGGCGAGTATGCAGAGAAGCGTAATGAGAGTGGTGTGGAAGAACATGCACAAACCAGCATACAGGGACACTGAATAGTAAAAGTAATAGTATGTTACTTATGTGGAAAATAGAGGTATTCAAAGTTCAGTTTACACATGGTTCAGTCAGTCAGTTCTCAGTGTTCTCAGTTAAGGATCCATCGAACACAGTCCAGTATCATATAATCAGCTCAGCACATAAAGTCGCTAACAGTAGCAAAACTCACAGTAACTCACGATACAGTATCCACCGATCAGCATCTAACAAACAGAGAGCTAACGGTCATTCTGGCTCCATCTTATGGTTGCTTTAGGTAACAGCAACCAATCCCATTACAGCAGTACTTAAAGAAACTCTCATGGCTTATATATTGCTGACCAAACCGTTAGCTTACATTCCTAACACCCCTCATCAGCAAGGGTGGCCCGGTCAAGATCCTTCTTCAGTTGCTCTATTGCACTCCCTAGGGATTCCATCTGGGGCTTTGGGAGCCTGGCTTGTTTCCAGTCCCACCTCCAGTCCACCCTTGCCAGCTTGCTTGAGACCCTTCCCTGTATCTGGGGACTAGGGCAAGGGAATTCCACCTCAGCTGCTTTAGGGGTTGATTTCCAAAAGTACTCATCTTTTCTTGCTTCTGCTGCTGGGGAAGACATTGCTGCTTGGCACTGCCGCATACCTCTAGCTGTAATCAGTCTTTTTCTTCAGCCTCCTGTTGCCTGATTTTCCCTCCAAGCACCCCAAATATTGGGGGAGTGCTTGGAGAGCCTGGGATTCAGGAAACCCGGAAATCTTAATAGATTTTTAAAAGTCATTTTCGGCTCTCGGTGAAGTTTCCAAGAGCTGACCTAATTAATTTACGAGCCTCGAGACAAAGTTAAAAAAAAAAAAAAACCACCATTCATTTATTAGGACTAACATCTTGGCACGGACTTCTGTGGAGCCGAAACTAAATCCCACTTAATGGCATCTGAACTTTAGCCCTGTGCCCCCTCCCCTCTGCCTGAAGTCATCAAACACATTCTCCAACAGGATGTTACGGCAGGGTTCTGGACATGCGCATTCACATCCCAGTTACAGAAATATGAGACTTTTTACTCTGGCCAAAAGTATGCATGGCATTTCCCCCCCCCCCCCCCCGTCCCCCTTTCTCAAGTTGATAGTAGTCATGGAAACGCTTTAGACATTGACATCCTGGCTGGGAAGTAGGCCTTGGCCTACAGGCCTGTAACTGCTTCCTCACCACTGCCAGTTGCTTCTGCTGACTGGCTTTAGGCTCGCTTGCATGGCTTACTGGCTGGCTTGAGAGCAGGCCGAGGGCTGGGGAGTCCCATGTGACAGGGGTAGGCTTCAGGAGGCCTTTGGGTGTCTGACTGGGAAGTAGGCCTCGGCCTACAGGCTGTAACTGCTTTCTCACCACTGCCAGTTGCTTCTGCTGACTGGCTTTAGGCTAGCTTGCATGGCTTACTGGCTGGCTTGAGAGCAGGCCGAGGCCTGGGGAGTCCCAAGCGACAGGGGTAGGCCTCAGGAGGCCTTTCGGTGTCTGACTGGGAAGTAGGCCTCGGCCTACAGGCTGTAACTGCTTGCTCACCACTGCCAGTTGCTTCTGCTGACTGGTTTTAGGCTAGCTTGCATGGGTGACTGGCTGGCTTGAGAGCAGGCCGAGGCCTGGGGAGTCCCAAGCGACAGGAGTAGGCCTCAGGAGGCCTTTGGGTGTCTGACTGGGAAGTAGGCCTCGGCCTACAGGCTGTAACTGCTTGCTCACCACTGCCAATTGCTTCTGCTGACTGGTTTTAGGCTAGCTTGCATGGCTGAGAGCAGACCGAAGCCTGGGGAGTCCCAAGCGACAGGGGTAGGCCTCAGGAGGCCTTTGGGTGTCTGGCTGGGAAGAGGCCTCGACCTACAGACCCTAAGTGTCTCTGTGTACCGGTCGCTTCCACTGACCAACTTTGGATTCCCTTGCATGGCTGAGTAGCCAGTTTGGGGGCAGGCCAAATTTTGGAAAGACCTAGCACAGGCCTGGACCTGCCTATCTACCCCAGGCCAATTGAAGGCCAAATATGGCGGTTTCAGGCTCGTACCTCGGCATGCATATTTTCCAATGAGACAGACCGAGACAGGAAGATCATTTATTTTTACAATTTATCAGAATATTCAGGCAAAAGGGATGCCACTCATTCAAAGAGGAAACCCGATCCTTAGCTTACATCCCCTTTTATTGTTACAATAACAAAGAAAAATGAAAGAGGAAAGTTGGTTGGGCAGGATAAAAGTAACCTCCTCTTTGCATAGGAAATCCATTGCCTGTAGTCAAACGTGTTACATATTTGCATCCCATAATATCACACATGTTCATAAAAATGAGGTCTGACGTCAGAAGAGACGTACATTATAAGGAAAAGGGCGGTTTGGACTTCACAGAAGAGATAAACCAGACCCCGAAGAGATAAACCAGACCCCCAAACAAATATTTTCTTATCTGGACCTAGTCTCCAGCTTGTTTATCAGTTTAGGAATGTTAAAAGCTAACAAATCTGAACATCATTTTAAAAGAGAGAAAATAAAATTAAAATACAAAGTAACTATGTTAGTTAGCAAGTTACAAAGTCTATGTGCCCCTCGCTGTCCCACTCTTGAGGTACCCAGGAAATGGGAGAGGATTGGGGAAGGCAGGCTTGGGCCTGAGCCCAATGGACTTTCCTCTATTGGTTCCTTTGCTGGATGCAAATTTTATTGGTATCCATCTTTTTTTTCTCTTCCTTCCAGCAAATCCCTGACTTGCATATAGGTTTTGGAATGCTGTGTCAAAATATTTCATTTATTTTAAATTTGTTTCTTTTATCAGCAGTTGAATCCATTCAGCTCTAGTAATAATCACTTGTTTAATTCCGCAGATGACAAGCAAGAGCAGGAGAAGGAAGAGCAAGAGTGCCAACTGGAAGAAACGGTGGAAGTGGATCCCGGGAGGATTTCCTTCGAAGTGGTGGAAGAGAGCTGTACAATAGAAGAGGAATCTTCAGCAAGCGAGAAGCCCTATAGTTGCTCCAAGTGTGAGGAAAGTTTCCCCGATAAAGCATTGCTCCTCGAACACCGAAGATCACATCCGGGGGACAGGCGATACGGGTGCTCCATGTGCGAGAAGAGGTTCAACAAGAAAGCTTGTCTTCTTGCACACGAGAGATCTCACACAGGAGACAAGCCTTACCAGTGTTCGGATTGTGGCAAGGCCTTCGGGCAGGAATCGTCTCTCGTTACGCACCAGAGAACCCACACTGGAGAGAAACCCTACGAATGTTCGGAGTGTGGGAAGAGCTACCCTTGGAAAACATCTCTGGCGGTTCATCAGAAGATTCACGCTGGCGAGACGTACTCGTGCCCCGTGTGCGAGAAAACCTTCAATCAGAAGTCTTTACTTCGGATACACAAGAGGATCCACACGGCGGAAAAACTGTACAAATGCTCAGACTGTGACCAGAGCTTCACCCTTGAAAAATACCTTAATGCGCACAGGGTGAGGGCTCACACCCGGGAGCGACCGCACGCCTGCTCGCACTGTGACAAAACCTTCATCTTTAAATATTCTCTCATCGAACATGAGCGCATGCACACCGATGAGAGGCCTTATGAATGCTCCGAGTGTGGCAAACGCTACAATGGCAAAGCTGCCCTGGTGGTCCACCAAAACACACACGGCGGACAGAAATCCTATCTGTGCCCCGAGTGCGGCAAGAGTTTCAAGACCAAATGCGCTCTGACGGGTCACGAGAAAAGCCACAAAGGAGAGAAGCCCCACAAATGTGCCCACTGCGACAAAAGCTTCTTCTGGAAACACCGCCTTATTCTGCACGAGAGGGTTCACACCGGGGAGATGCCCTACCAGTGCGTGGAGTGCGGCGAAAGCTTCCGTTACAGAAACAACCTGACCAAGCACAAGAGGAACACGCACGAGAGAAGCCGGATGGTTGGGGAGAGGATCTATCAGTGCTCGATTTGTGGCAAAAGTTTCCGCTGGAGACGGAGCTTCATCTTACACGAGAGGGCCCACATGGGAGACAAGCCCTTTAAATGTACCGATTGTGGGAAAAGCTTCATGAGCCGCGTGTCCCTCATTGTTCACAAGAGGATCCACACGGGAGAGAGGCCTTACAAGTGCCCTGAATGTGGGAAAAGCTTCATTAAGAAGCAGGCCCTCAGTAAACACAAGACGGTCCATACTGGCGAGAGGCGCTATTTGTGCAACGTCTGTGGAAGAAGGTTCTCCAACAAGGGCAATCTGATGAGGCACACCAAGATCCACACGGGAGAGAAGCCTTACAGCTGCCCCATATGCGGGAAAGGCTTCATACAGAAAGTGTGCCTTATTGAACACGAACCCACCCACAGCAAGGAAAAACCCTTCATCTGC